>NC_092089.1:6419658-6750074 GCF_045679555.1 Salvelinus alpinus | reverse complement strand
ATATATATATAAATGTATTTAACCCTTTAACCAAGTCAGTTAAGAACAAATTCTTATTTACAATGACGGCCTACATCGGCCAAACCCGGACGACGCTGGGCCAATTGTACACCGACTTGATAGAGACAGTATTAACCAGGGCAAAGCATTGGGACTGGGAAATACATGAAACACTGTCTTTAGAGACTCAAATCACTCATCCATTTCTTTTAATAAGAAAACATTTCAAAAAGGGGTTTTTCCTTCACACACACACCCATCTTCCTAAATGGTTGTTTGCTGTGTGTGTGTGAGTGAGTGATTTTAGCACTTTTGTCCCAACAGGTTTTTAACACTGAGTCAGAGTAGTATTCTGAGATCTTTTTAACACTGAGTCAGAGTAGTGTTCTGAGATCTTTTTAACACTGAGTCAGAGTAGTGTCCTGGCATCTTTTTAACACTGAGTCAGAGTAGTGTCCTGGCATCTTTTTAACACTGAGTCAGAGTAGCGTTTTGAGATCTTTTTAACACTGAGTCAGAGTAGTGTTCTGAGATCTTTTTAACACTGAGTCAGAGTAGTGTTCTGAGATCTTTTTAACACTGAGTCAGAGTAGTGTTCTGAGATCTTTTTAACACTGAGTCAGAGTAGTGTCCTGACATCTTTTTAACACTGAGTCAGAGAAGTGTTTTGAGATCTTTTTAACACTGAGTCAGAGAAGTGTTTTGAGATCTTTTTAACACTGAGTCAGAGTCGTGTTCTGACATCTATATTTAGAGATGCCCCCTCATGTGCCCCCACCCCTCTGATCATCCGTCTTCTGCTTTCTGAACCCTGGCCTCAGTCGACCACTATGACCTAGTTTACACTTCTAGCAAATGGATCTTACGGACAGACATCACGTTAGGCCAGTTTTTCCCTGACATTTCAAACAAAGAGAACTAAGGACACTTGTAGAAGTTTCAAGAAATCTTGTCGAATTCAACATTGTGTGAGGAACCCAGTGTACCGAATGCCAGATCTGTAATGCCGACAGGAGAATAGTGCCTATTTCCAACACAGAGGAAGATGCAAGGTTTTAGCATGACATTATCAGGTCAGGTGTCTTCTCTAGTTCCTTTAAGTTAGGTTCCAGACACTTCCGTAAACTGAAATGGCAGTTGTTTTTCACAACCCCTTAAACCTTTCTGGACCACCCATCCCGGATCCGGGATCATTGTCATCAGAAACGCTGACTAGCATAGCCTGGCCTAGCGCCACAGGTATATTATATAATATCATGAAATCACAAGTCCAATACAGCAAATGAAAGATAAACATCTTGTGAATCCAGTCAACATGTCTGATTTTTAAAAATGTTTTACAGCGAAAACACAACATATATTTATGTTAGCTCACCACCATATCCCAAAAAACACAGCCATTTTTTCACAGCAAAGA
Source organism: Salvelinus alpinus (assembly GCF_045679555.1). NCBI lineage: Eukaryota > Metazoa > Chordata > Actinopteri > Salmoniformes > Salmonidae > Salvelinus > Salvelinus alpinus. The sequence goes on along the minus strand of NC_092089.1, from coordinate 6,748,657 downwards.
TAGCTTTCACAAAACCCACAAATAGAGATAAAATGAATCACTAACCTTTGAACAACTTCATCAGATGACAGTCATATGACATCATGTTATACAATACATTTATGTTTTGTTCGATAATGTGCATATTTATAGCCAGAAATCGTGGTTTTACATCGGCGCCATGTTCCGAAATGCATTCAGAATAATTACAGAGAGCAACGTGAAATACAGAAATACTCATCATAAACTTTGATGAAAGATAAATGTTTAACATATAATTAAAGATACACTGGTTCTTAATGCAACCGCTGTGTTAGATTTAAAAAATTACTTTAGTAAAAAGCACAGCATGCAATAATCTGAGACAGCGCTCAGCCATTCTCTGCCATGTTGGAGTCAACAGAAATACGAAATTACATCATAAATATTCCCTTACCTTTGATGATCTTTCATCAGAATGCAGTGCCAGGAATCCTAGTTCCACAATAAATCATTTTTTTGTTTTATAATGTCCATTACTTCTGTCGAATTAGCAACTTTGGCTAGCATGTGTAGTTCACGTGTCCATAGAACTTTACGCTAATGAACGAAAACTTCAAAAAGTGATATTACAAATCGAATAAACTGGTCAAATTCAGTTGAGAATCAATCTTCAGGATGTTTTTCTCATATACAGTGGGGAGAACAAGTATTTGATACACTGCCGATTTTGCAGGTTTTCCTACTTACAAAGCATGTAGAGGTCTGTAATTTTTATCATAGGTACACTTCAACTGTGAGAGACGGAATCTAAAACAAAAATCCAGAAAATCACATTGTATGATTTTTAAATAATTAATTTGCATTTTATTGCATGACATAAGTATTTGATCACCTACCAACCAGTAAGAATTCCGGCTCTCACAGACCTGTTAGTTTTTCTTTAAGAAGCCCTCCTGTTCTCCACTCATTACCTGTATTAACTGCACCTGTTTGAACTCGTTACCTGTATAAAAGACACCTGTCCACACACTCAATCAAACAGATTCCAACCTCTCCACAATGGCCAAGACCAGAGAGCTGTGTAAGGACATCAGGGATACAATTGTAGACCTGCACAAAGCTGGGATGGGCTACAGGACAATAGGCAAGCAGCTTGGTGAGAAGGAAACAACTGTTGGCGCAATTATTAGAAAATGGAAGAAGTTCAAGATGACGGTCAATCACCCTCGGTCTGGGGCTCCATGCAAGATTTCACCTCGTGGGGCATCAATGATCATGAGGAAGGTGAGGGATCAGCCCAGAACTACACGGCAGGACCTGGTCAATGACCTGAAGAGAGCTGGGACCACAGTCTCAAAGAAAACCATTAGTAACACACTACGCCGTCATGGATTAAAATCCTGCAGCGCACGCAAGGTCCCCCTGCTTAAGCCAGTGCATGTCCAGGCCTGTCTGAAGTTTGCCAATGACCATCTGGATGATCCAGAGGAGGAATGGGAGAAGGTCATGTGGTCTGATGAGACAAAAATAGAGCTTTTTGGTCTAACTCCACTCACCGTGTTTGGAGGAAGAAGAAGGATGAGTACAACCCCAAGAACACCATCCCAACCATGAAGCATGAAGGTGGAAACATCATTCTTTGGGGATGCTTTTCTGCAAAGGGGACAGGACGACTGCACCGTATTGAGGGGAGGATGGATGGGGCCATGTATCGCGAGATCTTGGCCAACAACCTCCTTCCCTCAGTAAGAGCATTGAAGATGGGTCGTGGCTGGGTCTTCCAGCATGACAACGACCCGAAACACACAGCCAGGGCCTCTAAGGAGTGGCTCCGTAAGAAGCATCTCAAGGTCCTGGAGTGGCCTAGCCAGTCTCCAGACCTGAACCCAATAGAACATCTTTGGAGGGAGCTGAACGTCCGTATTGCCCAGCGACAGCCCCGAAACCTGAAGGATCTGGAGAAGATCTGTAGGGAGGAGTGGGCCAAAATCCCTGCTGCAGTGTGTGCAAACCTAGTCAAGAACTACAGGAAACGTATGATCTCTGTAATTGCAAACAAAGGTTTCTGTACCAAATATTAAGTTCTGCTTTTCTGATGTATCAAATACTTATGTCATGCAATAAAATGCAAATTAATTACTTAAAAATCATACAATGTGATTTTCTGGATTTTTGTTTTAGATTCCGTCTCTCATAGTTGAAGTGTACCTATGATAAAAATTACAGACCTCTACATGCTTTGTAAGTAGGAAAACCTGCAAAATCGGCAGTGTATCAAATACTTGTTCTCCCCACTGTATATCCAATAACGTCCCAAACGGAGCATTTCTTCATGTCTATATAATCCATGGCAGAGAAGGACATCACATTCCCAGTGTGCGTGACCAAGAACTGGCAATCTGCCTGACCTGTCACTCCAATGGCTCTCATCCGGTCCCACATCAAGCTAGACGCTTCATTCCACGTTCTACTGCCTGTTGACATCTAGTGGAAGGCGTATGAAGTGCATACAGATCCATAAATATAAGACATTTGAATAGGCGATGCCCCTCACAGCGACCCATTTCAGAATTTTCACTTCCTGTTTGGAAGTTTGCCTGCCATATGAGTTCTGTTTTACGCACAGATATAATTCAAACAGTTTTAGGAACTTCAAAGTGTTTTCAATCCAATAGTAATAATAATATGCATATCATATCATATGATCTAGGACAGAGTACGAGGCCGTTCAATTTGGGCACCAATTCATCCAAAAGTGAAAATGTCGCCCCCTAGTTCTAAGAAGTTTTAACTCTTTCTTGGCAGGCGACCAGCAGTGGGTTTATAGTTGGTTGGGTTAATAGCTAGCAGTACTTCCTGGTAGCAGTGGGTTTATAGTTGGTTGGGTTATTAGCAGTACTTCCTGGTAGCAGTGGGTTTATAGTTGGTTGGGTTATTAGCAGTACTTCCTGGTAGCAGTGGGTTTATAGTTGGTTGGGTTAATAGCTAGTGTTTCCTTCCTGGTAGCAGTGGGTTTATAGTTGGTTGGGTTAATAGCTAGCAGTACTTCCTGGTAGCAGTGGGTTTATAATTGGTTGGGTTATTAGCAGTAGTTCCTGGTAGCAGTGGGTTTATAGTTGGTTGGGTTAATAGCTAGCAGTACTTCCTGGTAGCAGTGGGTTTATAGTTGGTTGGGTTAATAGCTAGCAGTACTTCCTGGTAGCAGTGGGTTTATAGTTGGTTGGGTTATTAGCAGTACTTCCTGGTAGCAGTGGGTTTATAGTTGGTTGGGTTATTAGCAGTACTTCCTGGTAGCAGTGGGTTTATAGTTGGTTGGGTTAATAGCTAGTGTTTCCTTCCTGGTAGCAGTGGGTTTATAGTTGGTTGGGTTAATAGCTAGCAGTACTTCCTGGTAGCAGTGGGTTTATAATTGGTTGGGTTATTAGCAGTACTTCCTGGTAGCAGTGGGTTTATAGTTGGTTGGGTTAAGCGTACCCGGGGCGTGGAGGGGGGGCAGTACTTCCTGGTAGCAGTGGGTTTATAGTTGGTTGGGTTATTAGCATTACTTTCTGGTAGCAGTGGGTTTATAGTTGGTTGGGTTATTAGCAGTACTTCCTGGTAGCAGTGGGTTTATAGTTGGTTGGGTTATTAGCAGTACTTCCTGGTAGCAGTGGGTTTATAGTTGGTTGGGTTAATAGCTAGTGTTTCCTTCCTGGTAGCAGTGGGTTTATAGTTGGTTGGGTTAATAGCTAGCAGTACTTCCTGGTAGCAGTGGGTTTATAATTGGTTGGGTTATTAGCAGTACTTCCTGGTAGCAGTGGGTTTATAGTTGGTTGGGTTAATAGCTAGCAGTACTTCCTGGTAGCAGTGGGTTTATAGTTGGTTGGGTTATTAGCATTACTTTCTGGTAGCAGTGGGTTTATAGTTGGTTGGGTTATTAGCAGTTCTTAGCAGTTCAGCTCCCCATCCAACCTATCAGAGATTGAGAGGATCTGCAGAGAAGAATGGGAGAAACTCCCCAAATACAGGTGTGCCAAGCTTGTAGCGTCATACCCAAGAAGAATCGAGGCTGTAATCGCTGCCAAAAGTGTTTCAACAAAGTACTGAGTAACCCCCATACGCCCGAATACTTTCCGAATGCCCTGTAGACACACAAACACACGTATAACCTGGTGGGGGACTTAATTCAGTCCCAATCAACATCCTATTTTCACTAACCCCTAACCCCTTACCCTTAACCTTAAACCTAACCCTTAACCTTAACCCGAAAATGTAACCTTAAACCTACCCCTTAACCCGAATACGTAACCTTAAACCTACCCTTAACCCGAAAACTTAACCTTAACCTTTAACCTTAACCCGAAAATGTAACCTTAAACCTAACCCTTAACCTTAACCTTAACCCGAATACGTAACCTTAAACCTAACCCTAGCTCCTAACACTGAACACAATTCTAACCTGAACTCTAAACCTCCTTGAAATAGCTTTTTACCTTTTTGTTTGTTTACTATTCGTGTGGAGACTTCCGGTCCCCACAAGTATAGTTAAACACGTACACACACACTCAACTAACTAGCCAACCAGATATTTGTGGAATTAGTCCATAACCTCCTGCATAGGTCACAAGCTCTTTTTAAATCTCGTAAACTTCGAGTGAACTGTTGCTCACAAAACCGCCTCTTTCATGATCCTGAAGCAATAGGGCAATAATACCATTTAGACCAACTATGAAATTAACACCTCACCGCAGGGAAACAACAAGAGAGATCACCTCATAGCAGGGAAAAAATAAGAAGAGAGGTCACCTCACAGCGGGGAAACAATGAGAAGAGAGGTCACCTCACAGCGGGGAAACAATGAGAAGAGAGGTCACCTCATAGCAGGGAAACAACAAGAGAGTTCACCTCACCGCAGGGAAACAATACGAAGAGAGGTCACCCCATAGCAGGGAAACAATACGAAGAGAGGTCACCCCACCACAGGGAAACAATAAGAGAGGTCACCTCACAGCAGGGAAACAAGAAGAAGAGAGGTCACCTCACAGCACGGAAACAAGAAGAAGAGAGGTCACCTCAGAGCAGGGAAACAATAAGAAGAGAGGTCACCTCATAGCAGGGAAACAACAACAAGAGAGGTCACCTCATAGCAGAGAAACAATAAGAAGAGAGGTCACCTCATAGCAGGGAAACAATAAGAAGAGAGATCACCTCATAGCAGGGAAACAATAAGAAGAGAGGTCACCTCATAGCAGGGAAACAATAAGAAGAGAGGTCACCTCACCGCAGGGAAACATTAAGAAGAGAGGTCACCTCATAGCAGGGAAACAATAAGAAGAGAGGTAACCTCACAGCAGGGAAACAATACGAAGAGAGGTCACCTCACAGCAGGGAAACAATAAGAAAAGAGGTCACCTCATAGCAGGGAAAAAATACGAGGAGAGGTCACCGCATAGCAGGGAAACAATAAGAAGAGAGGTCACCTCATAGCAGGGAAACAATAAGAAGAGAGGTCACCCCATATCAGGGAAACAATAAGAAGAGAGGTCACCTCATAACAGGGAAACAATAAGAAGAGAGGTCACCTCATAGCATGGGAACAATACGAAGAGAGGTCACCCCATAGCAGTGAAACAACAAGAAGAGACCTCAGCAGGGAAACAAAATAACTAGGTAAAGAGCACCGTACGTCACGGTAACTCACAGTTAGATAAAAGGTTCATCCCTGAGTGGGAAGGCGGTGTTTACAGTTGTCTGCTTACCGGCCAGGTCACAGTGAACTGATGAAGCAGAGTAGGCTAAGATTAGTAAGACATATATCTGAAGAATGGAAGTAGAGCAGAGCCAGGAGGACTGTAATAACACTCTGATCCAGTCCCAGTCTCTGGAAGTAGAGCAGAGCCAGGAGGACTGTGATAACACTCTGATTCAGTCCCAGTCTCTGGAAGCAGAGCAGAGCCAGGAGGACTGTGATAACACTCTGATTCAGTCCCAGTCTCTGGAAGCAGAGCAGAGCCAGGAGGACTGTGATAACACTCTGATCCAGTCCCAGTCTCTGGAAGCAGAGCAGAGCCAGGAGGACTGTGTTAACACTCTGATCCAGTCCCAGTCTCTGGAAGTAGAGCAGAGCCAGGAGGACTGTGTTAACACTCTGATCCAGTCCCAGTCTCTGGAAGTAGAGCATGTGATAACACTCTGATCCAGTCCCAGTCTCTGGAAGTAGAGCAGAGCCAGGAGGACTGTGTTAACACTCTGATCCAGTCCCAGTCTCTGGAAGTAGAGCAGAGCCAGGAGGACTGTGTTAACACTCTGATCCAGTCCCAGTCTCTGGAAGTAGAGCAGAGCCAGGAGGACTGTGTTAACACTCTGATCCAGTCCCAGTCTCTGGAAGTAGAGCAGAGCCAGGAGGACTGTGTTAACACTCTGATCCAGTCCCAGTCTCTGGAAGTAGAGCAGAGCCAGGAGGACTGTGTTAACACTCTGATCCAGTCCCAGTCTCTGGAAGTAGAGCAGAGCCAGGAGGACTGTGTTAACACTCTGATCCAGTCCCAGTCTCTGGAAGTAGAGCAGAGCCAGGAGGACTGTGATAACACTCTGATTCAGTCCCAGTCTCTGGAAGCAGAGCAGAGCCAGGAGGACTGTGATAACACTCTGATTCAGTCCCAGTCTCTGGAAGTAGTGCAGAGCCAGGAGGACTGTGATAACACTCTGATTCAGTCCCAGTCTCTGGAAGTAGAGCAGAGCCAGGAGGACTGTGATAACACTCTGATTCAGTCCCAGTCTCTGGAAGTAGAGCAGAGCCAGGAGGACTGTGAGAACACTCTGATCCAGTCCCAGTCTCTGGAAGCAGAGCAGAGCCAGGAGGACTGTGATAACACTCTGATTCAGTCCCAGTCTCTGGAAGTAGAGCAGAGCCAGGAGGACTGTGTTAACACTCTGATCCAGTCCCAGTCTCTGGAAGTAGAGCAGAGCCAGGAGGACTGTGTTAACACTCTGATCCAGTCCCAGTCTCTGGAAGTAGAGCAGAGCCAGGAGGACTGTGTTAACACTCTGATCCAGTCCCAGTCTCTGGAAGTAGTGCAGAGCCAGGAGGACTGTGATAACACTCTGATTCAGTCCCAGTCTCTGGAAGTAGAGCAGAGCCAGGAGGACTGTGTTAACACTCTGATCCAGTCCCAGTCTCTGGAAGTAGAGCAGAGCCAGGAGGACTGTGTTAACACTCTGATCCAGTCCCAGTCTCTGGAAGTAGTGCAGAGCCAGGAGGACTGTGATAACACTCTGATTCAGTCCCAGTCTCTGGAAGTAGAGCAGAGCCAGGAGGACTGTGTTAACACTCTGATCCAGTCCCAGTCTCTGGAAGTAGAGCAGAGCCAGGAGGACTGTGATAACACTCTGATTCAGTCCCAGTCTCTGGAAGCAGAGCAGAGCCAGGAGGACTGTGATAACACTCTGATTCAGTCCCAGTCTCTGGAAGCAGAGCAGAGCCAGGAGGACTGTGATAACACTCTGATTCAGTCCCAGACAGCTAGTCTTACTGGGGATCCCAGTTAGCCAACGCTAATGGTGACAGCTAGTCTTACTGGGGATCCCGGTTAGCCAACGCTAATGGTGACAGCTTGTCTTACTGGGGATCCCAGTTAGCCAACGCTAATGGTGACAGCTAGTCTTACTGGGGATCCCAGTTAGCCAACGCTAATGGTGACAGCTAGTCTTACTGGGGATCCCAGTTAGCCAACGCTAATGGTGACAGCTAGTCTTCCTGGGGATCCCAGTTAGCCAACGCTAATGGTGACAGCTAGTCTTACTGGGGATCCCAGTTAGCCAACGCTAATGGTGACAGCTAGTCTTACTGGGGATCCCAGTTAGCCAACGCTAATGGTGACAGCTAGTCTTACTGGGGATCCCAGTTAGCCAACGCTAATGGTGACAGCTAGTCTTACTGGGGATCCCAGTTAGCCAACGCTAATGGTGACAGCTAGTCTTACTGGGGATCCCAGTTAGCCAACGCTAATGGTGACAGCTAGTCTTACTGGGGATCCCAGTTAGCCAACGCTAATGGTGACAGCTAGTCTTACTGGGGATCCCAGTTAGCCAACGCTAATGGTGACAGCTAGTCTTACTGGGGATCCCAGTTAGCCAACGCTAATGGTGACAGCTAGTCTTACTGGGGATCCCAGTTAGCCAACGCTAATGGTGACAGCTAGTCTTACTGGGGATCCCAGTTAGCCAACGCTAATGGTGACAGCTAGTCTTACTGGGGATCCCAGTTAGCCAACGCTAATGGTGACAGCTAGTCTTACTGGGGATCCCAGTTAGCCAACGCTAATGGTGACAGCTAGTCTTACTGGGGATCCCAGTTAGCCAACGCTAATGGTGACAGCTAGTCTTACTGGGGATCCCAGTTAGCCAACGCTAATGGTGACAGCTAGTCTTACTGGGGATGCCAGTTAGCCAACACTAATGGTGACAGCTAGTCTTACTGGGGATCCCAGTTAGCCAACACTAATGGTGACAGCTAGTCTTCCTGGGGATCCCAGTTAGCCAACGCTAATGGTGACGGCTAGTCTTACTGGGGATCCCAGTTAGCCAACGCTAATGATGACAGCTAGTCTTACTGGGGATCCCAGGTAGCCAACGCTAATGGTGACAGCTAGTCTTACTGGGGATCCCAGTTAGCCAACGCTAATGATGACAGCTAGTCTTACTGGGGATCCCAGGTAGCCAACGCTAATGGTGACAGCTAGTCTTACTGGGGATCCCAGGTAGCCAACGCTAATGATGACAGCTAGTCTTACTGGGGATCCCAGTTAGCCAACGCTAATGGTGACAGCTAGTCTTACTGGGGATCCCAGTTAGCCAACGCTAATGTAGTACATCTACACATCATACACACAACCAGTAGGTCACATGTCAGTACATACAACCAGTAGGTCACATGTCAGTACATACAACTAGTAGGTTGTGACCCCTGGTGTCACGTCTGGTGGGGCCTAGTATGTGTGTCAGAGCTGTGTGTAAGTTGAAATAACTTGGGATTTTCAACACATTAATGTTACTTATAAAAACAAGGAGTGATGCAGTCAGTCTCTCCTCAACTCTTAACAAAGAGAGAGAGTGGAGAGTGAACATCAAAATTGAAATTCCAATTAGAATCTGGCTCAAAATTTTTCAATCAGTTATAGAACCAATTGCTCTATATGGTAGTGAAGTATGGGGTCCAATCTCTAATAATGAATTTACCAAATGGGACAAACATCCAATTGAAATATTGCATGCAGAGTTTTGCAAGACTGTTTTGCAAGTACAAAGAAAAACTCCAAATAACGCATGTAGGGCAGAATTGGGCCAATACCCCCTCCTCATTCGAATAGAAAAAAGAGCCATCAAATTTTACAACCATCTAAAAACAAGTGACCCCAAAACATTCCATCACACAGCTCTACAATGTCAAGAGATGAAACCAGAGAAGAGTCCCCTCAGCCAGCTGGTTCTGAGGCTCAGTTCACCAACCCAAACCAACCCCATAGAGCCTCGGGACAGCCCTCAGAAAATCTGGCCCAACCAAATCATCACAAAACAAAAAGAAAAATATATAACCTATTGGAAAGACACCACAAAAAATCAAAGTAAACTTCAATGCTATTTGTCTCTAAACAGACAGTACATGGTGGCAGACTATCTGACCACTGTGACTGATAGAAAACTGAGGAAAACATTGACTAGGTACAGACTCAGTGAGCACAGTCTGGCTATAGAGACCGGTCGTCACAGACAAACCTGGCTGCCCAGAGAGGACAGGCTGTGCTCACTCTGCTCCAGGGGAGAGGTAGAGACAGAGGTGCATTTCCTACTACACTGTGACAAATACTCAGACCTAAGAGCATATTTCTTTCCCAAAATTATAACTCAATACAAAGAATTTGAAACTATAAAAGATGAAGAAAAAATCAAATATTTATTGGGTGAAAAGCCAAAATGTGCAGTTTTAGCAGCCAAATATGTGTCCTCCTGCCACAACCTGAGGGACAGCCAGTGAAAAATGCAAAGTAATGTTGATAATATTTCCCATTTAGCTTAGTTTTGTTTTGTCTTTCATACCAGGTCATGTGTCTTCTCAGTCATGTTGACACTGGTCTACTACTGTTGCTTTAATGTATTGTTGTTCTGATTAATATTGTTGTTGTAGTTGCTGTTAATGGTAATCCCATGTCCACTACTACTATTATTATTGCTGTTGGTTCCACCATTTATTTATATATAAATATATATATATTTTGTATATATATACATATATATATTAGATTTTTATTTTTCGATATGTATACTTTGACAATGTAAGTAATAATGAACTTGCCATGTCAATAAAGTCAATTGAATTGAATTGAATTGAATTGAGTGGCAGCATAGTATCTATATCAGCCCTCTGATTACAATGAAGAGCAAGACGTGCCGCTCTGTTCTGGGTCAGCTGCAGCTGAACTAGGTGTTTCCTTGCAGCACTCGACCACACGACTGGACAGTAATCAAGATAAGGTATCCTGGAGTGTTGAGCCAGTCACTGAAAAGATTGCCGGGTTCAAATCCCCAAGCCGACAAGGCTATTCTGATGTGCCCTTGAGCATGGCACTCTCTGAAAGTGGAACAGAACCATGAGGACTTTGACAAGATCCAGCCTCCCTGTCTCTCTCTCTCTCTCTCTCTCTCTCTCTCTCTCTCTCTTACTCTCTCTCTCTCTCTCTCTCTCTCTCTCTCTCTCTCTCTCTCTCTCTCTCTCTCTCTCTCTCTCTCTCTCTCTCTCTCTCTCTCTCTCTCTCTCTCTCTCTCTCTCTCTCTCTCTCTCTCTCTCTCTCTCTCTCTCTCTCTCTCTCTCTCTCTCTCTCTCTCTCTCTCCCTCTCTCTCTCTCCCTCTCTCTCTCTTCCTCTCTCTCTCTTCCTCTCTCTCTCTCCCTCTCTCTCTCTTCCTCTCTCTCTCTCTCTCTTCCTCTCTCTCTCTCTCTCTTCCTCTCTCCCTCTTTCTCTCTCTCTCTTTCTCTCTGTTCCTCTCTTACGCAGCCTCTGTCTCTCTCTCTCTCTCTCTCTCTCTCTCTGTTCCTCTATTCCTCAGCCTCTGTCTCTCTCTCTCCTTTTCTCTCTCTCTCTTTTCTCTCTCTCTCTCTCTCTCTCTCTCTCTCTGTTCCTCTCTTCCTCAGCCTCTCTCTCTCTCTCTCTCTCTCTCTCTCTCTCTGTTCCTCTCTTCCTCAGCCTCTGTCTCTCTCTCTCTCTCTCTCTCTCTCTCTCTCTCTCTCTCTCTCTCTCTCTCTCTCTCTCTCTCTCTCTCTCTCTCTCTCTTCCTCTCTCCCTCTCTCTCTCTCCCTCTCTCTCTCTTCCTCTCTCTCTCTTCCTCTCTCTCTCTCCCTCTCTCTCTCTTCCTCTCTCTCTCTTCCTCTCTCTCTCTTCCTCTCTCTCTCTCTCTCTCTCTCTCTCTCTCTCTCTCTCTTCATCTCTCTCTCTCTCTGTTCCTCTCTTACTAGCCTCTGTCTCTCTCTCCTTTTCTCTCTCTCTCTCTCTCTCTCTTCTCTGTTCCTCTATTCCTCTGTCTGTCTCTCTCCTCCTTCTCTCTCTCTCCTTTTCTCTCTCTCTCTCTCTCTCTCTGTTCCTCTCTTCCTCAGCCTGTCTCTCTCTCCTTTTCTCTCTCTCTCTCTCTCTGTTCCTCTCTTCCTCAGCCTGTCTCTCTCTCCTTTTCTCTCTGTCTCTCTCTCTGTTCCTCTCTTCCTCAGCCTCTGTCTCTCTCTCCTTTTCTCTCTCTCTCTCTCTCTGTTCCTCTCTTCCTCAGCCTCTGTCTCTCTACCTATCTTGCTCTACGTCTCTGCGTCAGCCCAACTCTCAGAGCTGTAACAGAGCCTGCCCAACGGTTCAATGGCCTAATTGCCAGGCCTGGGTCATGTTCAGTAGGCGTGAAACAGAAGAAAACAATCTGAAACATTTTGAAACAGGAGATACTGTCTGAATTTGTCCAATAAGTGTTAAAGGAATTTTGATTCCTGTTTATTAACCAATTCAATTAAAACACTGCCCATAAATAAGAATTTGTAAGATAATTATCAGCATAAAATGGACAGATACCAGTCTTAAAATCAATCAATCAATAGCGTTTATTCTCGAGAGTACTGAATCATAGTACAATTTACATCAGGTTATATAATAAAGATGATGTCATAGGTTTTAATGTCCAACCTCCTCTCGGATACAATGGCAATACAGTTCGAGTTCTCATTACTGTCTGCCACCTGTTAAACTATCTACAACCAACCCAAGGTCTTTCCCCTCCCTGGGTAGAGACATCATTCTAGCCTGTCTGAAGATAAACCCATTCTTTCTAACAAGGAACACATAACATTCAACATTTATGAGTTATAATTCTAAGTCAAATGTATACATATTTTAGTCATTAAACACAAAAATCCCGTAACAATAAGACATGCTTGTTTTATTATTTTCTGCTTCTAAACCTTTTTTTTTGCAACAGTGTGCCTTATGAACATGACCCTGGTGTCACATCAAAACATGCCCCCCCCCCCCCCCGGAGGAGGAAGTGGCACGGACCTCGATTCAAATTAAAAACCTTGTCAGACTCCGCACCAGCGAGTCTAAACACGACAGCTTCTTACCACGGGGCCAGTCAGATCAATGTTCTCCGTAACAAAACTGGGACCCAAATTGTTGTTGTCATTAAAAAGTGAAATAATGTGGATGTCGGGTTCCTAGCCCTCAGTGGCTTATCCAAAAATATTGTTATTTTGAAGAGATTATTAATTGGACAAGCTACATGCTCAAAGAGAGAATGCTGAAAACCATGGGGCCTGTATCCCAAACTACACCCTATTCCCTTTACAACATGGGGCCTGTATCCCAAACTAGACCCTATTCCCTTTACAACATGAGGCCTGTATCCCTTTACAACATGGGGCTTGTATCCCAAACTACACCCTATTCCCTTTACAACATGGGGCCTGTATCCCAAACTACACCCTATTCCCTTTACAACATGGGGCCTGCATCCCAAACTACACCCTATTCCCTTTACAACATGGGGCCTGTATCCCAAACTACACCCTATTCCCTTTACAACATGGGGCCTGCATCCCAAACTACACCCTATTCCCTTTACAACATGGGGCCTGCATCCCAAACTACACCCTATTCCCTTTATAACATGGGGCATGTATCCCAAACTACACCCTATTCCCTTTACAACATGGGTCTGTATCCCAAACTACACCCTATTCCCTTTACAACATGGGGCATGTATCCCAAACTACACCCTATTCCCTTTACAACATGGGGCCTGTATCCCAAACTACACCCTATTCCCTTTACAACATGGGGCCTGTATCCCAAACTACACCCTATTCCCTTTACAGTGCTCTGCTTTGGAGGGCCAATCGTCTTACGTCCCGTAGCACAACGATAGCGCCGGCCCTGAGGGCGGTCTGAACGGTTTAACTAACCACTCAGACCTCCTGATCATTCAACTCAGTGGAAGATGGACTTTGGAACACAGTGTGTTTTCAGCTGTGGCACAAATACCCCCGTGTCAGACCTCGACACCCTCCCACCCCAACCATAATCCTTCTCAGTGTTGCAAAGAAACTGAGCAGAAATCCATGACAGGGCTTTTTTTCCTGGGGGTAGAGCAGAGAGAGAGAAGGGAAGTAGTGTTTCTCTGTTGGTCCTGCTATCTCTGTTGGTTCTGCTATCTCTGTGTATCTCTGTTGGTCCTGCTATCTCTGTGTATCTTTGTTGGTCCTGCTATCTCTGTTGGTCCTGCTATCTCTGTGTATCTTTGTTGGTCCTGCTATCTCTGTGTATCTTTGTTGGTCCTGCTATCTCTCTGTATCTCTGTTGGTCCTGCTATCTCTGTATCTTTGTTGGTCCTGCTATCTCTGTTGGTCCTGCTCTCTGTTGGTACTGCTATCTCTGTTGGTCCTGCTATCTCTGTGTATCTTTGTTGGTCCTTCTATCTCTGTTGGTCCTGCTATCTCTGTGTATCTTTGTTGGTCCTGCTATCTCTGTGTATCTCTATTGGTCCTGCTATCTCTGTGTATCTCTGTTGGTCCTGCTATCTTTGTGTATGTCTGTTGGTACTGCTATCTCTGTGCATCTATGTTGGTCCTGCTATCTCTGTTGGTCCTGCTATCTCTGTGTATCTCCGTTGGTCCTGCTATCTCTGTGCATCTCTGTTGGTCCTGCTATCTCTGTGCATCTCTGTTGGTCCTGCTATCTCTGTGCATCTCTGTTGGTCCTGCTATCTCTGTGCATCTCTGTTGGTCATGCTATCTCTGTGCTGTGTGTCTCTGTGTAGCAGTGATTGTGAGTGGCAGTAGAGGAGCGGACTGTAGGAGTGTAGGCCTTTAGACTACGCTGTGATGGTAATGCATGTCACATTGATGAGAGGAGGAGAGGGGAAGTTAGGAGCTAACGGGGTCAGCTCATCATCCTCTCTCTGTCTCTCTGTCTCTCTCTCTCTGTCTCTCTGTCTCTCTCTCTCTCTCTCTCTCTCTCTCTCTCTCTCTGTATCTCTGTATCTCTCTCTCTCTCTCTCTCTCTCTCTCTCTCTCTCTCTCTCTCTCTCTCTCTCTCTCTCTCTCTCTCTCTCTCTCTCTCTCTCTCTCTCTGTATCTCTGTATCTCTTTATCTCTCTCTCCTCTCTCTCTCCTCTCTCTCTCCTCTCTCCCTCGCTCTCTTTCTCTCTCTGTATCTCTTTCTCTCTCTCTCTTTCTCTCTCTTTTTCCCTCCCTGTTTCTCTCCTTTTCCTGTTGCGATGTTCTAGTGGTCCATTAACAGGGTCATGCCTAAGAGTTTCCAAATACCCTCTCCTCTCTCTCTATTTCTCCACTACTTCCTGTCTCTCTCTCTATTTCTCCACTACTTCCTGTCTCTCTCTCTATTTCTCCACTACTTCCTGTCTCTCTCTCTATTTCTCCACTACTTCCTGTCTCTCTCTCTATTAGTAGAGCGTCTGTTGGGGTGGTGGTCTGTTAGTAGAGGGTCTGTTGGGGTGGTGGTCTGCTAGTAGAGGGTCTGTTGGGGTGGTGGTCTGCTAGTAGAGGGTCTGTTGGGGTGGTGGTCTGTTAGTAGAGGGTCTGTTGGGGTGGTGGTCTGTTAGTAGAGGGTCTGTTGGGGTGGTGGTCTGCTAGTAGAGTCTGTTGGGGTGGTGGTCTGTTAGTAGAGGGTCTGTTGGGGTGGTGGTCTGCTAGTAGAGGGTCTGTTGGGGTGGTGGTCTGCTAGTAGAGGGTCTGTTGGGGTGGTGGTCTGCTAGTAGAGGGTCTGTTGGGGTGGTGGTCTGTTAGTAGAGGGTCTGTTGGGGTGGTGGTCTGTTAGTAGAGGGTCTGTTGGGGTGGTGGTCTGCTAGTAGAGGGTCTGTTGGGGTGGTGGTCTGCTAGTAGAGGGTCTGTTGGGGTGCTGGTCTGCTAGTAGAGGGTCTGTTGGGGTGGTGGTCTGCTAGTAGAGGGTCTGTTGGGGTGGTGGTCTGTTAGTAGAGGGTCTGTTGGGGTGGTGGTCTGTTAGTAGAGGGTCTGTTGGGGTGGTGGTCTGCTAGTAGAGTCTGTTGGGGTGGTGGTCTGTTAGTAGAGGGTCTGTTGGGGTGGTGGTCTGCTAGTAGAGGGTCTGTTGGGGTGGTGGTCTGCTAGTAGAGGGTCTGTTGGGGTGGTGGTCTGTTAGTAGAGGGTCTGTTGGGGTGGTGGTCTGCTAGTAGAGGGTCTGTTGGGGTGGTGGTCTGCTAGTAGAGGGTCTGTTGGGGTGGTGGTCTGTTAGTAGAGGGTCTGTTGGGGTGGTGGTCTGTTAGTAGAGGGTCTGTTGGGGTGGTGGTCTGCTAGTAGAGGGTCTGTTGGGGTGGTGGTCTGCTAGTAGAGGGTCTGTTGGGGTGCTGGTCTGCTAGTAGAGGGTCTGTTGGGGTGGTGGTCTGCTAGTAGAGGGTCTGTTGGGGTGGTGGTCTGTTAGTAGAGGGTCTGTTGGGGTGGTGGTCTGCTAGTAGAGGGTCTGTTGGGGTGGTGGTCTGCTAGTAGAGGGTCTGTTGGGGTGGTGGTCTGCTAGTAGAGGGTCTGTTGGGGTGGTGGTCTGCTAGTAGAGGGTCTGTTGGGGTGGTGGTCTGTTAGTAGAGGGTCTGTTGGGGTGGTGGTCTGCTAGTAGAGGGTCTGTTGGGGTGGTGGTCTGCTAGTAGAGGGTCTGTTGGGGTGGTGGTCTGTTGGGGTGGTGGTCTGTTAGTAGAGGGTCTGTTGGGGTGGTGGTCTGTTAGTAGAGGGTCTGTTGGGGTGGTGGTCTGTTAGTAGAGGGTCTGTTGGGGTGGTTGTCTGCTAGTAGAGTCTGTTGGGGTGGTGGTCTGCTAGTAGAGGGTCTGTTGGGGTGGTGGTCTGTTGGGGTGGTGGTCTGTTAGTAGAGGGTCTGTTGGGGTGGTGGTCTGTTAGTAGAGGGTCTGTTGGGGTGGTGGTCTGCTAGTAGAGGGTCTGTTGGGGTGGTGGTCTGTTAGTAGAGGGTCTGTTGGGGTGGTGGGCTGCTAGTAGAGGGTCTGTTGGGGTGCTGGTCTGCTAGTAGAGGGTCTGTTGGGGTGGTGGTCTGTTAGTAGAGGGTCTGTTGGGGTGGTGGTCTGTTAGTAGAGGGTCTGTTGGGGTGGTGGTCTGCTAGTAGAGGGTCTGTTGGGGTGGTGGTCTGTTAGTAGAGGGTCTGTTGGGGTGGTGGTCTGCTAGTAGAGGGTCTTTTGGGGTGGTGGTCTGTTAGTAGAGGGTCTGTTGGGGTGGTGGTCTGTTAGTAGAGGGTCTGTTGGGGTGGTGGTCTGCTAGTAGAGGGTCTGTTGGGGTGGTGGTCTGTTAGTAGAGGGTCTGTTGGGGTGGTGGTCTGCTAGTAGAGGGTCTGTTGGGGTGGTGGTCTGCTAGTAGAGGGTCTGTTGGGGTGGTGGTCTGTTGGGGTGGTGGTCTGCTAGTAGAGGGTCTGTTGGGGTGGTGGTCTGCTAGTAGAGGGTCTGTTGGGGTGGTGGTCTGTTAGTAGAGGGTCTGTTGGGGTGGTGGTCTGTTGGGGTGTTGGTCTGCTAGTAGAGGGTCTGTTGGGGTGGTGGTCTGTTAGTAGAGGGTCTGTTGGGGTGGTGGTCTGCTAGTAGAGGGTCTGTTGGGGTGGTGGTCTGTTGGGGTGGTGGTCTGTTAGTAGAGGGTCTGTTGGGGTGGTGGTCTGTTAGTAGAGGGTCTGTTGGGGTGGTGGTCTGCTAGTAGAGGGTCTGTTGGGGTGGTGGTTTGCTAGTAGAGGGTCTGTTGGGGTGGTGGTCTGCTAGTAGACGGTCTGTTGGGGTGGTGGTCTGTTGGGGTGGTGGTCTGCTAGTAGAGGGTCTGTTGGGGTGGTGGTCTGTTAGTAGAGGGTCTGTCGGGGTGGTGGTCTGCTAGTAGAGGGTCTGTTGGGGTGGTGGTCTGTTAGTAGAGGGTCTGTTGGGGTGGTGGTCTGCTAGTAGAGGGTCTGTTGGGGTGGTGGTTTGCTAGTAGAGGGTCTGTTGGGGTGGTGGTCTGCTAGTAGAGGGTCTGTTGGGGTGGTGGTCTGCTAGTAGAGGGTATGTTGGGGTGGTGGTCTGTTAGTAGAGGGTCTGTTGGGGTGGTGGTCTGTTAGTAGAGGGTCTGCTAGTAGAGGGTCTGTTGGGGTGGTGGTCTGTTAGTAGAGGGTCTGTTGGGGTGGTGGTCTGTTGGGGTGGTGGTCTGTTGGGGTGGTGGTCTGTTGGGGTGGTGGTCTGCTAGTAGAGGGTCTGTTGGGGTGGTGGTCTGTTAGTAGAGGGTCTGTTGGGGTGGTGGTCTGTTAGTAGAGGGTCTGTTGGGGTGGTGGTCTGCTAGTAGAGGGTCTGTTGGGGTGGTGGTCTGTTAGTAGAGGGTCTGTTGGGGTGGTGGTCTGTTAGTAGAGGGTCTGTTGGGGTGGTGGTCTGTTGGGGTGGTGGTCTGTTGGGGTGGTGGTCTGTTGGGGTGGTGGTCTGCTAGTAGAGGGTCTGTCGGGGTGGTGGTCTGCTAGTAGAGGGTCTGTTGGGGTGGTGGTCTGCTAGTAGAGGGTCTGTCGGGGTGGTGGTCTGTTAGTAGAGGGTCTGTTGGGGTGGTGGTCTGTTGGGGTGGTGGTCTGTTGGGGTGGGGTCTGTTGGGGTGGTGGTCTGTTGGGGTGGTGGTCTGTTGGGGTGGTGGTCTGTTGGGGTGGTGGTCTGCTAGTAGAGGGTCTGTCGGGGTGGTGGTCTGCTAGTAGAGGGTCTGTCGGGGTGGTGGTCTGCTAGTAGAGGGTCTGTCGGGGTGGTGGTCTGTTAGTAGAGGGTCTGTTGGGGTGGTGGTCTGTTGGGGTGGTGGTCTGTTGGGGTGGTGGTCTGTTGGGGTGGTGGTCTGCTAGTAGAGGGTCTGTCGGGGTGGTGGTCTGTTAGTAGAGGGTCTGTCGGGGTGGTGGTCTGCTAGTAGAGGGTCTGTTGGGGTGGTGGTCTGTTAGTAGAGGGTCTGTTGGGGTGGTGGTCTGTTAGTAGAGGGTCTGTTGGGGTGGTGGTCTGCTAGTAGAGGGTCTGTTGGGGTGGTGGTCTGCTAGTAGAGGGTCTGTTGGGGTGGTGGTCTGCTAGTAGAGGGTCTGTTGGGGTGGTGGTCTGCTAGTAGAGGGTCTGTTGGGGTGGTGGTCTGCTAGTAGAGGGTCTGTTGGGGTGGTGGTCTGCTACACTATAGTGTTCTGTGTTACTGAAGGGATGAGTGTCACCGGCAGAATAAAGACTATCCTCAGAGACACTCGTGAAGGGATTTAACACGCTGTGGATATATCATTCATCATTGGACCTGCGAGGGGCTTTCTTCTTCTAATGATCACATGTTTATATTCAACCAAATCCACATTAATCCCAATGAGGGGAAGGCAACATCTGTTATACACCAGGGATTGGATTTAAAAAAATAAACCCTCAGAGGTTGTATTAGCTGTACGCAGGATAAAAGAGGTTGAAAGAGAATCTCTCTGGGTACGTGGTTGAATTATTCATCATCGTTGGTAGTAGTAGTAGTAGTAGTAGTGAGTCCATGGTGGAAATGCCAAGGACATTGTGGTGCCTGACTGCTTCTGTGGGAGATGTTTCTCTACTATGTGAGTCTGTCATCGGTTGTGTTCATTTGGTACCAAACGGAACAAAACAAGACTGAAACAGGGACGGACTGCCGGATCTTGTCCAATAAGGCACTTTGTATTTTATTTTTTATATTTGTGTCCAAATGAACACAGCCCAGGTTCTGTAGATGGAGGGTATGTCTGGTGATAGGGGGGGATCCCTGCCGTGGCTGCTTCAGAGACAGGAAGCGAGTTGGTCTGATTTAAACAGTCTCCAGAGAACCGCAGCCCCACCAAAGAATGTAGATAATCAGAACAGAGTTAAACAACCAGTCTACGTCTCTACTGGCACCCTATTCCCCTATGGACCCTGGTCAAATGTAGTGCACTAGTTCTAACCAGAGGCCTATGGGTGTCCCTATGGACCCTGGTCAAATGTAGTGCACTAGTTCTAACCAGAGGCCTATGGGTGTCCCTATGGACCCTGGTCAAATGTAGTGCACTAGTTCTAACCAGAGGCCTATGGGTTTCCCTATGGACCCTGGTCAAATGTAGTGCACTAGTTCTAACCAGAGGCCTATGGGTTTCCCTATGGACCCTGGTCAAATGTAGTGCACTAGTTCTAACCAGAGGCCTATGGGTGTCCCTATGGACCCTGGTCAAATGTAGTGCACTAGTTCTAACCAGAGGCCTTATGGGTGTCCCTATGGACCCTGGTCAAATGTAGTGCACTACAAAGAGAATAGGGAGCCATTTGGAACACACTCTAAGCGTAGGAGCTGTGGATAAGCTTTATAAACCATGATCATGTTGATGCCTTGCAGCATGGAGTGATATCCTGTAAATTATACCAGCTAACTGATGAGGAACATCACGTTACCAGAGATCAGGGGGTTCTTCTGTTGGGCCTCTATCATTAGAGACAGTAGAGATCAGGGAGATCTGTTGGACCTCTATCATTAGAGACAGTAGAGATCAGGGAGGTCTTCTGTTGGGCCTCTATCATTAGAGACAGTAGAGATCAGGGAGTTCTTCTGATGGGCCTCTATCATTAGAGACAGTAGAGATCAGGGAGTTCCTTCTGATGGGCCTCTATCATTAGAGACAGTAGAGATCAGGGAGGTCTTCCGTTGGACCTCTATCATTAGAGACAGTATAGATCAGGGAGTTCCTCCGTTGGGCCTCTATCATTAGAGACAGTAGAGATCAGGGAGTTCTTCTGATGGGCCTCTATCATTAGAGACAGTAGAGATCAGGGAGGTCTTCTGTTGGGCCTCTATCATTAGAGACAGTAGAGATCAGGGAGTTCTTCTGATGGGCCTCTATCATTAGAGACAGTAGAGATCAGGGAGGTCTTCTGTTGGGCCTCTATCATTAGAGACAGTAGAGATCAGGGAGTTCCTCCGTTGGGCCTCTATCATTAGAGACAGTAGAGATCAGGGAGTTCTTCTGATGGGCCTCTATCATTAGAGACAGTAGAGATCAGGGAGGTCTTCTGTTGGGCCTCTATCATTAGAGACAGTAGAGATCAGGGAGGTCTTCTGTTGGGCCTCTATCATTAGAGACAGTAGAGATCAGGGAGTTCTTCTATTGGGCCTCTATCATTAGAGACAGTAGAGATCAGGGAGGTCTTCTGATGGGCCTCTATCATTAGAGACAGGGTGTGTTACAAATGGCACCCTATTCTCTATGAGCCCTGGTCAAATGGCACCCTATTCTCTATGGGCCCTGGTCAAATGGCGCCCTATTCCCTATGGGTCCTGGTCAAATGGCACCCTATTCCCTATGGGCCCTGGTCAAATGGCACCCTATTCTCTATGGGCCCTGGTCAAATGGCACCCTATTCTCTATGGGCCCTGGTCAAATGGCACCCTATTCTCTATGGGCCCTGGTCAAATGGCACCCTATTCTCTATGGGCCCTGGTCAAATGGCACCCTATTCCCTATGGGCCCTGGTCAAATGGCACCCTATTCCCTATGGGCCCTGGTCAAATGGCACCCTATTCTCTATGGGCCCTGGTCAAATGGCACCCTATTCTCTATGGGCCCTGGTCAAATGGCACCCTATTCTCTATGGGCCCTGGTCAAATGGCACCCTATTCTCTATGGGCCCTGGTCAAATGGCTCCCTATTCTCTATGGGCCCTGGTCAAATGGCACCCTATTCTCTATGGGTCCTGGTCAAATGGCACCCTATTCCCTATAGGCCCTGGTCAAATGGCACCCTATTCTCTATGGGCAGTTAACCTACTGTTCCTGAGCAGTCAAGAACAAATTCTTATTTTCAATAACTGACTTCCCTAGTTAAATAAAGGTAAAATAAAAAGTTCAACTGTTATCTCCCTGCCAAAGACAACAGACAACAGTCCCTGGAACCTATTTTTTAATCTTCTGTCTGGAAGTCTAAAAACGTCTGAAACAGGAGAAAGAGCCTGATCCCATTATTGTTCTGTCCTCTACAGTGTCGGCCTGGAGACCAGGGGGGCGTCCACAATGGAACCCTATTCCCTATATTGTGCCCTACTTTTTGACCAGGGGCCCTGATAAAAGCAGTGCACTAGATAGGGAAGAGGGTGCCATTTTGGACGCAGTTAGGGATGTCTTTGAAGAGGTTCATTCTGGCCTCAGCCAGTCTCCCACTGTGTGTCCAACCGTACCAGAGGGGCTCATTTCCCCCCATTGTCTGAGTGTTCCCAAGCGGTCAACAGGAAGGGTGGGGAGGCCCTCCTT
Source organism: Salvelinus alpinus (assembly GCF_045679555.1). Classification (NCBI taxonomy): domain Eukaryota; kingdom Metazoa; phylum Chordata; class Actinopteri; order Salmoniformes; family Salmonidae; genus Salvelinus; species Salvelinus alpinus. Next base: position 6,726,932 of record NC_092089.1, on the reverse strand, counting down.
TCAACCCACTATCTGATGAATAAGGCATTCCGCCCATATGGAACAGTACTGAGCTGAGGGGAAGAGCTGAAAATGGCACCCTGCTCTTCTCTATCTAGTGTACTACTTTTGACGTGGACACTCTGGGGGAATAGGGTGCTATCTGGGACACATCCCAAAGAGTGTTGAATTGAACAAGATGGCTTCTCATATAGTACGTTGTTACTGTTCAGTTTTCCTCTTCAGAATTGACCATGTGAAGGATGTATCACCAAGATGGAGGACATTTCAATACAGCTGATATTTTCCTCACCAGAATTAACCAGCTTTAAAAAAATAAAATATTGCAAGCATTTCTAAAAACCTAGATTTCTTTCTCATTATGGGGTGTTGTGATGTCATTATGGGGTATTGTGATGTCATTATGGGGTGTTGTGATGTCATGGGGTATTGTGATGTCATTATGGGGTGTTGTGATGTCATTATGGGGTGTTGTGATGTCATTATGGGGTGTTGTGATGTCATTATGGGGTATTGTGATGTCATTATGGGATATTGTGATGTCATAATGGGGTGTTGTGTGTGGATTGATGAGGAGAAAAATGATTGAATCCATTTTAGAACATGGCTGTAATGCAAAAAATGTGGAAAAAGTCTATATTTTTTTGAATATTTTCTGAATGCACTGTACGTTCCTCTAAAGTTCTTGGCTCTTTCCAGAACAGCTACCGTGTCCTTGAACCTCAGGAACTTAACCACTATCGGCCTGGGCCTGTCACCTGGGCCGGGGGTGAGTTTTCCAGTCCTGTGGGTGCGCTCCACCTTAATCTTCCTGTGGTCCATTTCCCTCACTTTGTCCTCAGACTCCGTCCAGGTCTCATGTGGAGATTCTGCATTTCTGTCCACAACCATGTTGTTCCGCCTTGATTGTCCCTGGAGATAATCTGATTTTCTGGTCATTGTTATCATGGATTCACACACAGAACTGAAGTCCTCTCTCAATGACTTACAGATCGCTTTCATCTTGCCCGTTCTCCTGTTTCAACTCGTCGAGATGACCCTGGGAGAACTACAAACTGTTCTTCAGGTCCTGGACCTCTCAGTTCTCCTGTTTCAACTCGTCGAGATGACCCTGGGAGAACTGCAAACTGTTCTTCAGGTCCTGGACCTCTCAGTTCTCCTGTTTCAACTCGTCGAGATGACCCTGGGAGAACTGCAAACTGTTCTTCAGGTCCTGGACCTCTCAGTTCTCCTGTTTCAACTCGTCGAGATGACCCTGGGAGAACTGAAAACTGTTCTTCAGTTCCTGGACCTCTCTGGTCAGGTCGTCCATTCTTTTATTAGTTGAAAGCTCGACCAGCATTTGGACAAAACACTTGAAGCTATAGTATTTTGTTGTTGTTGTTGTTGTAAACAACAGTGCAACTCTTTGTGTTCGTTTAAAATATCCTTCACCTGTGAGAGAGAGACGACATTGTCCTCAACGATACGCCCGCCGGCTTTGGTCTTTGTCATGGTAACGACGTAGGTTCCTCTGTTGCTCCTCTCAGTTCCAGACAGGACAGGTTATACTGTTACTCCTCTCGGTTCCAGACAGGACAGGTTACTCTGTTACTCCTCTCAGTTCCTGACAGGACAGGTTACTCTGTTACTCCTTTCAGTTCCAGACAGGTTATACTGTTACTCCTCTCAGTTCCAGACAGGACAGGTTACTCTGTTACTCCTCTCAGTTCCAGACAGGACAGGTTATACTGTTACTCCTCTCAGTTCCAGACAGGACAGGTTATGCTGTTACTCCTCAGTTCCAGACAGGGCAGGTTATACTGTTACTCCTCTTCTCTCAGTTCCAGACAGGACAGGTTATACTGTTACTCCTCTCAGTTCCAGACAGGTTATACTGTTACTCATCTCAGTTCCAGACAGGACAGGTTATAATGTTACTCCTCTCAGTTCCAGACAGGTTATACTGTTACTCCTCTCAGTTCCAGACAGGGCAGGTTATACTGTTACTCATCTCAGTTCCAGACAGGACAGGTTACACTGTTACTCCTCTCAGTTCCAGACAGGCCAGGTTACTCTGTTACTCCTCTCAGTTCCAGACAGGACAGGTTACTCTGTTACTCTTCTCAGTTCCAGACAGGACAGGTTATACTGTTACTCCTCTCAGTTCCAGACAGGACAGGTTATGCTGTTACTTCTCTCAGTTCCAGGCAGGACAGGTTATACTGTTACTCCTCTCAGTTCCAGGCAGGACAGGTTACTCTGTTACTCCTCTCAGTTCCAGACAGGGCAGGTTACTCTGTTACTCCTCTCAGTTCCAGACAGGGCAGGTTACTCTGTTACTCCTCTCAGTTCCTGACAGGACAGGTTACTCTGTTACTCCTCTCAGTTCCAGACAGGACAGGTTATGCTGTTACTCCTCTCAGTTCCAGACAGGGCAGGTTATACTGTTACTCCTCTTCTCTCAGTTCCAGACAGGACAGGTTATACTGTTACTCCTCTCAGTTCCAGACAGGTTTTACTGTTACTCCTCTCAGTTCCAGACAGGACAGGTTATAATGTTACTCCTCTCAGTTCCAGACAGGTTATACTGTTACTCCTCTCAGTTCCAGACAGGGCAGGTTATACTGTTACTCCTCTCAGTTCCAGACAGGACAGGTTACTCTGTTACTCCTCTCAGTTCCAGACAGGACAGGTTACTCTGTTACTCCTCTCAGTTCCAGACAGGACAGGTTACTCTGTTACTCCTCTCAGTTCCAGACAGGACCGGTTATACTGTTACTCCTCTCAGTTCCAGAAAGGACAGGTTACTCTGTTACTCCTCTCAGTTCCAGACAGGACAGGTTACTCTGTTACTCCTCTCAGTTCCAGACAGGACAGGTTATACTGTTACTCCTCTCAGTTCCAGACAGGACAGGTTATCCTGTTACTCCTCTCAGTTCCAGACAGGACAGGTTATGCTGTTACTCCTCTCAGTTCCAGACAGGACAGGTTATGCTGTTACTCCTCTCAGTTCCAGACAGGACAGGTTATGCTGTTACTCCTCTCAGTTCCAGACAGGACAGGTTACTCTGTTACTCCTCTCAGTTCCAGACAGGACAGGTTATACTGTTACTCCTCTCAGTTCCAGACAGGACAGGTTATACTGTTACTCCTCTCAGTTCCAGACAGGACAGGTTATACTGTTACTCCTCTCAGTTCCAGACAGGACAGGTTACTCTGTTACTCCTCTCAGTTCCAGACAGGACAGGTTACACTGTTACTCCTCTCAGTTCCAGACAGGACAGGTTATACTGTTACTCCTCTCATTTCCAGACAGGACAGGTTATACTTTTACTCCTCTCAGTTCCAGACAGGACCGGTTATACTGTTACTCCTCTCAGTTCCAGACAGGACAGGTTATGCTGTTACTCCTCTCAGTTCCAGACAGGACCGGTTATACTGTTACTCCTCTCAGTTCCAGACAGGACAGGTTATACTGTTACTCCTCTCAGTTCCAGACAGGACAGGTTACTCTGTTACTCCTCTCAGTTCCAGACAGGACAGGTTACACTGTTACTCCTCTCAGTTCCAGACAGGACAGGTTACGCTGTTACTCCTCTCAGTTCCAGACAGGACAGGTTACTCTGTTACTCCTCTCAGTTCCAGACAGGACAGGTTACTCTGTTACTCCTCTCAGTTCCAGACAGGTTATACTGTTACTCCTCTCAGTTCCAGACAGGACAGGTTCCTCTGTTACTCCTCTCAGTTCCAGACAGGACAGGTTACTCTGTTACTCCTCTCAGTTCCAGACAGGACAGGTTACTCTGTTACTCCTCTCAGTTCCAGACAGGACAGGTTACACTGTTACTCCTCTCAGTTCCAGACAGGACAGGTTATGCTGTTACTCCTCTCAGTTCCAGACAGGACAGGTTATACTGTTACTCCTCTCAGTTCCAGACAGGACAGGTCGCAGGGAAGATTGAAAACAACAACAAACAGCATGGATCTAGACAGCCACAAGCCCGGGACAATCCTTGGTCCCAGGACACAATGGCTAACTGCGTTGCGGGCTGTATTCAAGCCCTCAAGAAAACCCTGCTAGCCTGATAGGCAGCTAGCTAGCAGCTAGGCTAGCTTCTACGCCAAACAGCTCCTCAGACCCGGCCTTAGTCGGCAGGACCACCGGATAGAGAGTAGCGGTCCCCAGCAACTGATGCCAACCACGTCGCGGGATCCAAACTCAAAAAGTAGCTAGCTAGAAATTCAACTTTTTTAATATACAGTACTTTCAAAACTTCCCAAATCAACAATCCGAGCTCTCCCTCGTTCCACGTTCAACAGGAAGTGACGACAGGAAGTTCATGGATGTATCCCCAAGATGGAGGACATTTAAATCCAGTTAATATTTTCCTCCCCTCTCTATATGTGACTTGTCTCACCAAGATGGTAATCAGATCTTATACCGAAGAGCTGTGTGTGTGTGTGTGTGTGTGTGTGTGTGTGTGTGTGTGTGTGTGTGTGTGTGTGTGTGTGTGTGTGTGTGTGTGTGTGTGTGTGTGTGTGTGTGTGTGTGTGTGTGTGTGTGTGATGGGGTAATTAGTCTTCTAATTAAAGGCAATAAACAGCAGTGCTCATGGGAGATCCATCTCCTTTAAACTGTGATAATCACTTTGCAGTTGGGAGTTATGAGTACTACTGCCACACACACACACACACACACACACACACACACACACACACACGTAGTTTCTCTGTAATACTACGAGCAATTTAATGAAGTTGGTTTATACTAGTCCAGATAGGTTCCCAACCTCATAACCAGCTACCCAGAAGCCATTTCAGGCTGTCATTTAAGCTAGTTAGACAAGCTAGCTGCTCTATCTTAGCTGGCAAGGTTGGTAGACTTGGGGAAAAGCAAGCAATTACTAAATGTACTGAATAAGACTCACATTTCTCTTAATTGTTTACCCAGATTTTAGCAGAAAATCATATTTAGTTTCTTTGAAAAAAAGAGCCACCAGTCAGGAGGATACAGACAGATCAAGAAGTCTGCTTAGATATGCAGAACAATATAATTTACATCTATATATATATATATTTATAGACATAGAATTAAAGATAATGATTATGGATCTAGATTGCAGAAAAAAAAATGTTTCAGGTTTTTGAAAAATGCTAAATTCTCCAACTTTTCGACGGGGGCATATCCCCCCCTACACACCACACCCCAGCCATCCTCACATACTTTGTGCCTCATCAGATTTATTGGGGTGTATGACACAACTGTACACACACACACACACACACACACACACACACACACACACACACACACACACACACACACACACACACACACACACACACACACACACACACACACACACACACACACACACTCACTCTGTCTCGTGGACCATTGCTCTCCTCTAGATCTATAGTTCTATCATATACTAGCTATTGTAAAAGCATCAAACATACAGTACAGTCGTGGGAAATGGTGATTCCACCTTCTATCAGCTGTTGCCCCTATACTTCCTTCCAGTTCTATGAGAATAGCTATAAACATATACAACCCATTTCCTGTGGGGGGAAAAACCCCATCTCAGATATGTCCATTGGAAACTGTGGCCTTCCAAAAGCATAACAGAACACAGGACACGAAACACTGGAATAGGGAGAGCTCTACCAATGAGTCAATATGAGTTTAATGAAAACGTGGAAGAGACACACACTTTGTATATGAATATTTCTCTTTAAGACAGACATGAGAATACTGGTAATAAGCTCATTACTGTACCCATAAAGGCCATGCATTAAGTTATGCCACAATATACAGCACATACTTTCACAGTATCATTGGTTAAAACCTCGTTAAATCCAATCCTATCCTGTCACTAATATGTAATAATGCCATTCAGCAGATGCTTTCATCCAAAGAGACTTTAACAGTCGTGCATATGGCCCCAGTTATAGAATTATTGCTATATGCAGTTGTTATTGGGATAGATTTGTTTCACAGACAGGCAGGCAGGCAGGCAGGCAGGCAGCTAGCTCTCTGATAGCCTGGGTACCAGGCTGTTGACAGACAGACATTGTGACAGTGGAGCAACTCTCTGATAGCCTGGGTACCAGACTGTTTCTGCTCTCTTGCCAACTCCTTGTGGAACGGTCATGCTAAATGGAGTTGTCGAGAGCACAGACAGATCATGGACCAGGCTATCTCTCTGATCCAGCGGGAAGGTTAACGGTGAACCTGGCTATCTCTCTGATCCAGCGGGAAGGTTAACGGTGAACCTGGCTATCTCTCTGATCCAGCGGGAAGGTTAACGGTGAACCTGGCTATCTCTCTGATCCAGCGGGAAGGTTAACGGTGAACCTGGCTATCTCTCTGATCCAGCGGGAAGGTTAACGGTGAACCAGGCTATCTCTCTGATCCAGCGGGAAGGTTAACGGTGAACCAGGCTGTCTCTCTGATCCAGCGGGAAGGTTAACGGTGAACCAGGCTATCTCTCTGATCCAGCGGGAAGGTTAACGGTGAACCAGGATATCTCTCTGATCCAGCGGGAAGGTTAACGGTGAAGCAGGCTATCTCTCTGATCCAGCGGGAAGGTTAACGGTGAACCAGGCTATCTCTCTGATCCAGCGGGAAGGTTAACGGTGAACCAGGCTCTCTCTCTGATCCAGCGGGAAGGTTAACGGTGAACCAGGCTATCTCTCTGATCCAGCGGGAAGGTTAACGGTGAACCAGGCTATCTCTCTGATCCAGCGGGAAGGTTAACGGTGAACCAGGCTATCTCTCTGATCCAGCGGGAAGGTTAGATCTTAGACCAGGCTATCTCTCTGATCCAGCGGGAAGGTTAACGGTGAACCAGGCTATCTCTCTGATCCAGCGGGAAGGTTAACGGTGAACCAGGCTATCTCTCTGATCCAGCGGGAAGGTTAACGGTGAACCAGGCTATCTCTCTGATCCAGCGGGAAGGTTAGATCTTAGACCAGGCTATCTCTCTGATCCAGCGGGAAGGTTAACGGTGAACCAGGCTATCTCTCTGATCCAGCGGGAAGGTTAACGGTGAACCAGGCTATCTCTCTGATCCAGCGGGAAGGTTAGATCTTAGACCAGGCTATCTCTCTGATCCAGCGGGAAGGTTAACGGTGAACCAGACTATCTCTCTGATCCAGCGGGAAGGTTAACGGTGGACCAGGCTATCTCTCTGATCCAGCGGGAAGGTTAGATCTTAGACCAGGCTATCTCTCTGATCCAGCGGGAAGGTTAACGGTGAACCAGGCTATCTCTCTGATCCAGCAGGAAGGTTAACGGTGAACCAGGCTATCTCTCTGATCCAGCAGGAAGGTTAACGGTGAACCAGGCTATCTCTCTGATCCAGCAGGAAGGTTAACGGTGAACCAGGCTATCTCTCTGATCCAGCGGGAAGGTTAACGGTGAACCAGACTATCTCTCTGATCCAGCGGGAAGGTTAGATCTTAGACCAGGCTATCTCTCTGATCCAGCGGGAAGGTTAACGGTGGACCAGGCTATCTCTCTGATCCAGCGGGAAGGTTAGATCTTAGACCAGGCTATCTCTCTGATCCAGCGGGAAGGTGAGATCTTAGACCAGGCTATCTCTCTGATCCAGCGGGAAGGTTAACGGTGAACCAGACTATCTCTCTGATCCAGCGGGAAGGTTAACGGTGGACCAGGCTATCTCTCTGATCCAGCGGGAAGGTTAGATCTTAGACCAGGCTATCTCTCTGATCCAGCGGGAAGGTTAACGGTGAACCAGGCTATCTCTCTGATCCAGCGGGAAGGTTAACGGTGAACCAGACTATCTCTCTGATCCAGCGGGAAGGTTAACGGTGGACCAGGCTATCTCTCTGATCCAGCGGGAAGGTTAACGGTGAACCAGACTATCTCTCTGATCCAGCGGGAAGGTTAACGGTGAACCAGACTATCTCTCTGATCCAGCGGGAAGGTTAACGGTGAACCAGACTATCTCTCTGATCCAGCGGGAAGGTTAACGGTGAACCAGACTATCTCTCTGATCCAGCGGGAAGGTTAACGGTGAACCAGACTATCTCTCTGATCCAGCGGGAAGGTTAACGGTGGACCAGGCTATCTCTCTGATCCAGCGGGAAGGTTAGATCTTAGACCAGGCTATCTCTCTGATCCAGCGGGAAGGTTAACGGTGAACCAGGCTATCTCTCTGATCCAGCGGGAAGGTTAACGGTGAACCAGACTATCTCTCTGATCCAGCGGGAAGGTTAACGGTGGACCAGGCTATCTCTCTGATCCAGCGGGAAGGTTAACGGTGAACCAGACTATCTCTCTGATCCAGCGGGAAGGTTAACGGTGAACCAGACTATCTCTCTGATCCAGCGGGAAGGTTAACGGTGAACCAGACTATCTCTCTGATCCAGCGGGAAGGTTAACGGTGAACCAGACTATCTCTCTGATCCAGCGGGAAGGTTAACGGTGAACCAGACTATCTCTCTGATTCAGCGGGAAGGTTAACGGTGAACCAGACTATCTCTCTGATCCAGCGGGAAGGTTAACGGTGAACCAGGCTATCTCTCTGATCCAGCGGGAAGGTTAACGGTGAACCAGGCTATCTCTCTGATCCAGCGGGAAGGTTAACGGTGAACCAGGCTATCTCTCTGATCCAGCGGGAAGGTTAACGGTGAACCAGACTATCTCTCTGATCCAGCGCGAAGGTTAACGGTGAACCAGGCTATCTCTCTGATCCAGCGGGAAGGTTAACGGTGAACCAGACTATCTCTCTGATCCAGCGGGAAGGTTAACGGTGAACCAGGCTATCTCTCTGATCCAGCGGGAAGGTTAGATCTTAGACCAGGCTATCTCTCTGATCCAGCGGGAAGGTTAACGGTGAACCAGACTATCTCTCTGATCCAGCGGGAAGGTTAACGGTGGACCAGGCTATCTCTCTGATCCAGCGGGAAGGTTAGATCTTAGACCAGGCTATCTCTCTGATCCAGCGGGAAGGTTAACGGTGAACCAGGCTATCTCTCTGATCCAGCAGGAAGGTTAACGGTGAACCAGGCTATCTCTCTGATCCAGCAGGAAGGTTAACGGTGAACCAGGCTATCTCTCTGATCCAGCAGGAAGGTTAACGGTGAACCAGGCTATCTCTCTGATCCAGCGGGAAGGTTAACGGTGAACCAGACTATCTCTCTGATCCAGCGGGAAGGTTAGATCTTAGACCAGGCTATCTCTCTGATCCAGCGGGAAGGTTAACGGTGGACCAGGCTATCTCTCTGATCCAGCGGGAAGGTTAGATCTTAGACCAGGCTATCTCTCTGATCCAGCGGGAAGGTTAGATCTTAGACCAGGCTATCTCTCTGATCCAGCGGGAAGGTTAACGGTGAACCAGACTATCTCTCTGATCCAGCGGGAAGGTTAACGGTGGACCAGGCTATCTCTCTGATCCAGCGGGAAGGTTAGATCTTAGACCAGGCTATCTCTCTGATCCAGCGGGAAGGTTAACGGTGAACCAGGCTATCTCTCTGATCCAGCGGGAAGGTTAACGGTGAACCAGACTATCTCTCTGATCCAGCGGGAAGGTTAACGGTGGACCAGGCTATCTCTCTGATCCAGCGGGAAGGTTAACGGTGAACCAGACTATCTCTCTGATCCAGCGGGAAGGTTAACGGTGAACCAGACTATCTCTCTGATCCAGCGGGAAGGTTAACGGTGAACCAGACTATCTCTCTGATCCAGCGGGAAGGTTAACGGTGAACCAGACTATCTCTCTGATCCAGCGGGAAGGTTAACGGTGAACCAGACTATCTCTCTGATCCAGCGGGAAGGTTAACGGTGAACCAGGCTATCTCTCTGATCCAGCGGGAAGGTTAGATCTTAGACCAGGCTATCTCTCTGATCCAGCGGGAAGGTTAACGGTGAACCAGGCTATCTCTCTGATCCAGCGGGAAGGTTAACGGTGAACCAGACTATCTCTCTGATCCAGCGGGAAGGTTAACGGTGGACCAGGCTATCTCTCTGATCCAGCGGGAAGGTTAACGGTGAACCAGGCTATCTCTCTGATCCAGCGGGAAGGTTAACGGTGAACCAGGCTATCTCTCTGATCCAGCGGGAAGGTTAACGGTGAACCAGGCTATCTCTCTGATCCAGCGGGAAGGTTAACGGTGGACCAGGCTATCTCTCTGATCCAGCGGGAAGGTTAACGGTGAACCAGGCTATCTCTCTGATCCAGCGGGAAGGTTAACGGTGAACCAGGCTATCTCTCTGATCCAGCGGGAAGGTTAGATCTTAGACCAGGCTATCTCTCTGATCCAGCAGGAAGGTTAACGGTGAACCTGGGGGGCGCTAGAGAGCGTGCTATGGAATAGACGTGCTTTGCTAGAGCTCCGCTCAATTCTGAAACAAATGAGTATTTATCTTAACCTCTCACAACCTATAACTTCAAACAAATATGACAAAGGGGAAAGGCACCAAAAAAGGGGGCGCTAAACAAGATAATTGGAATGAGATAGACAACGAACCAATTTCAACGTCGCCGACCCACGAGGAGCTAGCTGAAGAGGCTAGCTTCCAAGAGTTCCCCACAGATCCTACTCAAAGTGACATACTGGCTGCCATAATCGCACTAAGCAAGAAGGTGGACACAAGGTTGGCTGATATCTCAAAGAGTATTGGGACTTTGGCCGAAACTGTGAAGGCAACTAAGAGAAGGGTGCACGAGGTTGAGCAGACGACAGTCGATCACGAGGCCAGACTACAGGACATAGAGAAACAGTGCGCAACGTTCAAAAATGACAACAAAACCCTGAAGGCCCGACTGGAAATGCTCGAGTCGCATTCAAGACGCCAGAACATCCGAATATGTGGGATCCAGGAGGACACTGAGAAAGGGAAACCCACTGAATTTGTCTCGGAGCTGATACCGGCATTGCTGGGGAGTGAACACTTCAAAACGGCCATCCTGATCGACCGCGCACACAGCTCACAGGCAACGAAGCCGGCCAAGGGCGGGCCACCAAGGCCATTCATTGTAAGGCTGCACTATCCCCACACCAGGGATCTCATCCTCAAGCTGGCTAGTCAAAAGTTCCCCCTTAACTACAACGGAGCCAGGGTGTCTTTCTACCCAGATCTTACCTTGGAGGTGAGGAACCAACGGAAAGAGTATGATGAGGTACGCAACAAATGCAGGGCGGCCAACATCCGATATGGATTCCTCTTCCCAGCCCGGTTTAAGGTGACAGTCGAGGGATCAACACGTACGTTTGACAACGCAAAAGAGGCCGATCTGTTCTTGACAAGCAAGCTCCCCGGCTGAGGATACAGAACGGCTGTGCCAGCCGGCTAAATGGCCAAATACAGGCCAGGAATGTGTTTGAATTGAATTTCCGGCCTATGTCTTTTCGATCAGAAGATCAGAAATTGGGACTTATAGGATAGGTGAGATGTTGTGGCTAATATAGCATTGTTTGGCATGTCATGTTTTGGCGCCACTCACCCCCTAACGTGAGAGTTAAGTTAAGTGTTATTTAATATTAGTTTATATGCGGAGCATCTATAGACGACGAGTTAGTTCAAGCTGTATGTCTAGACACCCTAAGGTTTGTGTGTTAGCCAAGGAGTGCTTCGTTTGGGGAAGTCACTCAGTAAAGGGATGGGAGGGGGGATGGGGTCTGTGTTTTATGTTCACGTTTATTAATACAGGTGGCATGACAAGCTCCCGTACGGCGGGACGTTTTTCTTCTGGGTTTTGTATGACAGCAGCAATTTGCTTTAAAATAAGAAATGCCACATTTTATTTTATTTTTTATTTCACCTTTATTTAACCAGGTAGGCAAGTTGAGAACACGTTCTCATTTACAATTGCGACCTGGCCAAGATAAAGCAAAGCAGTTCGATACATACAACAACACATAGTTACACATGGAGTAGAACAAACATACAGTCAATAATACAGTGAAAAAATAAGTCTATATACAATGTGAGCAAGTGAGGTGAGATAAGGGAGGTGAAGGCAAAAAAATAATATATAAAAATAAATAAAAATATAAAAAGGCCATGGTGGCGAAGTAAATACAATATAGCAAGTAAAAAAAACACTGGAATGGTTGGTTTGCAGTGGAAGAAAGTGCAAAGTAGAGATAGAAATAATGGGGTGCAAAGGAGCAAAAATAAATAAATGAATACAGTAGGTAAAGAGGTAGTTGTTTGGGCTAAATTATAGATGGGCTATGTACAGGTGCAGTAATCTATGAGCTGCTCTGACAGCTGGTGCTTAAAGCTAGTGAGGGAGATAAGTGTTTCCAATTTCAGAGATTTTTGTAGTTCGTTCCAGTCATTGGCAGCAGAGAACTGGAAGGAGAGGCGGCCAAAGGAAGAATTGGTTTTGGGGGTGACCAGAGAGATATACCTGCTGGAGCGCGTGCTACAGGTAGGTGCTGCTATGGTGACCAGCGAGCTGAGATAAGGGGGGACTTTACCTAGCAGGGTCTTGTAGATGACCTGGAGCCAGTGGGTTTGGCGACGAGTATGAAGCGAGGGCCAGCCAACGAGAGTGTACAGGTCGCAGTGGTGGGTAGTATAGTGACCGAGCACAGAGTAGACCAGGTGGAATAAAGATAGTCAGCTGGAACTGTAATGGATTAGGGCATGTCGTGAAACGAGCTAAGGTTTTTTCTCATCTTAAATCACTGGGTGCTGACATAGTGCTTCTTCAAGAAACTCATATTAAACGCTCGGCGCAGGCCAAGCTACGAGTCAGCTGGATCGGTCAGATATACCAGTCTAACTTTGATGCAAAAGCGAGAGGGGTAGCAATCCTGATAAGGAAAAACATTCCTTTTGTTTACTCAACCTCGATTTCAGATCCTAATGGTCGGTATATTATTGTTGCTGGTACACTGAATTCAAAACCAATAACCTTGGTCAATTTATATGGACCCAATTTCGATGATCCATTATTTTTTCAAAGGGTATTTAAGGCCATACCAAATATCTCGGATACAAGTGTTATTGTTGGAGGTGACTTTAACTGTACGTTAGATCCTCTTTTAGATAAACAGCTATCAAGGTCACTTCAACAATCAAATGCCAGTGTCTGTCTAAATACATTGATGACAAACCTTAACATTGTCGATATTTGGAGACTGACGCACCCAACAGACAGGGATTATTCTTTCTTTTCATCAGTTCATAAATCATATTCCAGAATTGACTATTTCTTGTTGGACTCCAAACTAATTTCAGCAGCTGAATCGGTTACCTATCACCCCATTCTAATTACGGACCACTCTCCTCTGTCCATGGTGCTGAAACTCGACAATATGTCGACAGGTCGGCGACCGTGGCGTTTAGACGCATACCTGTTGAAAGATGAGGCTTTTTGTCAGTATTTGAAGGAGCAGATTGCCTTTTTCCTCAGAACTAACGACACGGGGGATGTTGACGACTCCACCCTTTGGGAATCTCTAAAGGCTGTGATTAGAGGTTACATTATTTCTTATACATCAGAGAGGAAGAAACGTGCCAATACTAGGCTGAGAGAAATTGAAAGAGAGTTAGGGGAACAGGAGAACGTTTTTAGGACAAATTCCTCATATACAGTCCTTGAGAAGATCACAAAGTTAAAGTATGAATACAATACCATCCTTTCGAAACGGGTGGGCTCTTTACTTGCTAGAACTGAACAAAGTTATTTTGAACTGGGGGACAAACCACATAAATTATTAGCAAGACAGCTAAGGCATGTACAGGCATCTAGAGCTATTCACAAAATAAAAGACAAGAAGGGTAAAATAGTAACAGATCCGCAGGACATTAATAAATGCTTTGCGCAGTTTTACTCAGAGCTATACCAATCAAAATGCGATGCTACTGATCCACAAACTATGGAACGCTTTCTCGCTGAATGTGAACTTCCTAAACTAGACAGGGGGGCAGCTGCTGCACTCGATGCAGGGATAACCTTAGAGGAAATTAACACAGCGATAGCACAATTTCCAAACAGCAAGGCCCCGGGGCCCGATGGATATGTAATAGAATTCTATAAGAAGTACTGCGCTAGTCTATCTCCACTTATGTTGCGAATGTTTCAACAATCAAAAGAAAATGCCAAACTCCCGCAAACACTGTATGAGGCTACAATAGCCCTGATCTTGAAAAAAGATAGAGATTCCGTGGAGATGTCGTCGTATCGCCCCGTGTCGTTACTCCCCATAGAAAACAAGGTGTTGACAAAGATATTGGCAAACCGATTGAAAAAATATATTTCCGACATCATACACCCTGACCAGACAGGTTTTATCCCGGGCCGACATATATACTACAATTTGAGACGCCTTTTCAACGTAATGTATCATGATCATAAAGTTGAGGCAGTGGTAATAGCTCTTGATGCAGAGAAGGCGTTTGATCAGATTGAGTGGAAGTATATGATGTCGGTTCTGGAGCATTTGGGGTTTGGAAAGGAATTTATTAATTGGATAAGAATTATTTATGCACACCCAATGGCCTCCGTGGTGACCAATCAGGAAATGTCGCAGTCATTCCGCCTGTTCAAGGGGTGCCGACAGGGGTGCCCTATTTCGCCTGCTCTCTTCGCTATAGCCATGGAACCCCTTGCTACTCGCATTCGGTTATGTCCCGATATAGCTTCTGTTAAAATAAAAGACACACAGCACAAAATGTCCCTATATGCAGACGATGTTCTTTTGTTTTTGTCCAAGCCTAAAACTTCTATTCCACCCTTACTTAACTTGATTAACACATTCAGCTCCTTCTCTGGCTACAAGATAAACTGGCAAAAAGGTGAGTTGATGCCAATATCACGGCCGGTGGATATGCAATTTCTGCAATCTACCCCGTTTAGAACAGTGAGGGACAAGTTCACAAGCCTTGGCATTGTAGTGACAAGAGACCTTGATCAGCTATTGAAAGCGAATTGGGACATGAAAATATATCAGTTTAAACTAAATATAGATTTTTGGAAAACTCTGCCTATTTCCTTGGTTGGTCGTATAAACGCTATTAAAATGGTTGTCCTACCCAGGTTTCTTTACCTCTTCCAATGTCTACCCAATTTCATACCACAAAGCTATTTTAAGAAACTGGATTCAATAGTAACTCCATTTTTATGGGATAAAAAGGCAGCCAGAATTGCAAAGAAGCATTTATGCAAGTACAAGATAGAGGGGGGCTTTGGCCTTCCTCACTTCAAACTGTATTATTGGGCTGCTAATCTGAACATTGTGTCTTTCTGGAGGGAAAGTTTACCTGCGATGAGACAGAAGGATATGCCTTCATGGCTTTTGATTGAGCAGGCCTCCTGTCAACGTTCCTCACTCCCTGCACTTGTTAATAGCCCATCATATGTGAAAAAAGCCACTTATGACTCCAATCCAGTCATTTGTCATACGCTTAGGATCTGGAAACAGATGAGGGATTTTCTGAACATACCCACTGTATACATAGACAGCCCGATTAGCCTGAATCATGCTTTCCACCCTGCATTGGATGATGTGGTGTTTTCACACTGGAGGGAGAAGGGGCTCACAACAATTGGTAATCTATACATAGATGGTCAGTTAGCTTCATTTCAACAACTACAGGCAAAGTTCAACATGCCAACAACACATTTTTTTCAGATTCCTCCAAATCAGGAATTTCTTAAGGACACATATCCCACAGTATGGCATGAAGCCAAATAGTCCTACATTAGATAGCTTGATCCTTGTCAAACCCCATTCAAAAGGGTCGGTCTCTAGACTGTATGATGTGCTACAGGCACACATAGAGGTATCCACAGACACCATTAAAAGGGCTTGGGAACAAGAACTTGGTTCAGAAATCTCAAATGAGGACTGGATAGAAGCTCTCAGGAATATAAACCACAGTTCAGTGAATGCCAGACACAACCTTGTACAGTTTAAGGTGATTCACAGGTTACACTACTCAAAAGTAAAACTGCATAAAATATTCCCGGACACCTCACCACTGTGTGAGAGGTGCAAGCAGGAGGAGGGGACGTTGACCCACTTATTCTGGACATGCCCTAAATTACATGATTACTTATCTAAGGCCTTTGATAGAGTTCTAGCCCCAGACCCATTGATCGCTCTGTTTGGTACAGTTGATGGGAATAACCAGGAAGGGAAAGCTGTCTCTCTTTGTACTCTATTAGCCAAAAGGCTCATATTGCAATTTTGGAAATTGGAGACTGTACCTACCTTTGAAATGTAGTTACGGGATTTAGGGAATGTAATACATATGGAAAAGATTCGATACAACACCTCCAATAGAAGTCCATTGTTTTACAAAATATGGCAGCCGATACTGGATAAATGGTCTAGTCCCGCTTCATAACTGGGCTGACGATCTGCTGCTACTCTGTGCTGTACTACACTCAATATTTATTTTTGGCTTAACTACACTGCTTGTAATGACTATATGCTGTCTTCTTATACATGTACCACCTAATAGGATTTTGTTTTATTTTGTGTATGTGTGAGTTAACTTTTGTTTTGTCCTCTAAAGTGGCCATCCCATTCAACTGTACAATGAATGTCATTGTTTGTATCGCTGTCTTTTTTTACTTTATTTTTATTGGAAAATAATAAACATATTATAAAAATAAAAAAAACGGTGAACCTGGCTATCTCTCTGATCCAGCGGGAAGGTTAACGGTGAACCAGGCTATCTCTCTGATCCAGCGGGAAGGTTAGATCTTAGACCAGGCTATCTCTCTGATCCAGCGGGAAGGTTAGATCTTAGACCAGGCTATCTCTCTGATCCAGCGGGAAGGTTAACGGTGAACCAGGCTATCTCTCTGATCCAGCGGGAAGGTTAGATCTTAGACCAGGCTATCTCTCTGATCCAGCGGGAAGGTTAGATCTTAGACCAGGCTATCTCTCTGATCCAGCGGGAAGGTTAACGGTGAACCAGGCTATCTCTCTGATCCAGCGGGAAGGTTAACGGTGAACCAGGCTATCTCTCTGATCCAGCGGGAAGGTTAGATCTTAGACCAGGCTATCTCTCTGATCCAGCGGGAAGGTTAACGGTGAACCAGGCTATCTCTCTGATCCAGCGGGAAGGTTAACGGTGAACCAGGCTATCTCTCTGATCCAGCGGGAAGGTTAGATCTTAGACCAGGCTATCTCTCTGATCCAGCGGGAAGGTTAACGGTGAACCAGGCTATCTCTCTGATCCAGCGGGAAGGTTAACGGTGAACCTGGCTATCTCTCTGATCCAGCGGGAAGGTTAGATCTTAGACCAGGCTATCTCTCTGATCCAGCGGGAAGGTTAACGGTGAACCAGGCTATCTCTCTGATCCAGCGGGAAGGTTAACGGTGAACCAGGCTATCTCTCTGATCCAGCGGGAAGGTTAGATCTTAGACCAGGCTATCTCTCTGATCCAGCGGGAAGGTTAACGGTGAACTAGGCTATCTCTCTGATCCAGCGGGAAGGTTAACGGTGAACCAGGCTCTCTCTCTGATCCAGGGGGAAGGTTAACGGTGAACCAGGCTATCTCTCTGATCCAGCGGGAAGGTTAACGGTGAACCAGGCTATCTCTCTGATCCAGCGGGAAGGTTAACGGTGAACCAGGCTATCTCTCTGATCCAGCGGGAAGGTTAACGGTGAACCAGGCTATCTCTCTGATCCAGCGGGAAGGTTAACGGTGAACCAGGCTCTCTCTCTGATCCAGGGGGAAGGTTAACGGTGAACCAGGCTATCTCTCTGATCCAGCGGGAAGGTTAACGGTGAACCAGGCTATCTCTCTGATCCAGCGGGAAGGTTAACGGTGAACCAGGCTATCTCTCTGATCCAGCGGGAAGGTTAACGGTGAACCAGGCTATCTCTCTGATCCAGGGGGAAGGTTAACGGTGAACCAGGCTATCTCTCTGATCCAGCGGGAAGGTTAACGGTGAACCAGGCTATCTCTCTGATCCAGCGGGAAGGTTAACGGTGAACCAGGCTATCTCTCTGATCCAGCGGGAAGGTTAACGGTGAACCAGGCTATCTCTCTGATCCAGCGGGAAGGTTAACGGTGAACTAGGCTATCTCTCTGATCCAGCGGGAAGGTTAACGGTGAACCAGGCTCTCTCTCTGATCCAGGGGGAAGGTTAACGGTGAACCAGGCTATCTCTCTGATCCAGCGGGAAGGTTAACGGTGAACCAGGCTATCTCTCTGATCCAGCGGGAAGGTTAACGGTGAACCAGGCTATCTCTCTGATCCAGCGGGAAGGTTAACGGTGAACCAGGCTATCTCTCTGATCCAGGGGGAAGGTTAACGGTGAACCAGGCTATCTCTCTGATCCAGCGGGAAGGTTAACGGTGAACCAGGCTATCTCTCTGATCCAGCGGGAAGGTTAACGGTGAACCAGGCTATCTCTCTGATCCAGCGGGAAGGTTAACGGTGAACTAGGCTATCTCTCTGATCCAGCGGGAAGGTTAACGGTGAACCAGGCTCTCTCTCTGATCCAGGGGGAAGGTTAACGGTGAACCAGGCTATCTCTCTGATCCAGCGGGAAGGTTAACGGTGAACCAGGCTATCTCTCTGATCCAGCGGGAAGGTTAACGGTGAACCAGGCTATCTCTCTGATCCAGCGGGAAGGTTAACGGTGAACCAGGCTGTGTTAGAAACAGTGTAAACAAGTGTTTATTAATAACAGTTGATTGATGTTTAAACACACTGTGTTTTGTTGCAGAGCTCTGTGACAGCATGGCCTCACACTCAATAATGGGCTGCTGTGTGTGTGTGTGTCACGGTGTGTGTGTGTGTGTGTCACGGTGTGTGTGTCACGGTGTGTGTGTGTCACGGTGTGTGTGTGTCACGGTGTGTGTGTCACGGTGTGTGTGTCACGGTGTGTGTGTCACATCACGGTGTGTGTGTGTCACGGTGTGTGTGTCACGGTGTGTGTGTGTGTGTCACGGTGTGTGTGTCCCTCAAGGCTGTGCTGTGGGTGAGTCAACTCTTCTGTTTACTCTGTGGTGAAACATCAACAAGCTTTCTCTCAGACCACACACACACACACACACACACACACCACACACACCACACACACCACACACACACAATGTAATAATAACATATAATAATATATTCATCTTTAATCAGAGTCATGAACATACAGAACTCTTCTACCATCACAGTCTACCATGGTGCGTCCCAAATGGACCCCTATTCCCTATATAGTGCACTACTTTAGACTAGGGCCCTATTCCCTACATCGTGCACTACTTTAGACCAGAGCCCTATTCCCTATATAGTGCACTACTTTAGACTAGGGCCCTATTCCCTATATAGTGTACTACTTTAGACCAGGGCCCTATTCCCTATATAGTGCACTACTTTAGACCAGGGCCCTATTCCCTATATAGTGCACTACTATAGACCAGGGTCATATTCCCTATATAGAGCACTACTTTAGACCAGGGCCCTATTCCCTATATAGTGCACTACTTTAGACCAGGGCCCTATTCCCTATATAGTGCACTACTTTAGACCAGGGCCCTATTCCCTATATAGTGCACTACTTTAGACCAGGGCCCTATTCCCTATATAGTGCACTACTTTAGACCAGGGCCCTATTCCCTATGTAGAGCACTACTTTAGACTAGGACCCAATGGAACCCTATTCCCTATATAGTGCACTACTTTAGACCAGGGCCCTATTCCCTATATAGTGCACTACTTTAGACCAGGGCCCTATTCCCTATATAGTGCACTACTTTAGACCAGGGCCCATTGGGAAGATGTGTGTAAGTTGGCACTGCATCCCAGCAGCGTCCACTGACTCATCTTGAGTCATATGAATCACCAGAGACTCGTCAGGAAAGATTAGAGGGAATGTTCTCAGTGAGGCTGCCAGTCAGGAAGGCAACATATTCAACACCTGACAATTAAACGGACAGAGGAGAGGACGGGATACAATTCCAGAGGACGAGGGGAACACTTGGGGGGAAAACAGCAGAAGTCCTTTTTTTTTTTAATACGGTGAGATCGGTAAGGATTGATTTAAAAAGACAGCTTTGAGAGAGATCTTATTAAACCCTCACAGTGATCTGTCTGAGAGGTGTCTCCGTGGTTACCAGGTAACGTTAAAGCCCTCCTCATCACAAATCTCCTTTAAAATAATAAAATAAAATAAAACAGGGTTCAATGCTCTCACCATAGTGCTCGTTACACCGCGAGTCTCCTTTCAAGTTTTTTCAGAAAAGAGAGGCTATTTTAGCTTGGTACTGGTACTCCCTGCAATAGGCTGAGAGAGGCTGGACTGAGGGCTTGTAGGCCTGCTGTAAGGCAGGTCCGGGGGTCATCTCATGAGGAGGTGCAGTCCATGAGGAGGAGATGCAATGCAGTACTTAATGCAGCTGGTGGCCACACCAGATACTGACTGTTACTTTTGATTTTGACCCCCTCCTTTGTTCAGGGACACATTATTCAATTTCTGTTAGTCACATGTCTGTGGAACTTGTTCAGTTTATGTCTCAGTTGTTGAATCTTGTTATGTTCATACAAATATTTACACATGTTATGTTTGCTGAAAATAAACGCAGTTGACAATGAGAAGACTTTCTTTTTTTGCTGAGTTTAGCTCCACATTGATCTGGTACTGGTACTTCCTGTATATAGCTCCACATTGATCTGGTACTTCCTGTATATAGCTCCACATTGATCTGGTGCTGGTACTCCCTGTATATAGCTCCACATTGATCTGGTACTCCCTGTATATAGCTCCACATTGATCTGGTACTCCCTGTATATAGCTCCACATTGATCTGCTACTCCCTGTATATAGCTCCACATTGATCTGGTACTCCCTGTATATAGCTCCACATTGATCTGGTACTCCCTGTATATAGCTCCACATTGATCTGTTACTCCCTGTATATAGCTCCACATTGATCTGGTACTGGTACTTCCTGTATATAGGTCCACATTGATCTGGTACTCCCTGTATATAGCTCCACATTGATCTGGTACTCGTACTTCCTGTATATAGCTCCACATTGATCTGGTACTTCCTGTATAGAGCTCCATTCTTGTGTATTTTATTCCTCTTGTGTTACTATTTTTCTTTGTATTATATATTTTTTTAACTGCATGGTTGGGAAGGGCTCGTCAGTCAGCATTTCACGGTAAAATCTCAGCCTGTAGTATTCGGTGCATGTCTCAGCCTGTAGTATTCGGTAGATGTCTCAGCCTGTAGTATTCGGTGCGTGTCTCAGCCTGTAGTATTCGGTGCGTGTCTCAGCCTGTAGTATTCGGTGCGTGTCTCAGCCTGTAGTATTCGGTGCGTGTCTCAGCCTGTAGTATTCGGTGCGTGTCTCAGCCTGTAGTATTCGGTGCATGTCTCAGCCTGTAGTATTCGGTGCATGTCTCAGCCTGTAGTATTCGGTGCATGTCTCAGCCTGTAGTATTTGGTGCATGTCTCAGCCTGTAGTATTCGGTGCATGTCTCAGCCTGTAGTATTCGGTGCATGTCTCAGCCTGTAGTGTTCGGTGCATGTCTCAACCTGTAGTATTCGGTGCATGTCTCAGCCTGTAGTATTCGGTGCATGTCTCAGCCTGTAGTATTCGGTGCATGTCTCAGCCTGTAGTATTCGGTGCATGTCTCAGCCTGTAGTGTTCGGTGCATGTCTCAGCCTGTAGTGTTCGGTGCATGTCTCAGCCTGTAGTGTTCGGTGCATGTCTCAGCCTGTAGTGTTCGGTGCATGTCTCAGCCTGTAGTATTCGGTGCATGTCTCAGCCTGTAGTATTCGGTACATGTCTCAGCCTGTAGTATTCGGTGCATGTCTCAGCCTGTAGTATTCGGTGCATGTCTCAACCTGTAGTATTCGGTGCATGTCTCAGTCTGTAGTGTTCGGTGCATGTCTCAGCCTGTAGTATTCGGTGCATGTCTCAACCTGTAGTATTCGGTGCATGTCTCAACCTGTAGTATTCGGTGCATGTCTCAGCCTGTAGTATTCGGTGCATGTCTCAACCTGTAGTATTCGGTGCATGTCTCAGCCTGTAGTATTCGGTGCATGTCTCAGCCTGTAGTGTTCGGTGCATGTCTCAGCCTGTAGTATTCGGTGCATGTCTCAACCTGTAGTATTCGGTGCATGTCTCAGTCTGTAGTGTTCGGTGCATGTCTCAGCCTGTAGTATTCGGTGCATGTCTCAACCTGTAGTATTCGGTGCATGTCTCAGCCTGTAGTATTCGGTGCATGTCTCAACCTGTAGTATTCGGTGCATGTCTCAGCCTGTAGTGTTCGGTGCATGTCTCAACCTGTAGTATTCGGTGCATGTCTCAGCCTGTAGTATTCGGTGCATGTCTCAACCTGTAGTATTCGGTGCATGTCTCAGCCTGTAGTATTCGGTGCATGTCTCAGTCTGTAGTGTTCGGTGCATGTCTCAACCTGTAGTGTTCGGTGCATGTCTCAGCCTGTAGTATTCGGTGCATGTCTCAACCTGTAGTATTCGGTGCATGTCTCAACCTGTAGTATTCGGTGCATGTCTCAACCTGTAGTATTCGGTGCATGTCTCAACCTGTAGTATTCGGTGCATGTCTCAGCCTGTAGTATTCGGTGCATGTCTCAACCTGTAGTATTCGGTGCATGTCTCAGCCTGTAGTATTCGGTGCATGTCTCAACCTGTAGTATTCGGTACATGTCTCAACCTGTAGTATTCGGTGCATGTCTCAGCCTGTAGTATTCGGTGCATGTCTCAGCCTGTAGTATTCGGTGCATGTCTCAGCCTGTAGTATTCGGTGCATGTCTCAACCTGTAGTATTCGGTGCATGTCTCAACCTGTAGTATTCGGTGCATGTCTCAACCTGTAGTATTCGGTGCATGTCTCAGCCTGTAGTATTCGGTGCATGTCTCAGCCTGTAGTAGTCGTTGCATGTCTCAGCCTGTAGTATTCGGTGCATGTCTCAACCTGTAGTATTCGGTGCATGTCTCAACCTGTAGTAGTCGGTGCATGTCTCAGCCTGTAGTATTCGGTGCATGTCTCAGCCTGTAGTATTCGGTGCATGTCTCAACCTGTAGTATTCGGTGCATGTCTCAGCCTGTAGTATTCGGTGCATGTCTCAGCCTGTAGTATTCGGTGCATGTCTCAGTCTGTAGTTTTCGGTGCATGTCTCAGCCTGTAGTATTCGGTGCATGTCTCAACCTGTAGTATTCGGTGCATGTCTCAGTCTGTAGTGTTCGGTGCATGTCTCAGCCTGTAGTATTCGGTGCATGTCTCAACCTGTAGTATTCGGTGCATGTCTCAACCTGTAGTATTCGGTGCATGTCTCAGCCTGTAGTATTCGGTGCATGTCTCAGCCTGTAGTAGTCGGTGCATGTCTCAGCCTGTAGTATTCGGTGCATGTCTCAACCTGTAGTATTCGGTGCATGTCTCAACCTGTAGTAGTCGGTGCATGTCTCAGCCTGTAGTATTCGGTGCATGTCTCAGCCTGTAGTATTCGGTGCATGTCTCAACCTGTAGTATTCGGTGCATGTCTCAGCCTGTAGTATTCGGTGCATGTCTCAGCCTGTAGTATTCGGTGCATGTCTCAGTCTGTAGTTTTCGGTGCATGTCTCAGCCTGTAGTATTCGGTGCATGTCTCAACCTGTAGTATTCGGTGCATGTCTCAGTCTGTAGTGTTCGGTGCATGTCTCAGCCTGTAGTATTCGGTGCATGTCTCAACCTGTAGTATTCGGTGCATGTCTCAGCCTGTAGTATTCGGTGCATGTCTCAACCTGTAGTATTCGGTGCATGTCTCAGCCTGTAGTGTTCGGTGCATGTCTCAAACTGTAGTATTCGGTGCATGTCTCAGCCTGTAGTATTCGGTGCATGTCTCAACCTGTAGTATTCGGTGCATGTCTCAGCCTGTAGTATTCGGTGCATGTCTCAGTCTGTAGTGTTCGGTGCATGTCTCAGCCTGTAGTATTCGGTGCATGTCTCAACCTGTAGTATTCGGTGCATGTCTCAGCCTGTAGTATTCGGTGCATGTCTCAACCTGTAGTGTTCGGTGCATGTCTCAACCTGTAGTATTCGGTGCATGTCTCAACCTGTAGTATTCGGTGCATGTCTCAGCCTGTAGTATTCGGTGCATGTCTCAACCTGTAGTATTCGGT
Organism: Salvelinus alpinus; assembly: GCF_045679555.1. NCBI lineage: Eukaryota > Metazoa > Chordata > Actinopteri > Salmoniformes > Salmonidae > Salvelinus > Salvelinus alpinus. The sequence goes on along the minus strand of NC_092089.1, from coordinate 6,702,873 downwards.
GCATGTCTCAGCCTGTAGTATTCGGTGCATGTCTCAGTCTGTAGTGTTCGGTGCATGTCTCAACCTGTAGTGTTCGGTGCATGTCTCAGCCTGTAGTATTCGGTGCATGTCTCAACCTGTAGTATTCGGTGCATGTCTCAACCTGTAGTATTCGGTGCATGTCTCAACCTGTAGTATTCGGTGCATGTCTCAACCTGTAGTATTCGGTGCATGTCTCAGCCTGTAGTATTCGGTGCATGTCTCAACCTGTAGTATTCGGTGCATGTCTCAGCCTGTAGTATTCGGTGCATGTCTCAACCTGTAGTATTCGGTACATGTCTCAACCTGTAGTATTCGGTGCATGTCTCAGCCTGTAGTATTCGGTGCATGTCTCAGCCTGTAGTATTCGGTGCATGTCTCAGCCTGTAGTATTCGGTGCATGTCTCAACCTGTAGTATTCGGTGCATGTCTCAACCTGTAGTATTCGGTGCATGTCTCAACCTGTAGTATTCGGTGCATGTCTCAGCCTGTAGTATTCGGTGCATGTCTCAGCCTGTAGTAGTCGGTGCATGTCTCAGCCTGTAGTATTCGGTGCATGTCTCAACCTGTAGTATTCGGTGCATGTCTCAACCTGTAGTAGTCGGTGCATGTCTCAGCCTGTAGTATTCGGTGCATGTCTCAGCCTGTAGTATTCGGTGCATGTCTCAACCTGTAGTATTCGGTGCATGTCTCAGCCTGTAGTATTCGGTGCATGTCTCAGCCTGTAGTATTCGGTGCATGTCTCAGTCTGTAGTTTTCGGTGCATGTCTCAGCCTGTAGTATTCGGTGCATGTCTCAACCTGTAGTATTCGGTGCATGTCTCAGTCTGTAGTGTTCGGTGCATGTCTCAGCCTGTAGTATTCGGTGCATGTCTCAACCTGTAGTATTCGGTGCATGTCTCAACCTGTAGTATTCGGTGCATGTCTCAGCCTGTAGTATTCGGTGCATGTCTCAGCCTGTAGTAGTCGGTGCATGTCTCAGCCTGTAGTATTCGGTGCATGTCTCAACCTGTAGTATTCGGTGCATGTCTCAGCCTGTAGTATTCGGTGCATGTCTCAGTCTGTAGTGTTCGGTGCATGTCTCAACCTGTAGTGTTCGGTGCATGTCTCAGCCTGTAGTATTCGGTGCATGTCTCAACCTGTAGTATTCGGTGCATGTCTCAACCTGTAGTATTCGGTGCATGTCTCAACCTGTAGTATTCGGTGCATGTCTCAACCTGTAGTATTCGGTGCATGTCTCAGCCTGTAGTATTCGGTGCATGTCTCAACCTGTAGTATTCGGTGCATGTCTCAGCCTGTAGTATTCGGTGCATGTCTCAACCTGTAGTATTCGGTACATGTCTCAACCTGTAGTATTCGGTGCATGTCTCAGCCTGTAGTATTCGGTGCATGTCTCAGCCTGTAGTATTCGGTGCATGTCTCAGCCTGTAGTATTCGGTGCATGTCTCAACCTGTAGTATTCGGTGCATGTCTCAACCTGTAGTATTCGGTGCATGTCTCAACCTGTAGTATTCGGTGCATGTCTCAGCCTGTAGTATTCGGTGCATGTCTCAGCCTGTAGTAGTCGGTGCATGTCTCAGCCTGTAGTATTCGGTGCATGTCTCAACCTGTAGTATTCGGTGCATGTCTCAACCTGTAGTAGTCGGTGCATGTCTCAGCCTGTAGTATTCGGTGCATGTCTCAGCCTGTAGTATTCGGTGCATGTCTCAACCTGTAGTATTCGGTGCATGTCTCAGCCTGTAGTATTCGGTGCATGTCTCAGCCTGTAGTATTCGGTGCATGTCTCAGTCTGTAGTTTTCGGTGCATGTCTCAGCCTGTAGTATTCGGTGCATGTCTCAACCTGTAGTATTCGGTGCATGTCTCAGTCTGTAGTGTTCGGTGCATGTCTCAGCCTGTAGTATTCGGTGCATGTCTCAACCTGTAGTATTCGGTGCATGTCTCAACCTGTAGTATTCGGTGCATGTCTCAGCCTGTAGTATTCGGTGCATGTCTCAGCCTGTAGTAGTCGGTGCATGTCTCAGCCTGTAGTATTCGGTGCATGTCTCAACCTGTAGTATTCGGTGCATGTCTCAACCTGTAGTAGTCGGTGCATGTCTCAGCCTGTAGTATTCGGTGCATGTCTCAGCCTGTAGTATTCGGTGCATGTCTCAACCTGTAGTATTCGGTGCATGTCTCAGCCTGTAGTATTCGGTGCATGTCTCAGCCTGTAGTATTCGGTGCATGTCTCAGTCTGTAGTTTTCGGTGCATGTCTCAGCCTGTAGTATTCGGTGCATGTCTCAACCTGTAGTATTCGGTGCATGTCTCAGTCTGTAGTGTTCGGTGCATGTCTCAGCCTGTAGTATTCGGTGCATGTCTCAACCTGTAGTATTCGGTGCATGTCTCAGCCTGTAGTATTCGGTGCATGTCTCAACCTGTAGTATTCGGTGCATGTCTCAGCCTGTAGTGTTCGGTGCATGTCTCAAACTGTAGTATTCGGTGCATGTCTCAGCCTGTAGTATTCGGTGCATGTCTCAACCTGTAGTATTCGGTGCATGTCTCAGCCTGTAGTATTCGGTGCATGTCTCAGTCTGTAGTGTTCGGTGCATGTCTCAGCCTGTAGTGTTCGGTGCATGTCTCAACCTGTAGTATTCGGTGCATGTCTCAGCCTGTAGTATTCGGTGCATGTCTCAACCTGTAGTGTTCGGTGCATGTCTCAACCTGTAGTATTCGGTGCATGTCTCAACCTGTAGTATTCGGTGCATGTCTCAGCCTGTAGTATTCGGTGCATGTCTCAACCTGTAGTATTCGGTGCATGTCTCAACCTGTAGTATTCGGTGCATGTCTCAGCCTGTAGTATTCGGTGCATGTCTCAGCCTGTAGTATTCGGTGCATGTCTCAGCCTGTAGTATTCGGTGCATGTCTCAACCTGTAGTATTCGGTGCATGTCTCAACCTGTAGTATTCGGTGCATGTCTCAACCTGTAGTATTCGGTGCATGTCTCAGCCTGTAGTATTCGGTGCATGTCTCAGCCTGTAGTAGTCGGTGCATGTCTCAGCCTGTAGTATTCGGTGCATGTCTCAACCTGTAGTATTCGGTGCATGTCTCAACCTGTAGTAGTCGGTGCATGTCTCAGCCTGTAGTATTCGGTGCATGTCTCAGCCTGTAGTATTCGGTGCATGTCTCAACCTGTAGTATTCGGTGCATGTCTCAGCCTGTAGTATTCGGTGCATGTCTCAACCTGTAGTATTCGGTGCATGTCTCAGCCTGTAGTATTCGGTGCATGTCTCAGCCTGTAGTATTCGGTGCATGTCTCAGCCTGTAGTATTCGGTGCATGTCTCAACCTGTAGTATTCGGTGCATGTCTCAACCTGTAGTATTCGGTGCATGTCTCAGCCTGTAGTATTCGGTGCATGTCTCAACCTGTAGTATTCGGTGCATGTCTCAACCTGTAGTATTCGGTGCATGTCTCAGCCTGTAGTATTCGGTACATGTCTCAGCCTGTAGTATTCGGTGCATGTCTCAGCCTGTAGTATTCGGTGCATGTCTCAGCCTGTAGTATTCGGTGCATGTCTCAACCTGTAGTATTCGGTGCATGTCTCAGCCTGTAGTATTCGGTACATTTCTCAGCCTGTAGTATTCGGTGCATGTCTCAGCCTGTAGTATTCGGTGCATGTCTCAGCCTGTAGTATTCGGTGCATGTCTCAACCTGTAGTATTCGGTGCATGTCTCAGCCTGTAGTATTCGGTGCATGTCTCAACCTGTAGTATTCGGTGCATGTCTCAGCCTGTAGTATTCGGTGCATGTCTCAACCTGTAGTATTCGGTGCATGTCTCAGCCTGTAGTATTCGGTGCATGTCTCAACCTGTAGTATTCGGTGCATGTCTCAACCTGTAGTATTCGGTGCATGTCTCAGCCTGTAGTATTCGGTGCATGTCTCAGCCTGTAGTAGTCGGTGCATGTCTCAGCCTGTAGTATTCGGTGCATGTCTCAACCTGTAGTATTCGGTGCATGTCTCAGCCTGTAGTATTCGGTGCATGTCTCAGCCTGTAGTATTCGGTGCATGTCTCAACCTGTAGTATTCGGTGCATGTCTCAGCCTGTAGTATTCGGTGCATGTCTCAGTCTGTAGTGTTCGGTGCATGTCTCAGCCTGTAGTATTCGGTGCATGTCTCAACCTGTAGTATTCGGTGCATGTCTCAGCCTGTAGTATTCGGTGCATGTCTCAACCTGTAGTGTTCGGTGCATGTCTCAACCTGTAGTATTCGGTGCATGTCTCAACCTGTAGTATTCGGTGCATGTCTCAGCCTGTAGTATTCGGTGCATGTCTCAACCTGTAGTATTCGGTACATGTCTCAACCTGTAGTATTCGGTGCATATCTCAGCCTGTAGTATTCGGTGCATGTCTCAGCCTGTAGTATTCGGTGCATGTCTCAGCCTGTAGTATTCGGTGCATGTCTCAACCTGTAGTATTCGGTGCATGTCTCAACCTGTAGTATTCGGTGCATGTCTCAACCTGTAGTATTCGGTGCATGTCTCAGCCTGTAGTATTCGGTGCATGTCTCAGCCTGTAGTAGTCGGTGCATGTCTCAGCCTGTAGTATTCGGTGCATGTCTCAACCTGTAGTATTCGGTGCATGTCTCAACCTGTAGTAGTCGGTGCATGTCTCAGCCTGTAGTATTCGGTGCATGTCTCAGCCTGTAGTATTCGGTGCATGTCTCAACCTGTAGTATTCGGTGCATGTCTCAGCCTGTAGTATTCGGTGCATGTCTCAACCTGTAGTATTCGGTGCATGTCTCAGCCTGTAGTATTCGGTGCATGTCTCAGCCTGTAGTATTCGGTGCATGTCTCAGCCTGTAGTATTCGGTGCATGTCTCAACCTGTAGTATTCGGTACATGTCTCAACCTGTAGTATTCGGTGCATGTCTCAGCCTGTAGTATTCGGTGCATGTCTCAGCCTGTAGTATTCGGTGCATGTCTCAGCCTGTAGTATTCGGTGCATGTCTCAACCTGTAGTATTCGGTGCATGTCTCAACCTGTAGTATTCGGTGCATGTCTCAACCTGTAGTATTCGGTGCATGTCTCAGCCTGTAGTATTCGGTGCATGTCTCAGCCTGTAGTAGTCGGTGCATGTCTCAGCCTGTAGTATTCGGTGCATGTCTCAACCTGTAGTATTCGGTGCATGTCTCAACCTGTAGTAGTCGGTGCATGTCTCAGCCTGTAGTATTCGGTGCATGTCTCAGCCTGTAGTATTCGGTGCATGTCTCAACCTGTAGTATTCGGTGCATGTCTCAGCCTGTAGTATTCGGTGCATGTCTCAACCTGTAGTATTCGGTGCATGTCTCAGCCTGTAGTATTCGGTGCATGTCTCAGCCTGTAGTATTCGGTGCATGTCTCAGCCTGTAGTATTCGGTGCATGTCTCAACCTGTAGTATTCGGTGCATGTCTCAACCTGTAGTATTCGGTGCATGTCTCAGCCTGTAGTATTCGGTGCATGTCTCAACCTGTAGTATTCGGTGCATGTCTCAACCTGTAGTATTCGGTGCATGTCTCAGCCTGTAGTATTCGGTGCATGTCTCAGCCTGTAGTATTCGGTGCATGTCTCAGCCTGTAGTATTCGGTGCATGTCTCAGCCTGTAGTATTCGGTGCATGTCTCAACCTGTAGTATTCGGTGCATGTCTCAGCCTGTAGTATTCGGTACATTTCTCAGCCTGTAGTATTCGGTGCATGTCTCAGCCTGTAGTATTCGGTACATGTCTCAGCCTGTAGTATTCGGTGCATGTCTCAACCTGTAGTATTCGGTGCATGTCTCAGCCTGTAGTATTCGGTGCATGTCTCAACCTGTAGTATTCGGTGCATGTCTCAGCCTGTAGTATTCGGTGCATGTCTCAACCTGTAGTATTCGGTGCATGTCTCAGCCTGTAGTATTCGGTGCATGTCTCAACCTGTAGTATTCGGTGCATGTCTCAGCCTGTAGTATTCGGTGCATGTCTCAACCTGTAGTATTCGGTGCATGTCTCAACCTGTAGTATTCGGTGCATGTCTCAGCCTGTAGTATTCGGTGCATGTCTCAGCCTGTAGTAGTCGGTGCATGTCTCAGCCTGTAGTATTCGGTGCATGTCTCAACCTGTAGTATTCGGTGCATGTCTCATCCTGTAGTAGTCGGTGCATGTCTCAACCTGTAGTATTCGGTGCATGTCTCAGCCTGTAGTGTTCGGTGCATGTCTCAACCTGTAGTGTTCGGTGCATGTCTCAACCTGTAGTGTTCGGTGCATGTCTCAACCTGTAGTATTCGGTGCATGTCTCAGCCTGTAGTATTCGGTACATGTCTCAGCCTGTAGTATTCGGTGCATGTCTCATCCTGTAGTATTCGGTGCATGTCTCAGCCTGTAGTATTCGGTGCATGTCTCAACCTGTAGTAGTCGGTGCATGTCTCAGCCTGTAGTAGTCGGTGCATGTCTCAGCCTGTAGTATTCGGTGCATGTCTCAGCCTGTAGTATTCGGTGCATGTCTCAGCCTGTAGTATTCGGTGCATGTCTCAACCTGTAGTATTCGGTGCATGTCTCATCCTGTAGTATTCGGTGCATGTCTCAACCTGTAGTATTCGGTGCATGTCTCAGCCTGTAGTATTCGGTGCATGTCTCAACCTGTAGTATTCGGTGCATGTCTCAGCCTGTAGTATTCGGTGCATGTCTCAACCTGTAGTATTCGGTGCATGTCTCAGCCTGTAGTATTCGGTGCATGTCTCAACCTGTAGTATTCGGTGCATGTCTCAACCTGTAGTATTCGGTGCATGTCTCAGCCTGTAGTATTCGGTGCATGTCTCAGCCTGTAGTAGTCGGTGCATGTCTCAGCCTGTAGTATTCGGTGCATGTCTCATCCTGTAGTAGTCGGTGCATGTCTCAACCTGTAGTATTCGGTGCATGTCTCAGCCTGTAGTGTTCGGTGCATGTCTCAACCTGTAGTATTCGGTGCATGTCTCAGCCTGTAGTATTCGGTGCATGTCTCAGCCTGTAGTATTCGGTGCATGTCTCAACCTGTAGTATTCGGTGCATGTCTCATCCTGTAGTATTCGGTGCATGTCTCAACCTGTAGTATTCGGTGCATGTCTCAGCCTGTAGTATTCGGTGCATGTCTCAGCCTGTAGTAGTCGGTGCATGTCTCAGCCTGTAGTATTCGGTGCATGTCTCAACCTGTAGTATTCGGTGCATGTCTCAGCCTGTAGTATTCGGTGCATGTCTCAGCCTGTAGTATTCGGTGCATGTCTCAACCTGTAGTGTTCGGTGCATGTCTCAACCTGTAGTGTTCGGTGCATGTCTCAGCCTGTAGTATTCGGTGCATGTCTCAGCCTGTAGTATTCGGTGCATGTCTCAGCCTGTAGTATTCGGTGCATGTCTCAGCCTGTAGTATTCGGTGCATGTCTCAACCTGTAGTATTCGGTGCATGTCTCAACCTGTAGTATTCGGTGCATGTCTCAGCCTGTAGTATTCGGTGCATGTCTCAGCCTGTAGTATTCGGTGCATGTCTCAGCCTGTAGTATTCGGTGCATGTCTCAACCTGTAGTATTCGGTGCATGTCTCAGCCTGTAGTATTCGGTGCATGTCTCAGCCTGTAGTGTTCGGTGCATGTCTCAGCCTGTAGTATTCGGTGCATGTCTCAACCTGTAGTATTCGGTGCATGTCTCAACCTGTAGTATTCGGTGCATGTCTCAGCCTGTAGTATTCGGTGCATGTCTCAGCCTGTAGTATTCGGTGCATGTCTCAGCCTGTAGTATTCGGTGCATGTCTCAGCCTGTAGTATTCGGTGCGTGTCTCAACCTGTAGTATTCGGTGCGTGTCTCAGCCTGTAGTATTCGGTGCATGTCTCAGCCTGTAGTATTCGGTGCATGTCTCAGCCTGTAGTATTCGGTGCATGTCTCAGCCTGTAGTATTCGGTGCATGTCTCAGCCTGTAGTATTCGGTGCATGTCTCAGCCTGTAGTATTCGGTGCATGTCTCAGCCTGTAGTATTCGGTGCATGTCTCAGCCTGTAGTATTCGGTGCATGTCTCAGCCTGTAGTATTCGGTGCATGTCTCAACCTGTAGTATTCGGTGCATGTCTCAGCCTGTAGTATTCGGTGCATGTCTCAGCCTGTAGTATTCGGTGCATGTCTCAGCCTGTAGTATTCGGTGCATGTCTCAACCTGTAGTGTTCGGTGCATGTCTCAGCCTGTAGTATTCGGTGTATGTCTCAGCCTGTAGTATTCGGTGCATGTCTCAGCCTGTAGTATTCGGTGCATGTCTCAGCCTGTAGTATTCGGTGCATGTCTCAACCTGTAGTATTCGGTGCATGTCTCAACCTGTAGTATTCGGTGCATGTCTCAGCCTGTAGTATTCGGTGCATGTCTCAGCCTGTAGTATTCGGTGCATGTCTCAGCCTGTAGTATTCGGTGCATGTCTCAACCTGTAGTATTCGGTGCATGTCTCAGCCTGTAGTATTCGGTGCATGTCTCAGCCTGTAGTGTTCGGTGCATGTCTCAGCCTGTAGTATTCGGTGCATGTCTCAGCCTGTAGTATTCGGTGCATGTCTCAACCTGTAGTATTCGGTGCATGTCTCAGCCTGTAGTATTCGGTGCATGTCTCAACCTGTAGTATTCGGTGCATGTCTCAGCCTGTAGTGTTCGGTGCATGTCTCAGCCTGTAGTGTTCGGTGCATGTCTCAGCCTGTAGTATTCGGTGCATGTCTCAGCCTGTAGTATTCGGTGCATGTCTCAGCCTGTAGTATTCGGTGCATGTCTCAACCTGTAGTATTCGGTGTATTATTCCATGTGACAAATAGTAATAGAATTAGAGGGCAACGTTGTAATGATGAGAACAATATGACTTGTTAACCCTCTAGTGTAATTTAACCTGAAGGAATAATCATAGACTGGTTAACCCTGTAGTGTAATTTAACCTGAAGGAATAGTCATTGACTGGTTAACCCTCTAGTGTAATTTAACCTGAAGGAATAGTCATTGACTGGTTAACCCTCTAGTGTAATTTAACCTGAAGGAATAGTCATTGACTGGTTAACTCTCTAGTGTAATTTAACCTGAAGGAATAATCATTGACTGGTTAACCCTCTAGTGTAATTTAACCTGAAGGAATAATCATTAACTGGTTAACCCTCTAGTGTAATTTAACCTGAAGGAATAGTCATTGACTGGTTAACCCTCTAGTGTAATTTAACCTGAAGGAATAATCATAGACTGGTTAACCCTCTAGTGTAATTTAACCTGAAGGAATAGTCATTGACTGGTTAACCCTCTAGTGTAATTTAACCTGAAGGAATAGTCATTGACTGGTTAACTCTCTAGTGTAATTTAACCTGAAGGAATAGTCATTGACTGGTTAACCCTCTAGTGTAATTTAACCTGAAGGAATAGTCATTGACTGGTTAACCCTCTAGTGTAATTTAACCTGAAGGAATAATCATTGACTGGTTAACCCTCTAGTGTAATTTAACCTGAAGGAATAGTCATTGACTGGTTAACCCTCTAGTGTAATTTAACCTGAAGGAATAATCATTGACTGGTTAACCCTCTAGTGTAATTTAACCTGAAGGAATAGTCATTGACTGGTTAACCCTCTAGTGTAATTTAACCTGAAGGAATAATCATAGACTGGTTAACCCTCTAGTGTAATTTAACCTGAAGGAATAGTCATTGACTGGTTAACTCTCTAGTGTAATTTAACCTGAAGGAATAGTCATTGACTGGTTAACCCTCTAGTGTAATTTAACCTGAAGGAATAGTCATTGACTGGTTAACCCTCTAGTGTAATTTAACCTGAAGGAATAGTCATTGACTGGTTAACCCTCTAGTGTAATTTAACCTGAAGGAATAGTCATTGACTGGTTAACCCTCTAGTGTAATTTAACCTGAAGGAATAGTCATTGACTGGTTAACCCTCTAGTGTAATTTAACCTGAAGGAATAGTCATTGACTGGTTAACCCTCTAGTGTAATTTAACCTGAAGGAATAATCATTGACTGGTTAACTCTCTAGTTTAATTTAACCTGAAGAAGTAATCATAGACTGGTTAACTCTCTAGTGTAATTTAACCTGAAGGAATAGTCATTGACTGGTTAACCCTCTAGTGTAATTTAACCTGAAGGAATAATCATTGACTGGTTAACTCTCTAGTGTAATTTAACCTGAAGAAGTAATCATAGACTGGTTAACTCTCTAGTGTAATTTAACCTGAAGGAATAGTCATTGACTGGTTAACCCTCTAGTGTAATTTAACCTGAAGGAATAATCATTGACTGGTTAACCCTCTAGTGTAATTTAACCTGAAGGAATAGTCATTGACTGGTTAACCCTCTAGTGTAATTTAACCTGAAGGAATAGTCATTGACTGGTTAACTCTCTAGTGTAATTTAACCTGAAGGAATAGTCATTGACTGGTTAACCCTCTAGTGTAATTTAACCTGAAGGAATAGTCATTGACTGGTTAACCCTCTAGTGTAATTTAACCTTATGGAATAATCATTGACTGGTTAACTCTCTAGTGTAATTTAACCTGAAGGAATAATCATTGCTTCTCCTTTTTGATTACCAACATCCGTTGTGTTGACACTCATTTGAACTTTCCGTACCCTCTAGGTTACATTTGAACTTTCCGTACCCTCTAGGTTACATTTGAACTTTATCCACCCTCTAGGTTACATTTGAACTTTACCCACCCTCTAGGTTACATTTGAACTTTACCCACCCTCTAGGTTACATTTGAACTTTCCGTACCCTCTAGGTTACATTTGAACTTTACCCACCCTCTAGGTTACATTTGAACTTTCCGTACCCTCTAGGTTACATTTGAACTTTATCCACCCTCTAGGTTACATTTGAACTTTACCCACCCTCTAGGTTACATTTGAACTTTACCCACCCTCTAGGTTACATTTGAACTTTACCCACCCTCTAGGTTACATTTGAACTTTACCCACCCTCTAGGTTACATTTGAACTTTACCCACCCTCTAGGTTACATTTGAACTTTATCCCCCCTCTAGGTTACATTTGAACTTTACTTCCCCTCTAGGTTACATTTGAACTTTACAATCCCCTCTAGGTTACATTTGAACTTTACCACCCCTCTAGGTTACATTTGAACTTTACTTCCCCTCTAGGTTACATTTGAACTTTAGGTTACATTTGAACTTTACATCCCCTCTAGGTTACATTTTAACCTTCTCTCTGAAAGTGAGGTTATTTTAGCCTGATTTGCATAGTGATTACACGTGCCATTAGTCATTCAGCCCTAGGACAGCCAAGGCAGACAAAGCAGAGATGAGTCCAAAAAGGAAACTAGATCATTGTGGAGTCACCAAGTCAGTGGGTTATAACTACTGAACTAACTATAACTACTGAAACTAACTACTGAACTAACTATAACTACTGAAACTAACTACTGAACTAACTATAACTACTGAAACTAACTACTGAACTAACTATAACTACTGAAACTAACTACTGAACTAACTATAACTACTGAAACTAACTACTGAACTAACTATAACTACTGAAACTAACTACTGAACTAACTATAACTACTGAAACTAACTACTGAACTAACTATAACTACTGAAACTAACTACTGAACTAACTATAACTACTGAAACTAACTACTGAACTAACTATAACTACTGAAACTAACTACTGAACTAACTATAACTACTGAAACTAACTACTGAACTAACTATAACTACTGAAACTAACTACTGAACTAACTATAACTACTGAAACTAACTACTGAACTAACTATAACTACTGAAACTAACTACTGAACTAACTATAACTACTGAAACTAACTACTGAACTAACTATAACTACTGAAACTAACTACTGAACTAACTATAACTACTGAAACTAACTACTGAACTAACTATAACTACTGAAACTAACTACTGAACTAACTATAACTACTGAAACTAACTACTGAACTAACTATAACTACTGAAACTAACTACTGAACTAACTATAACTACTGAAACTAACTACTGAACTAACTATAACTACTGAAAATGGCAGCAGAGGTCATAGATTATGACAACACTTACTAGATTTTTCTTCTGAGTGGCTTAAAATATTGACATTCATTGACATTTTAATACTGTTTGTTCATAATTGTCAGTATCTTGCAGTATCTACTGTCGGTGACGCTGTCTTTATCTCTTGGTATCAGCCGTGCCGGGGCACATCAGGCCTAGAGATTATAGGGATTGTTGAGGCATTTCCTGTGCATGTCCTTGCTACTGTCTGTGGGAGTCATTCTAGCCCAGAGTCACTGCCTAGTCACTGTGCACAGCAGTACCAACAATATCAGAGCCTCCGTGGAGCTGGGGACGAGGTGGGAACCAGGCACGCTGTGTGACTAACATAACAGACCCTGACGAGAGTCAAGACGGAGCGGAAGGAGGTTCTGAAAGGACTAGGTCTCCGTCCAAAAAGGCACCCCATTCTCCTTAGTACACTACTATAGACCAGGGCCCTATGGTAACACTTTATATAGTACACTACTATAGACCAGGGCCCTATGGTAACACTTTATATAGTACACTACTATAGACCAGGGCCCTATGGTAACACTTTATATAGTACACTACTATAGACCAGGGCCCCATGGTAACACTGGACTTTATATAGTACACTACTATAGACCAGGGCCCTATGATAACACTTTATATAGTACACTACTATAGACCAGGGCCCTATGGTAACACTGGACTTTATATAGTACACTACTATAGACCAGGGCCCTATGGTAACACTTTATATAGTACACTACTATAGACCAGGGCCCTATGGTAACACGTTATATAGTACACTACTATAGACCAGGGCCCTATGGTAACACTTTATATAGTACGCTACTATAGACCAGGGCCCTATGGTAACACGTTATATAGTACACTACTATAGACCAGGGCCCTATGGTAACACTTTATATAGTACACTACTATAGACCAGGGCCCTATGGTAACACTTTATATAGTACACTACTATAGACCAGGGCCCTATGGTAACACTGGGCTTTATATAGTACACTACTATAAACCAGGGCCCTATGGTAACACTTTATATAGTACACTACTATAGACCAGGGCCCTATGGTAACACTTTATATAGTACACTTGGGTGAACAACTAGCAATAGACTGTATTATATTGACCTCCAACAGACTGTATTATATTGACCTCCAGACTGTATTATATTGATCTCCAGACTGTATTATATTGACCTCCAGACTGTATTATATTGACCTCCAGACTGTATTATATTGACCTCCAACAGACTGTATTATATTGGCCTACAGACTGTATTATATTGACCTCCAACAGACTGTATTATATTGACCTCCAACAGACTGTATTATATTGACCTCCAACAGACTGTATTATATTGACCTCCAACAGACTGTATTATATTGACCTCCGACAGACTGTATTATATTGACCTCCAACAGACTGTATTATATTGACCTCCAACAGACTGTATTATATTGACCTCCAACAGACTGTATTATATTGACCCCCAACAGACTGTATTATATTGACCTCCAACAGACTGTATTATATTGACCTCCAACAGACTGTATTATATTGACCTCCAACAGACTGTATTATATTGACCTCCAACAGACTGTATTATATTGACCTCCAACAGACTGTATTATATTGACTTCCAACAGACTGTATTATATTGACCTCCAACAGACTGTATTATATTGACCTCCACCAGACTGTATTATATTGACAGACAGACTGTATTATATTGACCTCCAACAGACTGTATTATATTGACCTCCAACAGACTGTATTATATTGACCTCCAGACTGTATTATATTGACCTCCACCAGACTGTATTATATTGACCTCCAACAGACTGTATTATATTGACCTCCAACAGACTGTATTATATTGACCTCCAACAGACTGTATTATATTGACCTCCAACAGACTGTATTATATTGACCTCCAACAGACTGTATTATATTGACCTCCAACAGACTGTATTATATTGACCTCCAGACTGTATTATATTGACCTCCAACAGACTGTATTATATTGACCTCCAGACTGTATTATATTGACCTCCAACAGACTGTATTATATTGACCTCCAACAGACTGTATTATATTGACCTCCAGACTGTATTATATTGACCTCCAGACTGTACTATATTGACCTCCTCCAGACTGTACTATATTGACCTCCGACAGACTGTATTATATTGACCTCCGACAGACTGTATTATATTGACCTCCTACAGACTGTATTATATTGACCTCCGACAGACTGTATTATATTGACCTCCGACAGACTGTATTATATTGACCTCCTACAGACTGTATTATATTGACCTCCGACAGACTGTATTATATTGACCTCAAGACTGTATTATATTGACCTCCAGACTGTATTATATTGACCTCCAACAGACTGTATTATATTGACCTCCAACAGACTGTATTATATTGACCTCCAACAGACTGTATTATATTGACCTCCAGACTGTATTATATTGACCTCCAACAGACTGTATTATATTGACCTCCAGACTGTATTATATTGACCTCCAACAGACTGTATTATATTGACCTCCAACAGACTGTATTATATTGACCTCCAGACTGTATTATATTGACCTCCAGACTGTACTATATTGACCTCCTCCAGACTGTACTATATTGACCTCCTCCAGACTGTATTATATTGACCTCCAGACTGTATTATATTGACCTCCAACAGACTGTATTATATTGACCTCCGACAGACTGTATTATATTGACCTCCAGACTGTATTATATTGATCTCCAGACTGTATTATATTGATCTCCAGACTGTATTATATTGACCTCCAGACTGTATTATATTGACCTCCAACAGACTGTATTACATTGACCTCCAACAGACTGTATTATATTGACCTCCAACAGACTGTATTATATTGACCTCCAGACTGTATTATATTGATCTCCAGACTGTATTATATTGACCTCCAGACTGTATTATATTGACCTCCAACAGACTGTATTACATTGACCTCCAACAGACTGTATTATATTGACCTCCAACAGACTGTATTATATTGACCTCCAACAGACTGTATTATATTGATCTCCAGACTGTACTATATTGACCTCCAGACTGTACTATATTGACCTCCTCCAGACTGTATTATATTGACCTCCAGACTGTATTATATTGACCTCCAGACTGTACTATATTGACCTCCAACAGACTGTATTATATTGACCTCCAACAGACTGTATTATATTGACCTCCAACAGACTGTATTATATTGACCTCCAACAGACTGTATTATATTGACCTCCAACAGACTGTATTATATTGACCTCCAACAGACTGTATTATATTGACCTCCAACAGACTGTATTATATTGACCTCCAGACTGTATTATATTGACCTCCAACAGACTGTATTATATTGACCTCCAGACTGTATTATATTGACCTCCAACAGACTGTATTATATTGACCTCCAACAGACTGTATTATATTGACCTCCAACAGACTGTATTATATTGACCTCCAACAGACTGTATTATATTGACCTCCAGACTGTATTATATTGACCTCCAACAGACTGTATTATATTGACCTCCAGACTGTATTATATTGACCTCCAACAGACTGTATTATATTGACCTCCAACAGACTGTATTATATTGACCTCCAACAGACTGTACTATATTGACCTCCTCCAGACTGTACTATATTGACCTCCTCCAGACTGTATTATATTGACCTCCAGACAGACTGTATTATATTGACCTCCAACAGACTGTATTATATTGACCTCCAGACAGACTGTATTATATTGACCTCCAGACTGTACTATATTGACCTCCAACAGACTGTATTATATTGACCTCCAGACTGTACTATATTGACCTCCAACAGACTGTATTATATTGACCTCCAACAGACTGTATTATATTGACCTCCAACAGACTGTACTATATTGACCTCCTCCAGACTGTACTATATTGACCTCCTCCAGACTGTATTATATTGACCTCCAGACAGACTGTATTATATTGACCTCCAGACAGACTGTATTATATTGACCTCCAGACAGACTGTATTATATTGACCTCCAACAGACTGTATTATATTGACCTCCAGACTGTATTATATTGACCTCCGACAGACTGTATTATATTGACCTCCAACAGACTGTATTATATTGACCTCCAACAGACTGTATTATATTGAACTCCAACAGACTGTATTATATTGACCTCCAGACTGTATTATATTGACCTCCAACAGACTGTATTATATTGACCTCCAACAGACTGTATTATATTGACCTCCAACAGACTGTATTATATTGACCTCCAACAGACTGTATTATATTGACCTCCAACAGACTGTATTATATTGACCTCCGACAGACTTGAGAAAACAGCAGCAATATTACAGATTGCCAAATGATGCAACCAGCTACAATTTTACAATGAACAGAACAGCGTTACATATTATTAATCAAAAGCACCACAATTAAGAAGATTTGCAAAGCTGCGTACTAATTTGAGAGAGAGGGAAAGTTGACATCTCCTCTGAGAGACACGTTGATGATGACACTTAAAAAGATGATTACAGAAGCGAGTCCTCATTTAAACAAATAGGGTATCACAACATCAAACAAGAACAATGGTTTGTCAAATTAGGATTTAAAATCTTATTTAAAACGTTCAGATGTGGACACTTATCAACATCTGCCTGTTTAAAAATCCCTGCAATCTATCGGAACATCTTATCACTTAAAAAACACAGTCAGATAGCTCCATCCCTAACCAGCAGCTATGATTTAAATCCTCTTGTCTTTGGCAGCATCTACAGATCCACCGGCAACCTCTCTGTCCCGACGTAGAGATGATAAACATCCTAAATGACAACCCCTATCCCCTACGTAGTACACTGCTTTTTACCAGCCCAAAAGTAGTGCACTGTATAGGGTATAGGACCCAGGTCTAAAGTAGTGCACTATATAGGGAATAGGGCCCTGGTCTAAAGTAGTGCACTATATAGGGAATAGGGCCCTGGTCTAAAGTAGTGCACTATATAGGGAATAGGGCCCTGGTATAAAGTAGTGCACTATATAGGGAATAGGGCTCTGGTCTATAGTAGTGCACTATATAGGGAATAGGGCCCTGGTCTAAAGTAGTGCACTACATAGGGAATAGGGCCCTGGTCTAAAGTAGTGCACTATATAGGGTCCTGGTCTAAAGTAGTGCACTATATAGGGTCCTGGTCTAAAGTAGTGCACTATATAGGGTCCTGGTCTAAAGTTGTGCACTATAAAGGGAATAGGGGTGCCATTAGGGACGTACTTACAGTATGTTTGTGAGAGGAATACCAGATTAGATCCTGTTCAGGAAGTGAACGTTATTTAGAATGAGTGTCACTCTACCATAAAGGCCTGATTGGTGGAGTGCTGTAGAGATGGTTGTCCTTCTGGAAGGTTCTCCCATCTCCACAGAGGAACTCTGGAGCTCTGTCAGAGTGACCATCGGGTTCTTGGTCAGACCGGGCCCTTCTCCCCCGATTGCTCAGTTTGTCCGGGCAGCCAGCTCTAGGAAGAGTCTTGGTGGTTCCAAACTTCTTCAATTTAAGAATGATGGAGGCCACTGTGTTCTCGGGGACCTTCAATGCTGCAGAAATTATTCTGGTACCCTTCCACAGATCTGTGCCTCGACACAATCCTGTCTCGGAGCTCTACGGACAATTCCTTCGACCTCATGGCTTGGTTTTTGCTCTGACATGCACTGTCAACTGTGGGACCTTATATAGACAGGTGTGTGCCTTTCCAAATCATGTCCAATCAATTGAATTTACCACAGGTGGACACCAATCAAGTTGTAGAAACATCTCAAGGATGATCAATGGAAACAGGATGCACCTGAGCTCAAATTCAAGTCTCATAGCAAAGAGTCTGAATACTTATTTACATAAGGTATTTCTGTTGTTATTTTGAATACATTTGCAAAAATGTCTAAAAACCATTATGGGTTTTGTGTGTAGATTGATTAAATAAATAAAAATCCTCATCAATTTTAGAATAAGGCTGTAACGTAACAGAATGTGGAAAAAGTCAAGGGGTCTGAATACTTTCAGAATGCCCTGTGTATATATATATATATATATATAAATAACTTGTCAGAAATATCCAGAACAACTAGCCCATGTCAGCTAAGGTTTTTTTATTTAGGTTTTATAACCCATAGATATTGTAGTAATGTTTTTGTCACTCAAATATCACAAACACACATTACACATGGCAAAACGTATAGAATTGCAACAAAAAAAATAGCTTTAAAACAGCAACATTAGCAGAATCTCTTAATACGACACAAATTAACAAACTTACAGGCTAAGAACGGACAGAGCGATAGGCCTGTTTTCATCTTATTCATATTTCTCAAATGCCAAATCAGTGTGTCTTGATTACAAAAAGAAACTGTCCCCGTTTGCAAATATTTAAATCTGAGATGCCATTAGGAATCTGAGCATGGTACTTTCAAAAGTTAGACCTACCTTTCCACCCCAGACAGAGTAGACCTACCTTTCCACCCCAGACAGGGTGGGCCTACCTTTCCACCCCAGACAGAGTAGTCCTACCTTTCCACCCCAGACAGAGTAGTCCTACCTTTCCACCCCAGACAGAGTAGGCCTACCTTTCCACCCCAGACAGAGTAGCCCTACCTTTCCACCCCAGACAGAGTAGCCCTACCTTTCCACCCCAGACAGAGTAAGCCTACCTTTCCACCCCAGACAGAGTAGACCTACCTTTTCACCCCAGACAGAGTAGACCTACCTTTCCACCCCAGACAGAGTAGGCCTACCTTTCCACCCCAGACAGAGTAGGCCTACCTTTCCACCCCAGACAGAGTAGCCCTACCTTTCCACCCCAGACAGAGTAAGCCTACCTTTCCACCCCAGACAGAGTAGACCTACCTTTTCACCCCAGACAGAGTAGACCTACCTTTCCACCCCAGACAGAGTAGTCCTACCTTTCCTCCCCAGACAGAGTAGGACTACCTTTCCACCCTAGACAGAGTAGGCCTACCTTTCCACCCCAGACAGAGTAGGCCTACCTTTCCACCCCAGACAGAGTAGGCCTACCTTTCCACCCCAGACAGATTAGGCCTACCTTTCCACCCCAGACAGAGTAGACCTACCTTTCCACCCCAGAGTAGGCCTACCTTTCCACCCCAGACAGAGTAGGACTACCTTTCCACCCCAGACAGAGTAGACCTACCTTTCCACCCCAGACAGAGTAGCCCTACCTTTCCACCCCAGACAGAGTAAGCCTACCTTTCCACCCCAGACAGAGTAGACCTACCTTTTCACCCCAGACAGAGTAGACCTACCTTTCCACCCCAGACAGAGTAGTCCTACCTTTCCTCCCCAGACAGAGTAGGACTACCTTTCCACCCTAGACAGAGTAGGCCTACCTTTCCACCCCAGACAGAGTAGTCCTACCTTTCCACCCCAGACAGAGTAGGTCTACCTTTCCACCCCAGACAGAGTAGGACTACCTTTCCTCCCCAGACAGAGTAGGACTACCTTTCCACCCCAGACAGAGTAGGACTACCTTTCCACCCCAGACAGAGTAGGACCTACCTTTCCACCCCAGACAGAGTAGGCCTACCTTTCCACCCCAGACAGAGTAGGCCTACCTTTCCACCCCAGACAGAGTAGGACTACCTTTCCACCCCAGACAGAGTAGACCTACCTTTCCACCCCAGACAGAGTAGGCCTACCGTTCCACCCCAGACAGAGTAGGCCTACCGTTCCACCCCAGACAGAGTAGACCTACCTTTCCACCCCAGACAGAGTAGACCTACCTTTCCACCCCAGACAGAGTAGGACTACCTTTCCACCCCAGACAGAGTAAGCCTACCTTTCCACCCCAGACAGAGTAGACCTACCTTTTCACCCCAGACAGAGTAGACCTACCTTTCCACCCCAGACAGAGTAGGCCTACCGTTCCACCCCAGACAGAGTAGGACTACCTTTCCACCCCAGACAGAGTAGGACTACCTTTCCACCCCAGACAGAGTAGGACTACCTTTCCACCCCAGACAGAGTAGACCTACCTTTCCACCCCAGACAGAGTAGGCCTACCTTTCCACCCCAGACAGAGTAGGACTACCTTTCCACCCCAGACAGAGTAGGACTACCTTTCCACCCCAGACAGAGTAGGCCTACCTTTCCACCCCAGACAGAGTAGGACTACCTTTCCACCCCAGACAGAGTAGGCCTACCTTTTCACCCCAGACAGAGTAGGCCTACCGTTCCACCCCAGACAGAGTAGGCCTACCTTTCCACCCCAGACAGAGTAGGCCTACCTTTCCACCCCAGACAGAGTAGGACTACCTTTCCACCCCAGACAGAGTAGGCCTACCTTTCCACCCCAGACAGAGTAGGCCTACCTTTCCACCCCGGACAGAGTAGGCCTACCTTTCCACCCCGGACAGAGTAGGCCTACCTTTCCACCCCGGACAGAGTAGGCCTACCTTTCCACCCCGGACAGAGTAGGCCTACCTTTCCACCCCAGACAGAGTAGGCCTACCTTTCCACCCCAGACAGAGTAGGACTACCTTTCCACCCCAGACAGAGTAGGACTACCTTTCCACCCCAGACAGAGTAGGACTACCTTTCCACCCCAGACAGAGTAGACCTACCTTTCCACCCCAGACAGAGTAGGCCTACCTTTCCACCCCAGACAGAGTAGGACTACCTTTCCACCCCAGACAGAGTAGGACTACCTTTCCACCCCAGACAGAGTAGGCCTACCTTTCCACCCCAGACAGAGTAGGACTACCTTTCCACCCCAGACAGAGTAGGACTACCTTTTCACCCCAGACAGAGTAGGCCTACCGTTCCACCCCAGACAGAGTAGGCCTACCTTTCCACCCCAGACAGAGTAGGCCTACCTTTCCACCCCAGACAGAGTAGGACTACCTTTCCACCCCAGACAGAGTAGGCCTACCTTTCCACCCCAGACAGAGTAGGCCTACCTTTCCACCCCGGACAGAGTAGGCCTACCTTTCCACCCCAGACAGAGTAGGCCTACCTTTCCACCCCAGATAGAGTAGGCCTACCTTTCCACCCCAGACAGAGTAGGCCTACCTTTCTACCCCAGACAGAGTAGGACCTCCCATTCCACCCCAGACAGAGTAGACCTACCGACACAGAAACATTTAAAGCTTTAACTGCTGGTTACTCTTCTTCTGTGGTTTAACTCAACAAGAGAAGGTCACAAGTGTTTTCCCTTAAAAACCTGTCTGGGTTTAAACATCTTCTATTGTACAGGAAGTGAATCGCTTAATCAATTGATAGTGACAAGAATTAGATTACTTCCCAGGCAAAGTCAATCGTTTGTCTCCTTCGGCCAAAGAAGGTTGTAGCTCAGCCTCTGAATACCAAAGAAACAAAACAACGATATGCCAGTGGCGGTCAGCGCCGTTTAAGATGAGGGAGGACGGCTCTTTAAAAAAATAAATAAACACGGCCTTATTTCTAATACAGCACATTGGATGACTGTCATTCATATTCCATTCACCCGGTTCAATGTAACAGTGAAAGGTTTAGGTTACTGTCATTCATATTCACCCAGTTCAATGTAACAGTGAAAGGTTTAGGTTACTGTCATTCATATTCACCCAGTTCAATGTAACAGTGATAGGTTTAGGTTACTGTCATTCATATTCCATTCACCCAGTTCAATGTAACAGTGATAGGTTTAGGTTACTGTCATTCATATTCCATTCACCCAGTTCAATGTAACAGTGATAGGTTTAGGTTACTGTCATTCATATTCCATTCACCCAGTTCAATGTAACAGTGATAGGTTTAGGTTACTGTCATTCATATTCCATTCACCCAGTTCAATGTAACAGTGATAGGTTTAGGTTACTGTCATTCATATTACATTCACCCAGTTCAATGTAACAGTGATAGGTTTAGGATACTGTCATTCATATTCACCCAGTTCAATGTAACAGTGATAGGTTTAGGTTACTGTCATTCATATTCCATTCACCCGGTTCAATGTAACAGTGATAGGTTTAGGTTACTGTCATTCATATTCCATTCACCCAGTTCAATGTAACAGTGATAGGTTTAGGTTACTGTCATTCATATTCACCCGGTTCAATGTAACAGTGATAGGTTTAGGTTACTGTCATTTATATTCACCCGGTTCAATGTAACAGTGATAGGTTTAGGTTACTGTCATTCACATTCACCCGGTTCAATGTAACAGTGATAGGTTTAGGTTACTGTCATTCATATTCACCCGGTTCAATGTAACAGTGATAGGTTTAGGTTACTGTCATTCATATTCACCCGGTTCAATGTAACAGTGATAGGTTTAGGTTACTGTCATTCATATTCACCCGGTTCAATGTAACAGTGATAGGTTTAGGTTACTGTCATTCATATTCACCCGGTTCAATGTAACAGTGATAGGTTTAGGTTACTGTCATTCATATTCACCCAGTTCAATGTAACAGTGATAGGTTTAGGTTACTGTCATTCATATTCACCCGGTTCAATGTAACAGTGATAGGTTTAGGTTACTGTCATTCATATTCACCCAGTTCAATGTAACAGTGATAGGTTTAGGTTACTGTCATTCATATTCCATTCACCCGGTTCAATGTAACAGTGATAGGTTTAGGTTACTGTCATTCATATTCACCCAGTTCAATGTAACAGTGATAGGTTTAGGTTACTGTCATTCATATTCACCCAGTTCAATGTAACAGTGATAGGTTTAGGTTACTGTCATTCATATTCCATTCACCCGGTTCAATGTAACAGTGATAGGTTTAGGTTACTGTCATTCATATTCACCCAGTTCAATGTAACAGTGATAGGTTTAGGTTACTGTCATTCATATTCACCCGGTTCAATGTAACAGTGATAGGTTTAGGTTACTGTCATTCATATTCACCCGGTTCAATGTAACAGTGATAGGTTAAGGTTACTGTCATTCATATTCACCCAGTTCAATGTAACAGTGATAGGTTTAGGTTACTGTCATTCATATTCACCCGGTTCAATGTAACAGTGATAGGTTTAGGTTACTGTCATTCATATTCACCCAGTTCAATGTAACAGTGATAGGTTTAGGTTACTGTCATTCATATTCACCCAGTTCAATGTAACAGTGATAGGTTTAGGTTACTGTCATTCATATTCCATTCACCCGGTTCAATGTAACAGTGATAGGTTTAGGTTACTGTCATTCATATTCACCCAGTTCAATGTAACAGTGATAGGTTTAGGTTACTGTCATTCATATTCACCCGGTTCAATGTAACAGTGATAGGTTTAGGTTACTGTCATTCATATTCACCCGGTTCAATGTAACAGTGATAGGTTTAGGTTACTGTCATTCATATTCACCCGGTTCAATGTAACAGTGATAGGTTTAGGTTACTGTCATTCATATTCACCCAGTTCAATGTAACAGTGATAGGTTTAGGTTACTGTCATTCATATTCACCCAGTTCAATGTAACAGTGATAGGTTTAGGTTACTGTCATTCATATTCACCCGGTTCAATGTAACAGTGATAGGTTTAGGTTACTGTCATTCATATTCACCCGGTTCAATGTAACAGTGATAGGTTTAGGTTACTGTCATTCATATTCACCCAGTTCAATGTAACAGTGATAGGTTTAGGTTACTGTCATTCATATTCACCCGGTTCAATGTAACAGTGATAGGTTTAGGTTACTGTCATTCATATTCCATTCACCCAGTTCAATGTAACAGTGATAGGTTAAGGTTACTGTCATTCATATTCAACCAGTTCAATGTAACAGTGATAGGTTTAGGTTACTGTCATTCATATTCACCCAGTTCAATGTAACAGTGATAGGTTTAGGTTACTGTCATTCATATTCACCCAGTTCAATGTAACATCGATAGGTTAAGGTTACTATGTTCTAGCGTAAAGCGTTGCAGACCAAAGCGTGGTTATAGATATAATCAGATCCGTTTTCTTAAAAAATCTTAAGCTAACAAAAGGGTAGACCTGTTCTTTTTTTTTGCCATTTTCTTTAATAAAAAAGGTAGGCCTATGGCATAACCCCTCAATTTGAGTCTTGGTTTTAACTTAACAGCCCCTCACTGACATGCAGGTAGGCCTATGGCATAACCCCTCAATTTGAGTCTTGGTTTTAACTTAACAGTCCCTCACTGACATGCAGGTAGGCCTATGGCATAACCCCTCAATTTGAGTCTTGGTTTTAACTTAACAGTCCCTCACTGACATGCAGGTAGACCTATGGCATAACCCCTCAATTTGAGTCTTGGTTTTAACCTAACAGTCCCTCACTGACATGCAGGTAGGCCTATAGCATAACCCCTCAATTTGAGTCTTGGTTTTAACCTAACAGTCCCTCACTGACATGCAGGTAGGCCTATAGCATAACCCCTCAATTTGAGTCTTGGTTTTAACCTAACAGTCCCTCACTGACATGCAGGTAGGCCTATGGCATAACCCCTCAATTTGAGTCTTGGTTTTAACTTAACAGCCCCTCACTGACATGCAGGTAGGACGTATAAAGAGCGTATGGTGGGTGGAGGAATTGACCCGACAAATCTATGGATATAGCAGCCTATAGCATCATTTAGTCTGTTCGAAACAGGCAGGACTACCTCTTATTTCTTAAATAGGGAGAAATAGGCTCCGACACAAAGCCGTCTTGTTAGTCTAATTAACATGAATTTTGCCTACTTTCAGCACAACGAGCTGTCCATTTCTGAATGGTCGCCCGCGGCTACAGCTTCAAGTCGCAGCACAACAATGGAAGGTACTCGAATCTGGCGTATTGTGAGGTCAATGACTCTGATAAATACATAAAATGGGCAAGAAACATAATTGTTTTTAATAACATCAATTATAGTAGTAGCCAGCTGTCAAAGTTGACCTCCAGTCTTCCTTCTCGTCTTCGTGCTCTCCTTGTCAAACTGAACAGAACAGCCTATAGGCTAGTCCACGTGTAAGAGAGTGAATTTATTTTGGACTAGGGCCTAAAAATAATAAAAATAAAAATAATAAAAATAAATTAAATGGGAAGAAACCTTTGACTCTCGTCCTGAACTGCCATCATAGGCAGCACACAGCACAGCCATTGGTTAAGCAGCATACAGCACAGCCATTGGTTAAGCAGCACACAGCACAGCCATTGGTTAAGAAGCACACAGCACAGCCATTGGTAAAGCAGCATACAGCACAGCCATTGGTTAAGCAGCATACAGCACAGCCATTGGTTAAGCAGCACACAGCACAGCCATTGGTTAAGCAGCATACAGCACAGCCATTGGTTAAGCAGCGTACAGCACAGCCATTGGTTAAGCAGCATACACCACAGCCATTGGTTAAGCAGCATACAGCACAGCCATTGGTTAAGCAGCGTACAGCACAGCCATTGGTTAAGCAGCGTACAGCACAGCCATTGGTTAAGCAGCGTACAGCACAGCCATTGGTTAAGCAGCATACAGCACAGCCATTGGTTAAGCAGCATACAGCACCGCCATTGGTTAAGCAGCACACAGCACAGCCATTGGTTAAGCAGCACGCAGCACAGCCATTGGTTAAGCAGCACACAGCACACAGCCATTGGTTAAGCAGCATACAGCACAGCCATTGGTTAAGCAGGACACAGCACAGCCATTGGTTAAGCAGCACACAGCACAGCCATTGGTTAAGCAGCACACAGCACAGGCATTGGTTAAGCAGCACACAGCCTCAGCCATTGGTTAAGCAGCACACAGCACAGCCATTGGTTAAGCAGCAGACAGCAAAGCCATTGGTTAAGCAGCACACAGCACAGCCATTGGTTAGGCAGCACACAGCACAGCCATTGGTTAAGCAGCATACAGCACAGCCATTGGTTAAGCAGCACACAGCACAGTCATTGGTTAGGCAACAGACAGCACAGCCACTGGTTAAGCAGCATACAGCACAGCCATTGGTTAAGCAGCACACAGCACAGCCATTGGTTAAGCAGCACCCAGCACAGCCATTGGTTAAGCAGCATACAGCACAGCCATTGGTTAAGCAGCATACAGCACAGCCATTGGTTAAGCAGCACACAGCACAGCCATTGGTTAGGCAACACACAGCACAGCCATTGGTTAAGCAGCATACAGCACAGCCATTGGTTAAGCAGCACACAGCACAGCCATTGGTTAGGCAGCACACAGCACAGCCATTGGTTAGGCAGCACACAGCCTCAGCCATTGGTTAGGCAGCACACAGCACAGCCATTGGTTAGGCAGCACACAGCACAGCCATTGGTTAGGCAACACACAGCACTGCCATTGGTTAAGCAGCACACAGCACAGCCATTGGATCAGCAAGAGCAGAGTAGGCGGGGCTCAGGGTTGGAATATCCATTTCAGTGTTTAATGCAGCCTAGTTTTATATAAACCAGCAGCTATCTTAGAAATATAACGTTGGCTCTGTGCTTCTCCCAGCATGCACTTCATACCCTATGGGGTATGGATAATTTGATTGAGATCACACTAAAGAGCCGAGAGGTGAACTTGAGACTGTGCACCCAGCATAGAATCATAGATGAGGGGGCGGCATCGGGCACACATGGATAAATAGCCTAATAAGCAACTATTTTTAAAACACTGAGTAATATTTAAATTTAATCAATTACAAATGACATGACCCTCCCCTGGGTTCGATTTAAAAATAATAATAAACCCTCCCTGAAATTGAAAAAGCATGACCCTCCCCTATTTTCCTCCAGGAACCAATTCTGTAAATTTCAATCGATCCCTTAGCTGAGAGAACCCTGTATGCGGTCCCCACGGGGTCTATACCCGGACCCCACGGGGTCTAGACCAGGTCCCCGCGGGGTCTAGACCCGGGGCCAGGTCCCCACGGGGTTTAGACCCGAGGGCCAGGTCCCCACGTGGTCTAGACCAGGTCCCCACGAGGTCTAGACCAGGTCCCCACGGGGTCTAGTACCCGGACCAGGTCTACAGTAGGTCATGGGCTCCAAGCCCAATAGGGCCAGAAACAGCAACAGCTGTGCAGTCAGAGTTATCTCTCTGAGGGGGAAAGGCAGTGGGAAATGTTTTATTGTTTCATGCCATCAACATTTTGTTTAAATTGCATATTGCCCCTTTAAATGGTGGGTTTTTGTTTTCAATCTGGCTGATGATTTCAGCACTATGTTGTAGTGTGTTACTCAGTAACATTGTTAATATCTGAGCACTATGTTCCAGTGTGTTACTCAGTAACATTGTTAATATCTGAGCACTATGTTCCAGTGTGTTACTCAGTAACATTGTTAATCTCCTGTAATATCTGAGCACTATGTTGTAGTGTGTTACTCAGTAACATTGTTAATCTCCTGTAATATCTGAGCACTATGTTGTAGTGTGTTACTCATTAACATTGTTAATCTCCTGTAATATCTGAGCACTATGTTCCAGTGTGTTACTCAGTAACATTGTTAATATCTGAGCACTATGTTCCAGTGTGTTACTCAGTAACATTGTTAATCTCCTGTAATATCTGAGCACTATGTTGTAGTGTGTTACTCAGTAACATTGTTAATCCCCTGTAATATCTGAGCACTATGTTGTAGTGTGTTACTCAGTAACATTGTTAATCTCCTGTAATATCTGAGCACTATTTACATTTACATTTTACATTTTAGTCATTTAGCAGACGCTCTTATCCAGAGCGACTTACACTATGTTGTAGTGTGTTACTCAGTAACATTGTTAATCTCCTGTAATATCTGAGCACTATGTTCTAGTGTGTTACTCATTAACATTGTTAATCTCCTGTAATATCTGAGCACTATGTTGTAGTGTGTTACTCAGTAACATTGTTAATCCCCTGTAATATCTGAGCACTATGTTGTAGTGTGTTACTCAGTAACATTGTTAATCTCCTGTAATATCTGAGCACTATGTTGTAGTGTGTTACTCAGTAACATTGTTAATCTCCTGTAATATCTGAGCACTATGTTCCAGTGTGTTACTCAGTAACATTGTTAATCCCCTGTAATATCTGAGCACTATGTTCCAGTGTGTTACTCAGTAACATTGTTAATATCTGAGCACTATGTTCTAGTGTGTTACTCAGTAACATTGTTAATATCTGAGCACTATGTTCCAGTGTGTTACTCAGTAACATTGTTAATATCTGAGCACTATGTTCCAGTGTGTTACTCAGTAACATTGTTAATATCTGAGCACTATGTTCTAGTGTGTTACTCAGTAACATTGTTAATCCCCTGTAATATCTGAGCACTATGTTCCAGTGTGTTACTCAGTAACATTGTTAATATCTGAGCACTATGTTCCAGTGTGTTACTCAGTAACATTGTTAATATCTGAGCACTATGTTCTAGTGTGTTACTCAGTAACATTGTTAATCCCCTGTAATATCTGAGCACTATGTACCAGTGTGTTACTCAGTAACATTGTTAATCCCCTGTAATATCTGAGCACTATGTTCCAGTGTGTTACTCAGTAACATTGTTAATCCCCTGTAATATCTGATAACAGTTTGCGTCTGGACTGCAGGAGCACGTGGTATTTCACGTTAAAGTGGTTGTTCCACTGGATATCATAAGGTGAATGCACCAATTTGTAAGTCGCTCTGGATAAGAGCGTCTGCTAAATGACTTAAATGTAAATGTTTCAGTCGGTCAACGTCAGTGATGTTTAGCATTAAAATGCACAACAGTACAGGACAACGTGTGTATATATATATATATATATATATGTGTGATTAGTCTGTGTTCTGACCACAGAGAAAAGGAGGAATGCAAATGCCTATACAGACGTCCTATCCAATAACAGAGCCAGGAAATCCATCCTGTCTCCCACAGGGCCTCACCTGCAGCAAAACAACTAAAGCACTGAGGGTGTTCGATTCATCTCGCCGGGGAGCACGTGTAAACGTGTTTTGCACAGGCTGAAAGTTGATTGCATTAGTGGGTGTGAGCCGATGACGTGACGGGCCTGGTCAGCGATGACGTGACGGACCTTTACCCCAGATCAACCCTGGCCAGCGTAAAAATAAGTCCCTCATTTTTTATCTCAACGCAAATACAACACTGGAAAACAAACAAGAGCTGGGTCTCTCCCACCACATGACTTAGAATGCTTCAGGCATCACGCTTGACTACAGGGATAACGAGGCCTCAGCGGTTGGCTGTGCAAGTGTGTGTGTGTGTGTGTGTGCAAAACAATCACTAGCTAAAGGAAAAGAAACAGCATTAGAATGCAGAGAAGCACTCACACACACACACACACACACACACACGGTGAAAACAGAGATTACCTTTGTTATAGAAAGCAGATAACTGTTCTGCCTTTGTGTAGTAATCCAGGCAGGCTGTTGTAACACGTTTCTGGGCCTCTGCTGACAGGCAGAAAGGTGCTTGGTAAGCTTGGTAACTAATCACCTTTACACAACATAACACTTTGTGCAACAATCCTGCTTAAAGCAAAACTAACAACCCGGATGTCAACAAAGGAACAGCACAAACTAGTTGAACATCTTGAACTGAATACCTTGAGGGGTGAAGAGCTGAACAGAATACCTTGAGGGGTGAAGGTTTAAACCAGAATACCTTGAGGGGTGAAGGTTTAAACCAGAATACCTTGAGGGGTGAAGGTTTAAACCAGAATACCTTGAGGGGTGAAGGTTTAAACCAGAATACCTTGAGGGGTGAAGGTTTAAACCAGAATACCTTGAGGGGTGAAGGTTTAAACCAGAATACCTTGAGGGGTGAAGGTTTAAACCAGAATACCTTGAGGGGTGAAGGTTTAAACCAGAATACCTTGAGGGGTGAAGGTTTAAACCAGAATACCTTGAGGGGTGAAGGTTTAAACCAGAATACCTTGAGGGGTGAAGGTTTAAACCAGAATACCTTAAGGGGTGAAGGTTTAAACCAGAATACCTTGAGGGGTTAAAGGTTTAAACCAGAATACCTTGAGGGGTTAAAGGTTTAAACCAGAATACCTTGAGGGGTTAAAGGTTTAAACCAGAATACCTTGAGGGGTTAAAGGTTAACCAGAATACCTTGAGGGGTTAAAGGTTAACCAGAATACCTTGAGGGGTTAAAGGTTAACCAGAATACCTTGAGGGGTTAAAGGTTAACCAGAATACCTTGAGGGGTGAAACCAGAATACCTTGAGGGGTGAAGGTTTAAACCAGAATACCTTGAGGGGTTAAAGGTTAACCAGAATACCTTGAGGGGTGAAGGTTAACCAGAATACCTTGAGGGGTTAAAGGTTAACCAGAATACCTTGAGGGGTTAAAGGTTAACCAGAATACCTTGAGGGGTGAAGGTTAACCAGAATACCTTGAGGGGTTAAAGGTTAACCAGAATACCTTGAGGGGTTTAAGGGTTTTGGGAGACAGTGAAGCAGCATTCAAGATGTCGGAGGTTATTCAGATATTCTGTAGGTTGAATCAACATGTATCACTGCCCCAGTTCACGTTGTTTCCACCTATAATGGAACACCTGTGGAAGACAATCACAGGGAACATGTTGGAATGGTTATGTGGTGGATGGAATGACTCCTGCTTAGGGAGATAAAGGAATGACTCCTGCCTAGGGAGATAAAGGAATGACTCCTGCTTAGGGAGATAAAGGAATGACTCCTGCTTAGGGAGATAAAGGAATGAAATGACTCCTGCTTAGGGAGCTAAAGTAATGAAATGACTCCTGCTTAGGGAGATAAAGTAATGAAATGACTCCTGCTTAGGGAGATAAAGTAATGAAATGACTCCTGCTTAGGGAGATAAAGTAATGAAATGACTCCTGCTTAGGGAGATAAAGTAATGAAATGACTCCTGCTTAGGGAGATAAAGTAATGAAATGACTCCTGCTTAGGGAGATAAAGTAATGAAATGACTCCTGCTTAGGGAGATAAAGTAATGAAATGACTCCTGCTTAGGGAGATAAAGTAATGAAATGACTCCTGCTTAGGGAGATAAAGTAATGAAATGACCCCTGCTTAGGGAGATAAAGTAAAGGAATGACTCCTGCTTAGGGAGATAAAGGAATGACTCCTGCTTAGGGAGATAAAGTAATGAAATGACTCCTGCTTTAGGGAGATAAAGTAATGAAATGACTCCTGCTTAGGGAGATAAAGTAATGAAATGACTCCTGCTTAGGGAGATAAAGTAATGAAATGACTCCTGCTTAGGGAGATAAAGTAATGAAATGACTCCTGCTTAGGGAGATAAAGTAATGAAATGACCCCTGCTTAGGGAGATAAAGTAAAGGAATGACTCCTGCTTAGGGAGATAAAGGAATGACTCCTGCTTAGGGAGATAAAGTAATGAAATGACTCCTGCTTTAGGGAGATAAAGTAATGAAATGACTCCTGCTTAGGGAGATAAAGTAATGAAATTACTCCTGCTTTAGGGAGATAAAGGAATGACTCCTGCTTAGGGAGATAAAGTAATGAAATGACCCCTGCTTTAGGGAGATAAAGTAATGGAATGACTCCTGCTTTAGGGAGATAAAGTAATGGAATGACTCCTGCTTTAGGGAGATAAAGTAATGAAATGACTCCTGCTTAGGGAGATAAAGTAATGGAATGACTCCTGCTTAGGGATATAAAGTAAAGGAATGACTCCTGCTTAGGGAGATAAAGTAATGAAATGACTCCTGCTTTAGGGAGATAAAGTAATGGAATGACTCCTGCTTTAGGGAGATAAAGTAATGGAATGACTCCTGCTTTAGGGAGATAAAGTAATGGAATGACTCCTGCTTAGGGAGATAAAGTAATGAAATGACTCCTGCTTTAGGGAGATAAAGTAATGGAATGACTCCTGCTTTAGGGAGATAAAGTAATGGAATGACTCCTGCTTAGGGAGATACAATAAAGGAATGCCCTGACGTGGGTGTGAATGCAAAACTACACAGTACCAGCCATCAATGTCTTCAATTAATAAAACCTAGAAATACATTTACCCTTTGCAGTTGACCAATCAATGACTAGTGTTGTAAGAAAATATGCATTTAGGTTAAAGAGATATTTATTTCCATGTATTTCCTCATTACAAACATTCACTTCCAAAACTAAAAAAATAATAAAATGGTTAAAAAACCCATGAAATCAATCATTGACTCAATTAAAGTGCAGCCAGTAATCGTCCCAAATGACACCCTATATAGTAGTGCACTACATTTGACAAGGGACCATAGGGCTCTGGCCAATAGTAGTGCACTATATAGGGAGCCATTTGGGGGACACAGAGTTGTGGTTGTGAATACAATAACCAGTCAGACAGGTCAGACAGGGAATCATAAAGCCACAGTAGAGAATATGGAAAGTGAAATGTCACATGGATCGCATGCTCCCTCTCCATTGGTCTAAAACACCAGGGGTTATACAGGAGCATGTTCTGCTCACTCTCCATTGGTCTAAAACACCAGGGGTTGTACAGGAGCATGTTCTGCTCCCTCTCCATTGGTCTAAAACACCAGGGGTTGTACAGTAGCATGTTCTGCTCCCTCTCCATTGGTCTAAAACACCAGGGGTTGTACAGTAGCATGTTCTGCTCCCTCTCCATTGGTCTAAAACACCAGGGTTGTACAGAAGCATGTTCTGCTCCCTCTCCATTGGTCTAAAACACCAGGGTTGTACAGGAGCATGTTCTGCTCCCTCTCCATTGGTCTACAACATTGTACAGGAGCATGTTGTGCAACAACCAGATATGATAGGCTATAGGAAAGCCTTTGCTCCTCTTCAGATTGGTGGAAAACAGTGACCAGTCCATGGGACGACATTAATAAGCTACACTGAACAAAAATATATAAACACAACTTGTAAAGTGTTGGTCTCATGTTTCATGAGCTGAAATAAAAAGGTCCCAGAAAATGTAACATACACACAACATTTTTGGCACAAATTTGTTTACATCCCTGTTAGTGAGCCTTTCTCCTTCGCCAAGATAATCAATTCACCCGACAGCTGTGGCATATCAAGAAGCTGATGAAACAGCATGATAATTACACAGGTGCACCTTGTGCTGGGGACAATAAAAGGCCACTCTAAAAATGTGCAGTTTTGTCACCCAACACATTGTCACATATGTCTCAAGTTGAGGGAGCGCGCACTTGGCATGCTGACTGCAGGACTGTCCACCAGAGCTGTTGTCTGAGAATTTAATTTTGATTTCTCTAACATAACCAACATCTAACGTCGTTTTTAGAGAATTTGGCAGTACGTCCAACCAGCCTCAAAAACCGCAGACCACGTGTATGGCGTCATGTGGGCGGTTTACGGACGTCAACGTTGTGAACAGAGTGCCCCGTGGTGGCGGTGGGGTTACGGTATGGGGCAGGCATAAGCTACGGACAACGAACACAATTGCATTTTAAAATCGAGGGCAATTTGAATGCAATGCGATACTGTGACGAGATGCTGAGGCTCATTGTGAGGCCCATTTTTGTTTTTAAAGGTATCTGTGACCAACAGATGCATATTTGTTTACATCCGTTAGTGAACATTAGGCCCTAAATCCATATACTAGAGCCTAATACATTTATTTAAATTAAAACTGTTGCATGTTGAGTTTATATTTTTGTTCAGTATAGATGGGAATGTTTGTGGGTTTCAAGGTGTCCCGTCTTATCTCAAGGTATAAACTGTTGGTCAATTAACGCACTTTATTGGTTGAGTTGCTACTTCATCTCAAACCAATAGAAATGCTTTGGTATGCGTAAAAAGGCGCACGGCATTGCGCCAAAAACAAAATAGGATTTCCAACAGTGTTCTAGTCACGTAGGTTTCCTGTATCCTAAAGCTGAACGCTGCCCAAGTCCTCCACTGGACAGTGCCGTCAGTTTCTCTTGTGGTCTTTCAGTTTACACTCTGATGAAAGCCGTCCTTCATTTCGGCATCAGTTGAGTTGAGATGGTTCGCTAACTCTTGCGTCACCGCATCTCTGCCTATCTGATCGTTTCTCCTCTTCTCCATGATCAAGTCGTCAAAACTCTGAAATTCAAGGACGTGACTTTTCTTTTCAGAAAAAAGCATTTTCAACCTGTAGGGCTGCTTTCCGATACGGAGCTCTCCTCCGATCTTGAATTCCCTCTTCCCGAACCTGCACCACGCAGCAAAACACTCAGAGTTTCTCCAGTACAGCTCTCTGTCTCGCGTTCCTACTTGCTGCATCGCGTTCTGCACCACCACCTCGGGAGGCAGAGCGCGGAATTTATACAGCTCGTTTACTATCCTGCCTCTCTTTCCCTGACTGGCATCTGTCAGGAAATGATTCTTAATTTCAGCCCGGTGCAGGTGAACGACCTGAAAGTCGCCCACGTACACAACCCAGTGAGGGTACTGGCCCGTAGCCACGAACTCCACCAAATCTCCCGGTATACACTTGTTCAAAAGATTCTCTGTCGAATACGTGCACATATCAGATAGTTTGAGATTTTTCTCGTACACAGATTCGTCACGGTAGTACACAACACACTCCAACTCGTTGCAGTTATCGTATTGTTTCTCTTCCTCGTTCTGGTTCCGGTCCGGTCCGTCGATACGTTCCTGTTGTTCGTCGTCGTCTGCGGAGAAGATATAGGACACTCCGATCCGGGGCCCCAGCTCATCCTCCGTGTCAAACCCGTTCGGATCTGCGGTCGGAACATTGTCATAACTCAGATGTGTCAGTTTCTCAACCTGGTTACCCATGCTACTTCCAGGTGGGTGGTGACAACAACAAAATAAATAAAAAAAAATGACACGTTTCCACCTGTTCCAGGCGCGGAGGTGGCGAGGTCGGGTGCTTTAAGGTAGGAAACGTAACACGACCGGTAATTCGAGCCGGGTAGGACTAATTTAAAAGTGTGGGACGGTTCCAATCCATCATGAAATGCTTCCGGTCAAAAAGACGATACCGGGATGATGTCCAAAGGAGATATCAACCTGGTGGAAAAAAAGAGAAGCACGTTTTGAGTTTTTAAAATGTCCAAGGCGGTGATATTTTGACATTGTCCCGTCAAACTCTTTGGGAGTAGTAGGGCAACATTACAAACAGGTGTAAGCACCTGTTTAAACCGGTTAGAGTGCATTTTAAGTCAAGGAAAGAAACGGCGTTTTGTTACTCACCCCACAGGTCTTGTAGATATTGAAAGTACATCACCGACGAGCCATGTGTTATTATCGTCCACAGGAAACGACATATAACTGACTACAGCTTGTTTTGCGTCTCCTTCCTCAGAAGACTATCGGAGTCTCCAGCTCTATGCGGTCGACTCCGCGACGGTTTCTGTGTGAAATGAAACTACTGGCGTGTTGCAGGGAGCCTCACAACGGCGTTATGTACAAGGGCTTGTCTCTTAAAGAGACAGCGCACATTTATTACGTCCAACAAGTGATACCAACTTGACCCACGTCCCTATACTCGTGCATTACTTCCTATTTGTTTCCCTTCTCCTTTATCGTGGGGCAAAACCGACGTGGGGTTTTGGTTTATGCCATATGTTCACCAGATGGGGGGGGGGGGTTTGCCGGATGTCTAGCCTGCATATTTTTGTTGCACTTGATGCACGCCTGACTTGCAAGGCTGCAGAACGCTTTGAAGCATGGAGAAGATCATTTAGAGACCAAAGATAATAATTAGAACAGATGAAAGGTGTTCTCCTATGGACCTACTGGTTTCATAGGCTGACAGAGCTACCAACAGACTGGGGCACAACATCCCCATTTACAACAATGTATTTAGTTTGTTACTATTCCCCTGTCACTCATCTGTAGCAACATCAAAACATTAAACTGCTTGTTCCCATAGAGAGAGTACTGATATAAATCACTAGCTTGCCCTGCATGATGGGATACTAAATTATACACACACACACACAAACAGTTCTGTGCATATTCATTTTTCCACGCCATTCTGTTGGCTGGATTCGTGAAAACCTTACCAACAGGGCCCACTATCCAAATGTTGTAATGATGAATTGTCCCAGTGCCAGACTAGTGATAGACTAGTGTCCTGTCCAGGGGGTGTACTGGTACATCAAGCTGTCTCACTACAGAAACAGGAGATAGACTAGTGTCCTGTCCAGGGGGTGTCCTGGTACATCAAGCTGTCTCACACTACAGAAACAGGAGATAGACTAGTGTCCTGTCCAGGGGGTGTCCTGGTACATCAAGCTGTCTCACACTACAGAAACAGGAGATAGACTAGTGTCCTGTCCAGGGGGTGTCCTGGTACATCAAGCTGTCTCACGACAGAAACAGGAGATAGACTAGTGTCCTGTTCAGGGGGTGTACTGGTACATCAAGCTGTCTCACACTACAGAAACAGGAGATAGACTAGTGTCCTGTCCAGGGGGTGTCCTGGTACATCAAGCTGCCTCACACTACAGAAACAGGAGATAGACTAGTGTCCTGTCCAGGGGGTGTCCTGGTACATCAAGCTGTCTCACGACAGAAACAGGAGATAGACTAGTGTCCTGTTCAGGGGGTGTCCTGGTACATCAAGCTGCCTCACGACAGAAACAGGAGATAGACTAGTGTGCTGTCCAGGGGGTGTCCTGTACATCAAGCTGCCTCACTACAGAAACAGGAGATAGACTAGTGTCCTGTCCAGGGGGTGTCCTGTACATCAAGCTGCCTCACTACAGAAACAGGAGATAGACTAGTGTCCTGTCCAGGGGGTGTCCTGGTACATCAAGCTGTCTCACGACAGAAACAGGAGATAGACTAGTGTCCTGTCCAGGGGGGTGTACTGGTACATCAAGCTGCCTCTCACTACAGAAACAATAGACTAGTGTCCTGTCCAGGGGGTGTACTGGTACATCAAGCTGTCTCACGACAGAAACAGGAGATAGACTAGTGTCCTGTCCAGGGGGTGTCCTGTACATCAAGCTGCCTCACTACAGAAACAGGAGATAGACTAGTGTCCTGTCCAGGGGGTGTCCTGGTACATCAAGCTGTCTCACGACAGAAACAGGAGATAGACTAGTGTCCTGTCCAGGGGGTGTCCTGGTACATCAAGCTGTCTCACGACAGTAACAGGAGATAGACTAGTGTCCTGTCCAGGGGGTGTCCTGTACATCAAGCTGTCTCACTACAGTAACAGGAGATAGACTAGTGTCCTGTTCAGGGGGTGTCCTGGTACATCAAGCTGCTACAGTAACAGGAGATAGACTAGTGTCCTGTCCAGGGGGTGTCCTGGTACATCAAGCTGTCTCACGACAGTAACAGGAGATAGACTAGTGTCCTGTCCAGGGGGTGTACTGGTACATCAAGCTGACTCACTACAGTAACAGGAGATAGACTAGTGTCCTGTCCAGGGGGTGAACTGGTACATCAAGCTGACTCACTACAGTAACAGGAGATAGACTAGTGTCCTGTCCAGGGGGTGTCCTGGTACATCAAGCTGTCTCACACTACAGAAACAGGAGATAGACTAGTGTCCTGTCCAGGGGGTGTCCTGGTACATCAAGCTGTCTCACTACAGTAACAGGAGATAGACTAGTGTCCTGTCCAGGGGGTGTCCTGGTACATCAAGCTGCCTCACGACAGTAACAGGAGATAGACTAGTGTCCTGTCCAGGGGGTGTCCTGGTACATCAAGCTGCCTCACGACAGTAACAGGAGATAGACTAGTGTCCTGTCCAGGGGGTGTCCTGGTACATCAAGCTGCCTCACGACAGTAACAGGAGATAGACTAGTGTCCTGTCCAGGGGGTGTCCTGGTACATCAAGCTGTCTCACACTACAGAAACAGGAGATAGACTAGTGTCCTGTCCAGGGGGTGTCCTGGTACATCAAGCTGTCTCACACTACAGAAACAGGAGATAGACTAGTGTCCTGTCCAGGGGGTGTCCTGGTACATCAAGCTGTCTCACGACAGAAACAGGAGATAGACTAGTGTCCTGTTCAGGGGGTGTACTGGTACATCAAGCTGTCTCACACTACAGAAACAGGAGATAGACTAGTGTCCTGTCCAGGGGGTGTCCTGGTACATCAAGCTGCCTCACACTACAGAAACAGGAGATAGACTAGTGTCCTGTCCAGGGGGTGTCCTGGTACATCAAGCTGCCTCACTACAGAAACAAGTAATAGACTAGTGTCCTGTCCAGGGGGTGTCCTGGTACATCAAGCTGCCTCACTACAGAAACAGGAGATAGACTAGTGTCCTGTCCAGGGGGTGTCCTGTACATCAAGCTGCCTCACTACAGAAACAGGAGATAGACTAGTGTCCTGTCCAGGGGGTGTCCTGTACATCAAGCTGCCTCGTGCTACAAGGCTACTTACTTACTACAAACTGGATTGTGTTTCTGACTCAGTGCTTTATTTTTAGCTGTTGTCGTGCAGAGTGGCTCCTATCTGTCTGTCTGCTGAGTGGTGACTTGGGGGGGGGGAATATCCAATACATCACTCCTTTTTATTTTGAAACCTGACATTTAATTTCAGTTTGTCTGTCCCTAGAAGGAATGTCTCCCTACCTGTCTGCCTGGCAGGACTCAGAGAAGAAAGTTACACGTCTTCAAAGACCAACTGTTCAGGTGTTTCACCCCCTGGAATGGAGCCTGTGTGTTTCAGCCCCCTGGTGCCTCTGTAGACTGTCCTGTCCTGCCCTGTCCTGTCCTGCGCTGTCCTGCCCTGTCTTGCCCTGCCCTGTCCTGCCCTGCACTGTCTTGCCCTGTCCTGTCCTGTCTTGTCCTGCCCTGCCCTGCCCTGCACTGCACTGTCCTGCCCTGTCTTGCCCTGTCCTGTCTTGTCTTGCCCTGCACTGTCCTGCCCTGCCCTGTCTTGCCCTGTCCTGCCCTGTCTTGCCCTGTCCTGTCTTGTCCTGCCCTGCCCTGCACTGCACTGTCCTGCCCTGCCCTGCCCTGTTTTGCCCTGTCCTGTCTTGCCCTGCCCTGTCCTGTCTTGCCCTGTCCTGCCCTGCCCTGTCCTGCCCTGTTTTGCCCTGTCCTGTCCTGTCCTGCCCTGTCCTGTCCTGCCCTGTCTTGCCCTGTCCTGTCTTGCCCTGCCCTGTCTTGCCCTGTCCTGTCTTGCCCTGTCCTTCCCTGTCCTGTCCTGTCCTGCCCTGTCTTGCCCTGTCTTGCCCTGTCCTGTCCTGCCCTGTCTTGTCTTGCCCTGTCTTGCCCTGTCCTGCCCTGTCTTGCCCTGTCCTGCCCTTCCCGGTCCTGCCCTGTCCTGCCCTGCCCTGCACTGTCCTGTCTTGCCCTGTCCTGTCTTGCCCTGTCCTGCCCTGTCTTGCCCTGTCTTGCCCTTCCCGGTCCTGCCCTGTCCTGCCCTGCCCTGCCCTGCACTGTCCTGTCCAGTCCTGCCCTGTCCTGGACACATGGGTTAGGACACATGTGTTAGGGTTAGGACATATGGGTTAGGGTTAGGACACATGGGTTAGGACACATGGGTTAGGGTTGGGACATATGGGTTAGGGTTAGGACACATGGGTTAGGGTTAGGACATATGGGTTAGGGTTAGGACATATGGGTAGGACACATGGGTTAGGACAGGACACATGGGTTGGGACACATGGGTTAGGACAGGACACATGGGTTGGGACACATGGGTTAGGACAGGACACATGGGTTGGGACACATGGGTTAGGACAGGACACATGGGTTGGGACACATGGGTTAGGACAGGACACATGGGTTGGGACACATGGGTTCGGACAGGACACATGGGTTGGGACGGGACACATGGGTTGGGACACATGGGTTAGGACAGGACACATGGGTTGGGACACATGGGTTAGGACAGGACACATGGGTTGGGACACATGGGTTAGGACAGGACACATGGGTTGGGACGGGACACATTACAACACCGTATATTGACATAATATGACATTTGTAATGTCTTTATTATTTTGGAACTTCTGTGAGTGGAATGTTTACTGTTTAATTTGTATTGTTTATTTCACTTTTGTTTATCTACTTCAGTTGCTTTGGCAACGTAAACATATGTTTCCCATGCAATACATTTAAATTGAATTGAGAGAGCAGAGAGAGATCAGAGAGAGCAGTGCGAGATCAGAGGGAGAGAGAGAGAGAGCAGAGGATGGAGAGAGAGAGCAGAGAGGACAGAGGGAGAGAGATTTCAGTTGAGTGAGAGAGAGCAGAGAGGACAGAGGGAGAGAGAGCAGAGAGGGCAGAGGGATCAGGGAGAGAGAGCAGAGAGGGCAGAGGGAGAGAGAGCAGAGAGATCAGGGACAGAGAGCAGAGAGAGCAGAGAGAGCAGAGGGCAGAGGGAGTGAGAGCTTTCACTTTCTGAATTACCAACCAGCCCCTGCTGAAGAACAGTCCATAACAGAACAGGGCATCCTCTTGGTGTTTTTCTGATAGATTCTAAAAGAGCCCAGTCAGCCCAGCTGTAGACTTTATTGTTATTCCACCTGCAGACAGTAGAAGCAGCCATGTTCATAACCCTAACCCCAACCCTAACCCCAACCCTAACCCCAACACTAACCCCAACCCCAACCCTAACACTAACCCCAACCCTAACCCTAACCCCAACCCCAACACTAACACTAACCCCAACCCTAACCCCAACACTAACCCTAACCCTAACCCTAACCCTAACCCTAACCCTAACCCTAACCCTAACCCTAACCCTAACCCTAACCCTAACCCTAACCCTAACCCTAACCCTAACACTAACCCTAACCCTAACCCTAACCCTAACCCTAACCCTAACCCTAACCCTAACCCTAACCCTAACCCTAACCCTAACCCTAACCTTAACCCTAACCCTAACCCTAACCCTAACCCTAACCCTAACCCTAACCCTAACCCTAACCCTAACCCTAACCCTAACCCTAACCCTAACCCTAACCCTAACCCTAACCCTAACCCTAACCCTAACCCTAACCCTAACCCTAACCCTAACCCTAACCCTAACCCTAACCCTAACCCCAACCCCAACCCTAACCCTAACCCTAACCCTAACCCTAACCCCAACCCTAACCCTAACCCTAACCCTAACCCTAACCCTAACCCTAACCCTAACCCTAACCCTAACCCTAACCCTAACCCTAACCCTAACCCTAACCCTAACCCTAACCCTAACCCTAACCCTAACCCTAACCCTAACCCTAACCCTAACCCTAACCCTAACCCTACCCCAACCCCAACCCCAACCCTAACCCATGTTCCCTAACCCTAACCCATGTCCCCTAACCCTAACCCATGTTCCCTAACCCTAACCCATGTTCCCTAACCCTAACCCATGTCCCCTAACCCTAACCCATGTTCCCTAACCCTAACCCATGTTCCCTAACCCTAACCCATGTTCCCTAACCCATGTTCCCTAACCCTAACCCATGTCCCCTAACCCATGTCCCCTAACCCTAACCCATGTCCCCTAACCCTAACCCATGTTCCCTAACTCTAACCCATGTCCCCTAACCCTAACCCATGTTCCCTAACCCTAACCCATGTTCCCTAACCCTAACCCATGTTCCCTAACCCATGTTCCCTAACCCTAACCCATGTT
The DNA here is from genome assembly GCF_045679555.1 of Salvelinus alpinus. NCBI lineage: Eukaryota > Metazoa > Chordata > Actinopteri > Salmoniformes > Salmonidae > Salvelinus > Salvelinus alpinus. Next base: position 6,661,334 of record NC_092089.1, on the reverse strand, counting down.
CCCTAACCCTAACCCATGTTCCCTAACCCTAACCCATGTCCCCTAACCCTAACCCATGTTCCCTAACCCTAACCCATGTCCCCTAACCCATGTTCCCTAACCCTAACCCAAGTCCCCTAACCCTAACCCATGTTCCCTAACCCTAACCCATGTCCCCTAACCCATGTCCCCTAACCCATGTCCCCTAACCTTAACCCATGTTCCCTAACCCATGTTCCCTAACCCTAACCCATGTTCCCTAACCTTAACCCATGTCCCCTAACCCTAACCCATGTTCCCTAACCCTAACCCATGTTCCCTAACCCTAACCCATGTTCCCTAACCCATGTTCCCTAACCCTAACCCATGTTCCCTAACCCTAACCCATGTTCCCTAACCCTAACCCTAACCCTAACCCTAACCCATGTCCCCTAACCCATGTTCCCTAACCCTAACCCATGTCCCCTAACCCTAACCCATGTTCCCTAACCTTAACCCATGTCCCCTAACCCATGTTCCCTAACCCTAACCCATGTTCCCTAACCCTAACCCATGTCCCCTAACCCATGTTCCCTAACCCATGTTCCCTAACCCTAACCCATGTTCCCTAACCCTAACCCATGTTCCCTAACCCATGTTCCCTAACCCTAACCCATGTTCCCTAACCCTAACCCATGTTCCCTAACCCTAACCCATGTTCCCTAACCCTAACCCATGTCCCCTAACCCTAACCCATGTTCCCTAACCCTAACCCATGTTCCCTAACCCTAACCCATGTTCCCTAACCCATGTTCCCTAACCCTAACCCATGTCCCCTAACCCATGTCCCCTAACCCTAACCCATGTCCCCTAACCCTAACCCATGTTCCCTAACTCTAACCCATGTTCCCTAACCCATGTTCCCTAACCCTAACCCATGTTCCCTAACCCTAACCCATGTTCCCTAACCCATGTTCCCTAACCCTAACCCATGTTCCCTAACCCTAACCCATGTTCCCTAACCCTAACCCATGTCCCCTAACCCTAACCCATGTTCCCTAACCCTAACCCATGTCCCCTAACCCATGTTCCCTAACCCTAACCCAAGTCCCCTAACCCTAACCCATGTTCCCTAACCCTAACCCATGTCCCCTAACCCATGTCCCCTAACCTTAACCCATGTTCCCTAACCCATGTTCCCTAACCCTAACCCATGTTCCCTAACCTTAACCCATGTCCCCTAACCCTAACCCATGTTCCCTAACCCTAACCCATGTTCCCTAACCCTAACCCATGTTCCCTAACCCATGTTCCCTAACCCTAACCCATGTTCCCTAACCCTAACCCATGTTCCCTAACCCTAACCCTAACCCTAACCCATGTCCCCTAACCCATGTTCCCTAACCCTAACCCATGTCCCCTAACCCTAACCCATGTTCCCTAACCTTAACCCATGTCCCCTAACCCATGTTCCCTAACCCTAACCCATGTTCCCTAACCCTAACCCATGTCCCCTAACCCATGTTCCCTAACCCATGTTCCCTAACCCTAACCCATGTTCCCTAACCCATGTTCCCTAACCCATGTTCCCTAACCCTAACCCATGTTCCCTAACCCTAACCCATGTTCCCTAACCCTAACCCATGTTCCCTAACCCTAACCCATGTCCCCTAACCCTAACCCATGTTCCCTAACCCTAACCCATGTCCCCTAACCCATGTTCCCTAACCTTAACCCATGTTCCCTAACCCTAACCCATGTTCCCTAACCCATGTTCCCTAACCCTAACCCATGTTCCCTAACCCTAACCCATGTTCCCTAACCTTTACCCATGTCCCCTAACCCATGTTCCCTAACCCTAACCCATGTCCCCTAACCCTAACCCATGTTCCCTAACCTTAACCCATGTCCCCTAACCCATGTTCCCTAACCCTAACCCATGTTCCCTAACCCTAACCCATGTTCCCTAACCCATGTTCCCTAACCCTAACCCATGTTCCCTAACCCTAACCCATGTTCCCTAACCCTAACCCATGTCCCCTAACCCTAACCCATGTCCCCTAACCCTAACCCATGTCCCCTAACCCTAACCCATGTTCCCTAACCCATGTTCCCTAACCCATGTTCCCTAACCCTAACCCATGTTCCCTAACCCATGTTCCCTAACCCTAACCCATGTTCCCTAACCCTAACCCATGTTCCCTAACCCTAACCCATGTTCCCTAACCCTAACCCTAACCTTAACCCATGTTCCCTAACCCTAACCCATGTTCCCTAACCCTAACCCATGTTCCCTAACCCATGTTCCCTAACCCTAACCCATGTTCCCTAACCCATGTTCCCTAACCCATGTTCCCTAACCCATGTTCCCTAACCCATGTTCCCTAACCCATGTTCCCTAACCCATGTTCCCTAACCCATGTTCCCTAACCTTAACCCATGTTCCCTAACCCTAACCCATGTTCCCCAACCCTAACCCATGTTCCCTAACCTTAACCCATGTTCCCTAACCCATGTTCCCTAACCCATGTTCCCCAACCTTAACCCATGTTCCCTAACCCTAACCCATGTTCCCTAACCCATGTTCCCTAACCCTAACCCATGTTCCCTAACCCATGTTCCCTAACCCTAACCCATGTTCCCTAACCCATGTTCCCTAACCCTAACCCATGTTCCCTAACTCTAAACCATGTTCCCTAACCCTAACCCATGTTCCCTAACCTTAACCCATGTTCCCTAACCCTAACCCATGTCCCCTAACCCTAACCCATGTTCCCTAACCCTAACCCATGTTCCCTAACCCATGTTCCCTAACCCTAACCCATGTTCCCTAACCCTAACCCATGTTCCCTAACCCTAACCCATGTTCCCTAACCCTAACCCATGTTCCCTAACCCATGTTCCCTAACCCTAACCCATGTTCCCTAACCCATGTTCCCTAACCCTAACCCATGTTCCCTAACCCATGTTCCCCAACCCTAACCCATGTTCCCTAACCCTAACCCATGTTCCCTAACCCTATCCCATGTTCCCTAACCCTAACCCATGTTCCCTAACCCATGTTCCCTAACCCATGTTCCCCAACCTTAACCCATGTTCCCTAACCCATGTTCCCTAACCCATGTTCCCTAACCCTAACCCATGTTCCCTAACCCATGTTCCCTAACCCTAACCCATGTTCCCTAACCCATGTTCCCTAACCCTAACCCATGTTCCCTAACCCATGTTCCCTAACCCTAACCCATGTTCCCTAACTCTAACCCATGTTCCCTAACCCTAACCCATGTTCCCTAACCTTAACCCATGTTCCCTAACCCTAACCCATGTCCCCTAACCCTAACCCATGTTCCCTAACCCTAACCCATGTTCCCTAACCCATGTTCCCTAACCCTAACCCATGTTCCCTAACCCTAACCCATGTTCCCTAACCCTAACCCATGTTCCCTAACCCTAACCCATGTTCCCTAACCCATGTTCCCTAACTCTAACCCATGTTCCCTAACCCATGTTCCCTAACCCTAACCCATGTTCCCTAACCCATGTTCCCCAACCCTAACCCATGTTCCCTAACCCTAACCCATGTTCCCTAACCCTATCCCATGTTCCCTAACCCTAAACCATGTTCCCTAACCCTAACCCATGTTCCCTAACCCATGTTCCCTAACCCTAACCCATGTTCCCTAACCCTAACCCATGTTCCCTAACCCATGTTCCCTAACCCATGTTCCCTAACCCATGTTCCCTAACCCTAACCCATGTTCCCTAACCCTAACCCATGTTCCCTAACCCATGTTCCCTAACCCTAACCCATGTTCCCTAACCCTAACCCATGTTCCCTAACCCTAACCCATGTTCCCTAACCCTAACCCTAACCTTAACCCATGTTCCCTAACCCTAACCCATGTTCCCTAACCCTAACCCATGTTCCCTAACCCATGTTCCCTAACCCTAACCCATGTTCCCTAACCCATGTTCCCTAACCCATGTTCCCTAACCCATGTTCCCTAACCCATGTTCCCTAACCCATGTTCCCTAACCCATGTTCCCTAACCTTAACCCATGTTCCCTAACCCTAACCCATGTTCCCCAACCCTAACCCATGTTCCCTAACCTTAACCCATGTTCCCTAACCCATGTTCCCTAACCCATGTTCCCCAACCTTAACCCATGTTCCCTAACCCTAACCCATGTTCCCTAACCCATGTTCCCTAACCCTAACCCATGTTCCCTAACCCATGTTCCCTAACCCTAACCCATGTTCCCTAACCCATGTTCCCTAACCCTAACCCATGTTCCCTAACTCTAAACCATGTTCCCTAACCCTAACCCATGTTCCCTAACCTTAACCCATGTTCCCTAACCCTAACCCATGTCCCCTAACCCTAACCCATGTTCCCTAACCCTAACCCATGTCCCCTAACCCTAACCCATGTTCCCTAACCCTAACCCATGTTCCCTAACCCATGTTCCCTAACCCTAACCCATGTTCCCTAACCCTAACCCATGTTCCCTAACCCTAACCCATGTTCCCTAACCCATGTTCCCTAACCCTAACCCATGTTCCCTAACCCATGTTCCCTAACCCTAACCCATGTTCCCTAACCCATGTTCCCCAACCCTAACCCATGTTCCCTAACCCTAACCCATGTTCCCTAACCCTATCCCATGTTCCCTAACCCTAACCCATGTTCCCTAACCCATGTTCCCTAACCCATGTTCCCCAACCTTAACCCATGTTCCCTAACCCATGTTCCCTAACCCATGTTCCCTAACCCTAACCCATGTTCCCTAACCCTAACCCATGTTCCCTAACCCATGTTCCCTAACCCTAACCCATGTTCCCTAACCCATGTTCCCTAACCCTAACCCATGTTCCCTAACCCATGTTCCCTAACCCTAACCCATGTTCCCTAACTCTAACCCATGTTCCCTAACCCTAACCCATGTTCCCTAACCTTAACCCATGTTCCCTAACCCTAACCCATGTCCCCTAACCCTAACCCATGTTCCCTAACCCTAACCCATGTTCCCTAACCCATGTTCCCTAACCCTAACCCATGTTCCCTAACCCTAACCCATGTTCCCTAACCCTAACCCATGTTCCCTAACCCTAACCCATGTTCCCTAACCCATGTTCCCTAACTCTAACCCATGTTCCCTAACCCATGTTCCCTAACCCTAACCCATGTTCCCTAACCCATGTTCCCCAACCCTAACCCATGTTCCCTAACCCTAACCCATGTTCCCTAACCCTATCCCATGTTCCCTAACCCTAACCCATGTTCCCTAACCCTAACCCATGTTCCCTAACCCATGTTCCCTAACCCTAACCCATGTTCCCTAACCCTAACCCATGTTCCCTAACCCATGTTCCCTAACCCATGTTCCCTAACCCATGTTCCCTAACCCTAACCCATGTTCCCTAACCCTAACCCATGTTCCCTAACCCATGTTCCCTAACCCTAACCCATGTTCCCTAACCCTAACCCATGTTCCCTAACCTTAACCCATGTTCCCTAACCCTAACCCATGTTCCCTAACCTTAACCCATGTTCCCTAACCCTAACCCATGTTCCCTAACCCATGTTCCCTAACCCATGTCCCCTAACCCTAACCCATGTTCCCTAACCTTAACCCATGTTCCCCAACCCTAACCCATGTTCCCTAACCCTAACCCATGTTCCCTAACCCTAACCCATGTTCCCTAACCCTAACCCATGTTCCCTAACCCTACCCCATGTTCCCTAACCCTAACCCATGTTCCCTAACCCTAACCCATGTCCCCTAACCCATGTTCCCTAACCCATGTTCCCTAACCCATGTCCCCTAACCCTAACCCATGTTCCCTAACCAATGTTCCCTAACCTTAACCCATGTTCCCTAACCCTAACCCATGTTCCCTAACCCTAACCCATGTTCCCTAACCCATGTTCCCTAACCCTAACCCATGTTCCCTAACCCATGTTCCCTAACCTTAACCCATGTTCCCTAACCCTAACCCATGTTCCCTAACCCTAACCCATGTCCCCTAACCCATGTTCCCTAACCCTAACCCATGTTCCCTAACCCTAACCCATGTTCCCTAACCCTAACCCATGTTCCCTAACCCATGTTCCCCAACCCTAACCCATGTTCCCTAACCCTAACCCATGTTCCCTAACCCTAACCCATGTTCCCTAACCCATGTTCCCTAACCCATGTTCCCTAACCCTAACCCATGTTCCCTAACCCATGTTCCCTAACCTTAACCCATGTTCCCTAACCCTAACCCATGTTCCCTAACCTTAACCCATGTTCCCTAACCCATGTTCCCTAACCTTAACCCATGTTCCCTAACCCTAACCCATGTTCCCTAACCCTAACCCATGTTCCCTAAACCATGTTCCCTAACCCATGTTCCCTAACCCATGTTCCCTAACCCTAACCCATGTTCCCTAACCCATGTTCCCTAACCCATGTTCCCTAACCCTAACCCATGTTCCCTAACCCATGTACCCTAACCCATGTTCCCTAACCCTAACCCATGTTCCCTAACCCATGTTCCCTAACCCATGTTCCCTAACCCATGTTCCCTAACCCTAACCCATGTTCCCTAACCTTAACCCATGTTCCCTAACCCTAACCCATGTTCCCTAACCCATGTTCCCTAACCTTAACCCATGTTCCCTAACCCTAACCCATGTTCCCTAACCCATGTTCCCTAACCTTAACCCATGTTCCCTAACCCTATCCCATGTTCCCTAACCCTAACCCATGTTCCCTAACCCATGTTCCCTAACCCATGTTCCCTAACCCAAACCCATGTACCCTAACCCATGTTCCCTAACCCATGTTCCCTAACCCGTGTTCCCTAACCCATGTTCCCTAACCCATGTTCCCTAACCCTAACCCATGTTCCCTAACCCTAACCCATGTTCCCTAACCCTAACCCATGTTCCCTAACCCTAACCCATGTTCCCTAACCCTAACCCATGTTCCCTAACCCATGTTCCCTAACCCATGTTCCCTAACCCATGTTCCCTAACCTTAACCCATGTTCCCTAACCCTAACCCATGTTCCCTAACCCTAACCCATGTTCCCTATCCCATGTTCCCTAACCCTAACCCATGTTCCCTAACCCTAACCCATGTTCCCTAACCTTAACCCATGTTCCCTAACCCTAACCCATGTTCCCTAACCCATGTTCCCTAACCCTAACCCATGTTCCCTAACCTTAACCCATGTTCCCTAACCCTAACCCATGTTCCCTAACCCATGTTCCCTAACCCTAACCCATGTTCCCTAACCCTAACCCATGTTCCCTAACCCTAACCCATGTTCCCTAACCTTAACCCATGTTCCCTAACCCATGTTCCCTAACCTTAACCCATGTTCCCTAACCCATGTTCCCTAACCTTAACCCATGTTCCCTAACCCTAACCCATGTTCCCTAACCCTAACCCATGTTCCCTAACCCATGTTCCCTAACCCTAACCCATGTTCCCTAACCCATGTTCCCTAACCCTAACCCATGTTCCCTAACCCATGTTCCCTAACCCTAACCCATGTTCCCTAACCCTAACCCATGTTCCCTAACCCATGTTCCCTAACCCTAACCCATGTTCCCTAACCCTAACCCATGTTCCCTAACCCATGTTCCCTAACCCATGTTCCCTAACCTTAACCCATGTTCCCTAACCCTAACCCATGTTCCCTAACCCATGTTCCCTAACCCATGTTCCCTAACCCATGTTCCCTAACCCTAACCCATGTCCCCTAACCCATGTTCCCTAACCCATGTTCCCTAACCCATGTTCCCTAACCCATGTTCCCTAACCCATGTTCCCTAACCCATGTTCCCTAACCTTAACCCATGTTCCCTAACCCTAACCCATGTTCCCCAACCCTAACCCATGTTCCCTAACCTTAACCCATGTTCCCTAACCCATGTTCCCTAACCCATGTTCCCCAACCTTAACCCATGTTCCCTAACCCTAACCCTAACCCTAACCCTAACCCATGTTCCCTAACCCTAACCCATGTTCCCTAACCCATGTTCCCCAACCCTAACCCATGTTCCCTAACCCTAACCCATGTTCCCTAACCCTATCCCATGTTCCCTAACCCTAACCCATGTTCCCTAACCCTAACCCATGTTCCCTAACCCATGTTCCCTAACCCTAACCCATGTTCCCTAACCCTAACCCATGTTCCCTAACCCATGTTCCCTAACCCATGTTCCCTAACCCATGTTCCCTAACCCTAACCCATGTTCCCTAACCCTAACCCATGTTCCCTAACCCATGTTCCCTAACCCTAACCCATGTTCCCTAACCCTAACCCATGTTCCCTAACCTTAACCCATGTTCCCTAACCCTAACCCATGTTCCCTAACCTTAACCCATGTTCCCTAACCCTAACCCATGTTCCCTAACCCATGTTCCCTAACCCATGTCCCCTAACCCTAACCCATGTTCCCTAACCTTAACCCATGTTCCCCAACCCTAACCCATGTTCCCTAACCCTAACCCATGTTCCCTAACCCTAACCCATGTTCCCTAACCCTAACCCATGTTCCCTAACCCTACCCCATGTTCCCTAACCCTAACCCATGTTCCCTAACCCTAACCCATGTCCCCTAACCCATGTTCCCTAACCCATGTTCCCTAACCCATGTCCCCTAACCCTAACCCATGTTCCCTAACCAATGTTCCCTAACCTTAACCCATGTTCCCTAACCCTAACCCATGTTCCCTAACCCTAACCCATGTTCCCTAACCCATGTTCCCTAACCCTAACCCATGTTCCCTAACCCATGTTCCCTAACCTTAACCCATGTTCCCTAACCCTAACCCATGTTCCCTAACCCTAACCCATGTCCCCTAACCCATGTTCCCTAACCCTAACCCATGTTCCCTAACCCTAACCCATGTTCCCTAACCCTAACCCATGTTCCCTAACCCATGTTCCCCAACCCTAACCCATGTTCCCTAACCCTAACCCATGTTCCCTAACCCTAACCCATGTTCCCTAACCCATGTTCCCTAACCCATGTTCCCTAACCCTAACCCATGTTCCCTAACCCATGTTCCCTAACCTTAACCCATGTTCCCTAACCCTAACCCATGTTCCCTAACCTTAACCCATGTTCCCTAACCCATGTTCCCTAACCTTAACCCATGTTCCCTAACCCTAACCCATGTTCCCTAACCCTAACCCATGTTCCCTAAACCATGTTCCCTAACCCATGTTCCCTAACCCATGTTCCCTAACCCTAACCCATGTACCCTAACCCATGTTCCCTAACCCATGTTCCCTAACCCGTGTTCCCTAACCCATGTTCCCTAACCCATGTTCCCTAACCCTAACCCATGTCCCCTAACCCTAACCCATGTTCCCTAACCCTAACCCATGTTCCCTAACCCTAACCCATGTTCCCTAACCCTAACCCATGTTCCCTAACCCATGTTCCCTAACCCATGTTCCCTAACCCATGTTCCCTAACCCTAACCCATGTTCCCTAACCCTAACCCATGTTCCCTAACCCTAACCCATGTTCCCTAACCCATGTTCCCTAACCCATGTTCCCTAACCCATGTTCCCTAACCTTAACCCATGTTCCCTAACCCTAACCCATGTTCCCTAACCCTAACCCATGTTCCCTATCCCATGTTCCCTAACCCTAACCCATGTTCCCTAACCCTAACCCATGTTCCCTAACCTTAACCCATGTTCCCTAACCCTAACCCATGTTCCCTAACCCATGTTCCCTAACCCTAACCCATGTTCCCTAACCTTAACCCATGTTCCCTAACCCTAACCCATGTTCCCTAACCCATGTTCCCTAACCCTAACCCATGTTCCCTAACCCTAACCCATGTTCCCTAACCCTAACCCATGTTCCCTAACCTTAACCCATGTTCCCTAACCCATGTTCCCTAACCTTAACCCATGTTCCCTAACCCATGTTCCCTAACCTTAACCCATGTTCCCTAACCCTAACCCATGTTCCCTAACCCTAACCCATGTTCCCTAACCCATGTTCCCTAACCCTAACCCATGTTCCCTAACCCATGTTCCCTAACCCTAACCCATGTTCCCTAACCCATGTTCCCTAACCCTAACCCATGTTCCCTAACCCTAACCCATGTTCCCTAACCCATGTTCCCTAACCCTAACCCATGTTCCCTAACCCTAACCCATGTTCCCTAACCCATGTTCCCTAACCCATGTTCCCTAACCTTAACCCATGTTCCCTAACCCTAACCCATGTTCCCTAACCCATGTTCCCTAACCCATGTTCCCTAACCCATGTTCCCTAACCCTAACCCATGTCCCCTAACCCATGTTCCCTAACCCATGTTCCCTAACCCATGTTCCCTAACCCATGTTCCCTAACCCATGTTCCCTAACCCATGTTCCCTAACCCATGTTCCCTAACCTTAACCCATGTTCCCTAACCCTAACCCATGTTCCCCAACCCTAACCCATGTTCCCTAACCTTAACCCATGTTCCCTAACCCATGTTCCCTAACCCATGTTCCCCAACCTTAACCCATGTTCCCTAACCCTAACCCTAACCCTAACCCTAACCCTAACCCATGTTCCCTAACCCTAACCCATGTTCCCTAACCCATGTTCCCCAACCCTAACCCATGTTCCCTAACCCTAACCCATGTTCCCTAACCCTATCCCATGTTCCCTAACCCTAACCCATGTTCCCTAACCCTAACCCATGTTCCCTAACCCATGTTCCCTAACCCTAACCCATGTTCCCTAACCCTAACCCATGTTCCCTAACCCATGTTCCCTAACCCATGTTCCCTAACCCTAACCCATGTTCCCTAACCCTAACCCATGTTCCCTAACCCATGTTCCCTAACCCTAACCCATGTTCCCTAACCCTAACCCATGTTCCCTAACCTTAACCCATGTTCCCTAACCCTAACCCATGTTCCCTAACCTTAACCCATGTTCCCTAACCCTAACCCATGTTCCCTAACCCATGTTCCCTAACCCATGTCCCCTAACCCTAACCCATGTTCCCTAACCTTAACCCATGTTCCCCAACCCTAACCCATGTTCCCTAACCCTAACCCATGTTCCCTAACCCTAACCCATGTTCCCTAACCCTAACCCATGTTCCCTAACCCTACCCCATGTTCCCTAACCCTAACCCATGTTCCCTAACCCTAACCCATGTCCCCTAACCCATGTTCCCTAACCCATGTTCCCTAACCCATGTCCCCTAACCCTAACCCATGTTCCCTAACCAATGTTCCCTAACCTTAACCCATGTTCCCTAACCCTAACCCATGTTCCCTAACCCTAACCCATGTTCCCTAACCCATGTTCCCTAACCCTAACCCATGTTCCCTAACCCATGTTCCCTAACCTTAACCCATGTTCCCTAACCCTAACCCATGTTCCCTAACCCTAACCCATGTCCCCTAACCCATGTTCCCTAACCCTAACCCATGTTCCCTAACCCTAACCCATGTTCCCTAACCCTAACCCATGTTCCCTAACCCATGTTCCCCAACCCTAACCCATGTTCCCTAACCCTAACCCATGTTCCCTAACCCTAACCCATGTTCCCTAACCCATGTTCCCTAACCCATGTTCCCTAACCCTAACCCATGTTCCCTAACCCATGTTCCCTAACCTTAACCCATGTTCCCTAACCCTAACCCATGTTCCCTAACCTTAACCCATGTTCCCTAACCCATGTTCCCTAACCTTAACCCATGTTCCCTAACCCTAACCCATGTTCCCTAACCCTAACCCATGTTCCCTAAACCATGTTCCCTAACCCATGTTCCCTAACCCATGTTCCCTAACCCTAACCCATGTTCCCTAACCCATGTTCCCTAACCCATGTTCCCTAACCCTAACCCATGTTCCCTAACCCATGTACCCTAACCCATGTTCCCTAACCCTAACCCATGTTCCCTAACCCATGTTCCCTAACCCATGTTCCCTAACCCATGTTCCCTAACCCTAACCCATGTTCCCTAACCTTAACCCATGTTCCCTAACCCTAACCCATGTTCCCTAACCCATGTTCCCTAACCTTAACCCATGTTCCCTAACCCTAACCCATGTTCCCTAACCCATGTTCCCTAACCTTAACCCATGTTCCCTAACCCTAACCCATGTTCCCTAACCCTAACCCATGTTCCCTAACCCATGTTCCCTAACCCATGTTCCCTAACCCTAACCCATGTTCCCTAACCCTAACCCATGTTCCCTAACCCATGTTCCCTAACCCGTGTTCCCTAACCCATGTTCCCTAACCCATGTTCCCTAACCCTAACCCATGTTCCCTAACCCATGTTCCCCAACCCTAACCCATGTTCCCTAACCCTAACCCATGTTCCCTAACCCTATCCCATGTTCCCTAACCCTAACCCATGTTCCCTAACCCTAACCCATGTTCCCTAACCCATGTTCCCTAACCCTAACCCATGTTCCCTAACCCTAACCCATGTTCCCTAACCCATGTTCCCTAACCCATGTTCCCTAACCCATGTTCCCTAACCCTAACCCATGTTCCCTAACCCTAACCCATGTTCCCTAACCCATGTTCCCTAACCCTAACCCATGTTCCCTAACCCTAACCCATGTTCCCTAACCTTAACCCATGTTCCCTAACCCTAACCCATGTTCCCTAACCTTAACCCATGTTCCCTAACCCTAACCCATGTTCCCTAACCCATGTTCCCTAACCCATGTCCCCTAACCCTAACCCATGTTCCCTAACCTTAACCCATGTTCCCCAACCCTAACCCATGTTCCCTAACCCTAACCCATGTTCCCTAACCCTAACCCATGTTCCCTAACCCTAACCCATGTTCCCTAACCCTACCCCATGTTCCCTAACCCTAACCCATGTTCCCTAACCCTAACCCATGTCCCCTAACCCATGTTCCCTAACCCATGTTCCCTAACCCATGTCCCCTAACCCTAACCCATGTTCCCTAACCAATGTTCCCTAACCTTAACCCATGTTCCCTAACCCTAACCCATGTTCCCTAACCCTAACCCATGTTCCCTAACCCATGTTCCCTAACCCTAACCCATGTTCCCTAACCCATGTTCCCTAACCTTAACCCATGTTCCCTAACCCTAACCCATGTTCCCTAACCCTAACCCATGTCCCCTAACCCATGTTCCCTAACCCTAACCCATGTTCCCTAACCCTAACCCATGTTCCCTAACCCTAACCCATGTTCCCTAACCCATGTTCCCCAACCCTAACCCATGTTCCCTAACCCTAACCCATGTTCCCTAACCCTAACCCATGTTCCCTAACCCATGTTCCCTAACCCATGTTCCCTAACCCTAACCCATGTTCCCTAACCCATGTTCCCTAACCTTAACCCATGTTCCCTAACCCTAACCCATGTTCCCTAACCTTAACCCATGTTCCCTAACCCATGTTCCCTAACCTTAACCCATGTTCCCTAACCCTAACCCATGTTCCCTAACCCTAACCCATGTTCCCTAAACCATGTTCCCTAACCCATGTTCCCTAACCCATGTTCCCTAACCCTAACCCATGTTCCCTAACCCATGTTCCCTAACCCATGTTCCCTAACCCTAACCCATGTTCCCTAACCCATGTACCCTAACCCATGTTCCCTAACCCTAACCCATGTTCCCTAACCCATGTTCCCTAACCCATGTTCCCTAACCCATGTTCCCTAACCCTAACCCATGTTCCCTAACCTTAACCCATGTTCCCTAACCCTAACCCATGTTCCCTAACCCATGTTCCCTAACCTTAACCCATGTTCCCTAACCCTAACCCATGTTCCCTAACCCATGTTCCCTAACCTTAACCCATGTTCCCTAACCCTAACCCATGTTCCCTAACCCTAACCCATGTTCCCTAACCCATGTTCCCTAACCCATGTTCCCTAACCCAAACCCATGTTCCCTAACCCTAACCCATGTTCCCTAACCCATGTTCCCTAACCCGTGTTCCCTAACCCATGTTCCCTAACCCATGTTCCCTAACCCTAACCCATGTCCCCTAACCCTAACCCATGTTCCCTAACCCTAACCCATGTTCCCTAACCCTCACCCATGTTCCCTAACCCTAACCCATGTTCCCTAACCCATGTTCCCTAACCCATGTTCCCTAACCCATGTTCCCTAACCCTAACCCATGTTCCCTAACCCTAACCCATGTTCCCTAACCCTAACCCATGTCCCCTAACCCATGTTCCCTAACCCATGTTCCCTAACCCATGTTCCCTAACCTTAACCCATGTTCCCTAACCCTAACCCATGTTCCCTAACCCTAACCCATGTTCCCTATCCCATGTTCCCTAACCCTAACCCATGTTCCCTAACCCTAACCCATGTTCCCTAACCTTAACCCATGTTCCCTAACCCTAACCCATGTTCCCTAACCCATGTTCCCTAACCCTAACCCATGTTCCCTAACCTTAACCCATGTTCCCTAACCCTAACCCATGTTCCCTAACCCATGTTCCCTAACCCTAACCCATGTTCCCTAACCCTAACCCATGTTCCCTAACCCTAACCCATGTTCCCTAACCCATGTTCCCTAACCTTAACCCATGTTCCCTAACCCATGTTCCCTAACCTTAACCCATGTTCCCTAACCCTAACCCATGTTCCCTAACCCTAACCCATGTTCCCTAACCCATGTTCCCTAACCCTAACCCATGTTCCCTAACCCATGTTCCCTAACCCTAACCCATGTTCCCTAACCCATGTTCCCTAACCCTAACCCATGTTCCCTAACCCTAACCCATGTTCCCTAACCCATGTTCCCTAACCCTAACCCATGTTCCCTAACCCTAACCCATGTTCCCTAACCCATGTTCCCTAACCCATGTTCCCTAACCTTAACCCATGTTCCCTAACCCTAACCCATGTTCCCTAACCCATGTTCCCTAACCCATGTTCCCTAACCCATGTTCCCTAACCCTAACCCATGTTCCCTAACCCATGTTCCCTAACCCATGTTCCCTAACCCATGTTCCCTAACCCATGTTCCCTAACCCATGTTCCCTAACCTTAACCCATGTTCCCTAACCCTAACCCATGTTCCCCAACCCTAACCCATGTTCCCTAACCTTAACCCATGTTCCCTAACCCATGTTCCCTAACCCATGTTCCCCAACCTTAACCCATGTTCCCTAACCCTAACCCATGTTCCCTAACCCATGTTCCCTAACCCTAACCCATGTTCCCTAACCCATGTTCCCTAACCCTAACCCATGTTCCCTAACCCATGTTCCCTAACCCTAACCCATGTTCCCTAACTCTAACCCATGTTCCCTAACCCTAACCCATGTTCCCTAACCTTAACCCATGTTCCCTAACCCTAACCCATGTCCCCTAACCCTAACCCATGTTCCCTAACCCATGTTCCCTAACCCATGTTCCCTAACCCTAACCCATGTTCCCTAACCCTAACCCATGTTCCCTAACCCTAACTCATGTTCCCTAACCCTAACCCATGTTCCCTAACCCATGTTCCCTAACCCTAACCCATGTTCCCTAACCCATGTTCCCTAACCCTAACCCTAACCCTAACCCATGTTCCCCAACCCTAACCCATGTTCCCTAACCCTAACCCATGTTCCCTAACCCTATCCCATGTTCCCTAACCCTAACCCATGTTCCCTAACCCATGTTCCCTAACCCATGTTCCCCAACCTTAACCCATGTTCCCTAACCCATGTTCCCTAACCCATGTTCCCTAACCCTAACCCATGTTCCCTAACCCTAACCCATGTTCCCTAACCCATGTTCCCTAACCCTAACCCATGTTCCCTAACCCATGTTCCCTAACCCTAACCCATGTTCCCTAACCCATGTTCCCTAACCCTAACCCATGTTCCCTAACTCTAACCCATGTTCCCTAACCCTAACCCATGTTCCCTAACCTTAACCCATGTTCCCTAACCCTAACCCATGTCCCCTAACCCTAACCCATGTTCCCTAACCCTAACCCATGTTCCCTAACCCATGTTCCCTAACCCTAACCCATGTTCCCTAACCCTAACCCATGTTCCCTAACCCTAACCCATGTTCCCTAACCCTAACCCATGTTCCCTAACCCATGTTCCCTAACTCTAACCCATGTTCCCTAACCCATGTTCCCTAACCCTAACCCATGTTCCCTAACCCATGTTCCCCAACCCTAACCCATGTTCCCTAACCCTAACCCATGTTCCCTAACCCTATCCCATGTTCCCTAACCCTAACCCATGTTCCCTAACCCTAACCCATGTTCCCTAACCCATGTTCCCTAACCCTAACCCATGTTCCCTAACCCTAACCCATGTTCCCTAACCCATGTTCCCTAACCCATGTTCCCTAACCCATGTTCCCTAACCCTAACCCATGTTCCCTAACCCTAACCCATGTTCCCTAACCTTAACCCATGTTCCCTAACCCTAACCCATGTTCCCTAACCTTAACCCATGTTCCCTAACCCTAACCCATGTTCCCTAACCCATGTTCCCTAACCCATGTCCCCTAACCCTAACCCATGTTCCCCAACCCTAACCCATGTTCCCTAACCCTAACCCATGTTCCCTAACCCTAACCCATGTTCCCTAACCCTAACCCATGTTCCCTAACCCATGTTCCCTAACCCATGTTCCCTAACCCATGTTCCCTAACCCTAACCCATGTTCCCTAACCCTAACCCATGTTCCCTAACCCATGTTCCCTAACCCTAACCCATGTTCCCTAACCCTAACCCATGTTCCCTAACCTTAACCCATGTTCCCTAACCCTAACCCATGTTCCCTAACCTTAACCCATGTTCCCTAACCCTAACCCATGTTCCCTAACCCATGTTCCCTAACCCATGTCCCCTAACCCTAACCCATGTTCCCTAACCTTAACCCATGTTCCCCAACCCTAACCCATGTTCCCTAACCCTAACCCATGTTCCCTAACCCTAACCCATGTTCCCTAACCCATGTTCCCTAACCCATGTTCCCTAACCCTAACCCATGTTCCCTAACCCATGTTCCCTAACCTTAACCCATGTTCCCTAACCCTAACCCATGTTCCCTAACCTTAACCCATGTTCCCTAACCCATGTTCCCTAACCTTAACCCATGTTCCCTAACCCTAACCCATGTTCCCTAACCCTAACCCATGTTCCCTAAACCATGTTCCCTAACCCATGTTCCCTAACCCATGTTCCCTAACCCATGTTCCCTAACCCTAACCCATGTTCCCTAACCCATGTACCCTAACCCATGTTCCCTAACCCTAACCCATGTTCCCTAACCCATGTTCCCTAACCCATGTTCCCTAACCCATGTTCCCTAACCCTAACCCATGTTCCCTAACCTTAACCCATGTTCCCTAACCCTAACCCATGTTCCCTAACCCATGTTCCCTAACCTTAACCCATGTTCCCTAACCCTAACCCATGTTCCCTAACCCATGTTCCCTAACCTTAACCCATGTTCCCTAACCCTAACCCATGTTCCCTAACCCTAACCCATGTTCCCTAACCCATGTTCCCTAACCCATGTTCCCTAACCCTAACCCATGTTCCCTAACCCTAACCCATGTTCCCTAACCCATGTTCCCTAACCCGTGTTCCCTAACCCATGTTCCCTAACCCATGTTCCCTAACCCTAACCCATGTCCCCTAACCCTAACCCATGTTCCCTAACCCTAACCCATGTTCCCTAACCCTAACCCATGTTCCCTAACCCTAACCCATGTTCCCTAACCCATGTTCCCTAACCCATGTTCCCTAACCCATGTTCCCTAACCCTAACCCATGTTCCCTAACCCTAACCCTTGTTCCCTAACCCTAACCCATGTTCCCTAACCCATGTTCCCTAACCCATGTTCCCTAACCCTAACCCATGTTCCCTAACCCTAACCCATGTTCCCTAACCCTAACCCATGTTCCCTATCCCATGTTCCCTAACCCTAACCCATGTTCCCTAACCCTAACCCATGTTCCCTAACCTTAACCCATGTTCCCTAACCCTAACCCATGTTCCCTAAACCATGTTCCCTAACCCTAACCCATGTTCCCTAACCTTAACCCATGTTCCCTAACCCTAACCCATGTTCCCTAACCCATGTTCCCTAACCCTAACCCATGTTCCCTAACCCTAACCCATGTTCCCTAACCCTAACCCATGTTCCCTAACCTTAACCCATGTTCCCTAACCCATGTTCCCTAACCTTAACCCATGTTCCCTAACCCATGTTCCCTAACCTTAACCCATGTTCCCTAACCCTAACCCATGTTCCCTAACCCTAACCCATGTTCCCTAACCCTAACCCATGTTCCCTAACCCATGTTCCCTAACCCTAACCCATGTTCCCTAACCCATGTTCCCTAACCCTAACCCATGTTCCCTAACCCTAACCCATGTTCCCTAACCCATGTTCCCTAACCCTAACCCATGTTCCCTAACCCTAACCCATGTTCCCTAACCCATGTTCCCTAACCCATGTTCCCTAACCTTAACCCATGTTCCCTAACCCTAACCCATGTTCCCTAACCCATGTTCCCTAACCCATGTTCCCTAACCCTAACCCATGTTCCCTAACCCATGTTCCCTAACCCATGTTCCCTAACCCATGTTCCCTAACCCATGTTCCCTAACCTTAACCCATGTTCCCTAACCCTAACCCATGTTCCCCAACCCTAACCCATGTTCCCTAACCTTAACCCATGTTCCCTAACCCATGTTCCCTAACCCATGTTCCCCAACCTTAACCCATGTTCCCTAACCCTAACCCATGTTCCCTAACCCATGTTCCCTAACCCTAACCCATGTTCCCTAACCCATGTTCCCTAACCCTAACCCATGTTCCCTAACCCATGTTCCCTAACCCTAACCCATGTTCCCTAACTCTAACCCATGTTCCCTAACCCTAACCCATGTTCCCTAACCTTAACCCATGTTCCCTAACCCTAACCCATGTCCCCTAACCCTAACCCATGTTCCCTAACCCATGTTCCCTAACCCATGTTCCCTAACCCTAACCCATGTTCCCTAACCCTAACCCATGTTCCCTAACCCTAACCCATGTTCCCTAACCCTAACCCATGTTCCCTAACCCATGTTCCCTAACCCTAACCCATGTTCCCTAACCCATGTTCCCTAACCCTAACCCATGTTCCCTAACCCATGTTCCCCAACCCTAACCCATGTTCCCTAACCCTAACCCATGTTCCCTAACCCTATCCCATGTTCCCTAACCCTAACCCATGTTCCCTAACCCATGTTCCCTAACCCATGTTCCCCAACCTTAACCCATGTTCCCTAACCCATGTTCCCTAACCCATGTTCCCTAACCCTAACCCATGTTCCCTAACCCTAACCCATGTTCCCTAACCCATGTTCCCTAACCCTAACCCATGTTCCCTAACCCATGTTCCCTAACCCTAACCCATGTTCCCTAACCCATGTTCCCTAACCCTAACCCATGTTCCCTAACTCTAACCCATGTTCCCTAACCCTAACCCATGTTCCCTAACCTTAACCCATGTTCCCTAACCCTAACCCATGTCCCCTAACCCTAACCCATGTTCCCTAACCCTAACCCATGTTCCCTAACCCATGTTCCCTAACCCTAACCCATGTTCCCTAACCCTAACCCATGTTCCCTAACCCTAACCCATGTTCCCTAACACTAACCCATGTTCCCTAACCCATGTTCCCTAACTCTAACCCATGTTCCCTAACCCATGTTCCCTAACCCTAACCCATGTTCCCTAACCCATGTTCCCCAACCCTAACCCATGTTCCCTAACCCTAACCCATGTTCCCTAACCCTATCCCATGTTCCCTAACCCTAACCCATGTTCCCTAACCCTAACCCATGTTCCCTAACCCATGTTCCCTAACCCTAACCCATGTTCCCTAACCCTAACCCATGTTCCCTAACCCATGTTCCCTAACCCATGTTCCCTAACCCATGTTCCCTAACCCTAACCCATGTTCCCTAACCCTAACCCATGTTCCCTAACCCATGTTCCCTAACCCTAACCCATGTTCCCTAACCCTAACCCATGTTCCCTAACCTTAACCCATGTTCCCTAACCCTAACCCATGTTCCCTAATCTTAACCCATGTTCCCTAACCCTAACCCATGTTCCCTAACCCATGTTCCCTAACCCATGTCCCCTAACCCTAACCCATGTTCCCCAACCCTAACCCATGTTCCCTAACCCTAACCCATGTTCCCTAACCCTAACCCATGTTCCCTAACCCTAACCCATGTTCCCTAACCCTACCCCATGTTCCCTAACCCATGTTCCCTAACCCATGTTCCCTAACCCATGTCCCCTAACCCTAACCCATGTTCCCTAACCAATGTTCCCTAACCTTAACCCATGTTCCCTAACCCTAACCCATGTTCCCTAACCCTAACCCATGTTCCCTAATCCATGTTCCCTAACCCTAACCCATGTTCCCTAACCCATGTTCCCTGCCAGCAGCATACCACCCTGCATACCACTGCTGGCTTGCTTCTTAAGCTAAGCAGGGTTGGTCCTGGTCAGTCCCTGGATGGGAGACCAGGTGCTGCTGGAAGTGGTGTTGGAGGGCCAGTAGGAGGCACTCTTTCCTCTGGTCTAAACAAAGATCCCAATGCCCCAGGGCAGTGATTGGGGACACTGCTCTGTGTAGGGTGCCGTCTTTCGGATGGGACGTTAAACGGGTGTCCTGACTCTCTGAGGTCATTAAAGATCCCATGGCACTTATCGTAAGAGTAGGGGTGTTAACCCCGGTGTCCTGGCTAAATTCCCAATCTGGCCCTCAACCATCACGGTCACCTAATAATCCCCAGTTTACAATTGGCTCATTCATCCCCCTCCTCTCCCCTGTAACTATTCCCCAGGTCGTTGCTGCAAATGAGAACGTGTTCTCAGTCAACTTACATGGTAAAATAACGGTAAAAAAAAAAAAAAAAAAAAAAAAACCTTAACCCATGTTCCCTAACCCATGTTCCCTAACCCATGTTCCCTAACCCATGTTCCCTAACCCATGTTCCCTAACCCTAACCCATGTTCCCTAACCCATGTTCCCTAACCCTAACCCATGTTCCCTAACCCATGTTCCCTAACCCTAACCCATGTTCCCTAACCCATGTTCCCTAACCCTAACCCATGTTCCCTAACCCATGTTCCCTAACCCTAACCCATGTCCCCTAACCCATGTTCCCTAACCCTAACCCATGTTCCCTAACCCATGTCCCCTAACCCATGTTCCCTAACCCTAACCCATGTTCCCTAACCCTAACCCATGTTCCCTAACCCATGTTCCCTAACCCTAACCCATGTTCCCTAACCCTAACCCATGTTCCCTAACCCATGTTCCCTAACCCTAACCCATGTTCCCTAACCCATGTCCCCTAACCCATGTTCCCTAACCCATGTTCCCTAACCCTAACCCATGTTCCCTAACCCATGTTCCCTAACCCTAACCCATGTCCCCTAACCCATGTTCCCTAACCCTAACCCATGTTCCCTAACCCATGTCCCCTAACCCATGTTCCCTAACCCTAACCCATGTTCCCTAACCCTAACCCATGTTCCCTAACCCATGTTCCCTAACCCTAACCCATGTTCCCTAACCCTAACCCATGTTCCCTAACCCATGTTCCCTAACCCATGTTCCCCAACCCTAACCCATGTTCCCTAACCTTAACCCATGTTCCCTAACCCTAACCCATGTTCCCTAACCCTAACCCATGTTCCCTAAACCATGTTCCCTAACCCATGTTCCCTAACCCTAACCCATGTTCCCTAACCCATGTTCCCTAACCCTAACCCATGTTCCCTAACCCATGTACCCTAACCCATGTTCCCTAACCCTAACCCATGTTCCCTAACCCATGTTCCCTAACCCATGTTCCCTAACCCTAACCCATGGTCCCTAACCCATGTACCCTAACCCATGTTCCCTAACCCTAACCCATGTTCCCTAACCCATGTTCCCTAACCCATGTTCCCTAACCCATGTTCCCTAACCTTAACCCATGTTCCCTAACCCTAACCCATGTTCCCCAACCCTAACCCATGTTCCCTAACCTTAACCCATGTTCCCTAACCCATGTTCCCTAACCCATGTTCCCCAACCTTAACCCATGTTCCCTAACCCTAACCCATGTTCCCTAACCCATGTTCCCTAACCCTAACCCATGTTCCCTAACCCATGTTCCCTAACCCTAACCCATGTTCCCTAACCCATGTTCCCTAACCCTAACCCATGTTCCCTAACTCTAAACCATGTTCCCTAACCCTAACCCATGTTCCCTAACCTTAACCCATGTTCCCTAACCCTAACCCATGTCCCCTAACCCTAACCCATGTTCCCTAACCCTAACCCATGTCCCCTAACCCTAACCCATGTTCCCTAACCCTAACCCATGTTCCCTAACCCATGTTCCCTAACCCTAACCCATGTTCCCTAACCCTAACCCATGTTCCCTAACCCTAACCCATGTTCCCTAACCCTAACCCATGTTCCCTAACCCATGTTCCCTAACCCTAACCCATGTTCCCTAACCCATGTTCCCTAACCCTAACCCATGTTCCCTAACCCATGTTCCCCAACCCTAACCCATGTTCCCTAACCCTAACCCATGTTCCCTAACCCTATCCCATGTTCCCTAACCCTAACCCATGTTCCCTAACCCATGTTCCCTAACCCATGTTCCCCAACCTTAACCCATGTTCCCTAACCCATGTTCCCTAACCCATGTTCCCTAACCCTAACCCATGTTCCCTAACCCTAACCCATGTTCCCTAACCCATGTTCCCTAACCCTAACCCATGTTCCCTAACCCATGTTCCCTAACCCTAACCCATGTTCCCTAACCCATGTTCCCTAACCCTAACCCATGTTCCCTAACTCTAACCCATGTTCCCTAACCCTAACCCATGTTCCCTAACCTTAACCCATGTTCCCTAACCCTAACCCATGTCCCCTAACCCTAACCCATGTTCCCTAACCCTAACCCATGTTCCCTAACCCATGTTCCCTAACCCTAACCCATGTTCCCTAACCCTAACCCATGTTCCCTAACCCTAACCCATGTTCCCTAACCCTAACCCATGTTCCCTAACCCATGTTCCCTAACTCTAACCCATGTTCCCTAACCCATGTTCCCTAACCCTAACCCATGTTCCCTAACCCATGTTCCCCAACCCTAACCCATGTTCCCTAACCCTAACCCATGTTCCCTAACCCTATCCCATGTTCCCTAACCCTAACCCATGTTCCCTAACCCTAACCCATGTTCCCTAACCCATGTTCCCTAACCCTAACCCTAACCCATGTTCCCTAACCCATGTTCCCTAACCCATGTTCCCTAACCCATGTTCCCTAACCCTAACCCATGTTCCCTAACCCTAACCCATGTTCCCTAACCCATGTTCCCTAACCCTAACCCATGTTCCCTAACCCTAACCCATGTTCCCTAACCTTAACCCATGTTCCCTAACCCTAACCCATGTTCCCTAACCTTAACCCATGTTCCCTAACCCTAACCCATGTTCCCTAACCCATGTTCCCTAACCCATGTCCCCTAACCCTAACCCATGTTCCCTAACCTTAACCCATGTTCCCCAACCCTAACCCATGTTCCCTAACCCTAACCCATGTTCCCTAACCCTAACCCATGTTCCCTAACCCTAACCCATGTTCCCTAACCCTACCCCATGTTCCCTAACCCTAACCCATGTTCCCTAACCCTAACCCATGTCCCCTAACCCATGTTCCCTAACCCATGTTCCCTAACCCATGTCCCCTAACCCTAACCCATGTTCCCTAACCAATGTTCCCTAACCTTAACCCATGTTCCCTAACCCATGTTCCCTAACCCATGTCCCCTAACCCTAACCCATGTTCCCTAACCAATGTTCCCTAACCTTAACCCATGTTCCCTAACCCTAACCCATGTTCCCTAACCCTAACCCATGTTCCCTAACCCATGTTCCCTAACCCTAACCCATGTTCCCTAACCCATGTTCCCTAACCTTAACCCATGTTCCCTAACCCTAACCCATGTTCCCTAACCCTAACCCATGTCCCCTAACCCATGTTCCCTAACCCTAACCCATGTTCCCTAACCCTAACCCATGTTCCCTAACCCTAACCCATGTTCCCTAACCCATGTTCCCCAACCCTAACCCATGTTCCCTAACCCTAACCCATGTTCCCTAACCCTAACCCATGTTCCCTAACCCATGTTCCCTAACCCATGTTCCCTAACCCTAACCCATGTTCCCTAACCCATGTTCCCTAACCTTAACCCATGTTCCCTAACCCTAACCCATGTTCCCTAACCTTAACCCATGTTCCCTAACCCATGTTCCCTAACCTTAACCCATGTTCCCTAACCCTAACCCATGTTCCCTAACCCTAACCCATGTTCCCTAAACCATGTTCCCTAACCCATGTTCCCTAACCCATGTTCCCTAACCCTAACCCATGTTCCCTAACCCATGTTCCCTAACCCATGTACCCTAACCCATGTTCCCTAACCCTAACCCATGTTCCCTAACCCATGTTCCCTAACCCTAACCCATGTTCCCTAACCCATGTACCCTAACCCATGTTCCCTAACCCTAACCCATGTTCCCTAACCCATGTTCCCTAACCCATGTTCCCTAACCCTAACCCATGTTCCCTAACCCATGTTCCCTAACCTTAACCCATGTTCCCTAACCCTAACCCATGTTTCCTAACCCATGTTCCCTAACCTTAACCCATGTTCCCTAACCCTAACCCATGTTCCCTAACCCTAACCCATGTTCCCTAACCCATGTTCCCTAACCCATGTTCCCTAACCCTAACCCATGTTCCCTAACCCTAACCCATGTTCCCTAACCCATGTTCCCTAACCCGTGTTCCCTAACCCATGTTCCCTAACCCATGTTCCCTAACCCTAACCCATGTCCCCTAACCCTAACCCATGTTCCCTAACCCTAACCCATGTTCCCTAACCCTAACCCATGTTCCCTAACCCTAACCCATGTTCCCTAACCCATGTTCCCTAACCCATGTTCCCTAACCCATGTTCCCTAACCCTAACCCATGTTCCCTAACCCTAACCCATGTTCCCTAACCCTAACCCATGTTCCCTAACCCATGTTCCCTAACCCATGTTCCCTAACCTTAACCCATGTTCCCTAACCCTAACCCATGTTCCCTAACCCTAACCCATGTTCCCTATCCCATGTTCCCTAACCCTAACCCATGTTCCCTAACCCTAACCCATGTTCCCTAACCTTAACCCATGTTCCCTAACCCTAACCCATGTTCCCTAACCCATGTTCCCTAACCCTAACCCATGTTCCCTAACCTTAACCCATGTTCCCTAACCCTAACCCATGTTCCCTAACCCATGTTCCCTAAACCTAACCCATGTTCCCTAACCCTAACCCATGTTCCCTAACCCTAACCCATGTTCCCTAACCTTAACCCATGTTCCCTAACCCATGTTCCCTAACCTTAACCCATGTTCCCTAACCCATGTTCCCTAACCTTAACCCATGTTCCCTAACCCTAACCCATGTTCCCTAACCCTAACCCATGTTCCCTAACCCATGTTCCCTAACCCTAACCCATGTTCCCTAACCCATGTTCCCTAACCCTAACCCATGTTCCCTAACCCATGTTCCCTAACCCTAACCCATGTTCCCTAACCCTAACCCATGTTCCCTAACCCATGTTCCCTAACCCTAACCCATGTTCCCTAACCCTAACCCATGTTCCCTAACCCATGTTCCCTAACCCATGTTCCCTAACCTTAACCCATGTTCCCTAACCCTAACCCATGTTCCCTAACCCATGTTCCCTAACCCATGTTCCCTAACCCATGTTCCCTAACCCTAACCCATGTTCCCTAACCCATGTTCCCTAACCCATGTTCCCTAACCCATGTTCCCTAACCCATGTTCCCTAACCCATGTTCCCTAACCTTAACCCATGTTCCCTAACCCTAACCCATGTTCCCCAACCCTAACCCATGTTCCCTAACCTTAACCCATGTTCCCTAACCCATGTTCCCTAACCCATGTTCCCCAACCTTAACCCATGTTCCCTAACCCTAACCCATGTTCCCTAACCCATGTTCCCTAACCCTAACCCATGTTCCCTAACCCATGTTCCCTAACCCTAACCCATGTTCCCTAACCCATGTTCCCTAACCCTAACCCATGTTCCCTAACTCTAACCCATGTTCCCTAACCCTAACCCATGTTCCCTAACCTTAACCCATGTTCCCTAACCCTAACCCATGTCCCCTAACCCTAACCCATGTTCCCTAACCCATGTTCCCTAACCCATGTTCCCTAACCCATGTTCCCTAACCCTAACCCATGTTCCCTAACCTTAACCCATGTTCCCTAACCCTAACCCATGTTCCCTAACCCATGTTCCCTAACCTTAACCCATGTTCCCTAACCCTAACCCATGTTCCCTAACCCATGTTCCCTAACCTTAACCCATGTTCCCTAACCCTAACCCATGTTCCCTAACCCTAACCCATGTTCCCTAACCCATGTTCCCTAACCCATGTTCCCTAACCCTAACCCATGTTCCCTAACCCTAACCCATGTTCCCTAACCCATGTTCCCTAACCCGTGTTCCCTAACCCATGTTCCCTAACCCATGTTCCCTAACCCTAACCCATGTCCCCTAACCCTAACCCATGTTCCCTAACCCTAACCCATGTTCCCTAACCCTAACCCATGTTCCCTAACCCTAACCCATGTTCCCTAACCCATGTTCCCTAACCCATGTTCCCTAACCCATGTTCCCTAACCCTAACCCATGTTCCCTAACCCTAACCCATGTTCCCTAACCCTAACCCATGTTCCCTAACCCATGTTCCCTAACCCATGTTCCCTAACCTTAACCCATGTTCCCTAACCCTAACCCATGTTCCCTAACCCTAACCCATGTTCCCTATCCCATGTTCCCTAACCCTAACCCATGTTCCCTAACCCTAACCCATGTTCCCTAACCTTAACCCATGTTCCCTAACCCTAACCCATGTTCCCTAACCCATGTTCCCTAACCCTAACCCATGTTCCCTAACCTTAACCCATGTTCCCTAACCCTAACCCATGTTCCCTAACCCATGTTCCCTAACCCTAACCCATGTTCCCTAACCCTAACCCATGTTCCCTAACCCTAACCCATGTTCCCTAACCTTAACCCATGTTCCCTAACCCATGTTCCCTAACCTTAACCCATGTTCCCTAACCCATGTTCCCTAACCTTAACCCATGTTCCCTAACCCTAACCCATGTTCCCTAACCCTAACCCATGTTCCCTAACCCATGTTCCCTAACCCTAACCCATGTTCCCTAACCCATGTTCCCTAACCCTAACCCATGTTCCCTAACCCATGTTCCCTAACCCTAACCCATGTTCCCTAACCCTAACCCATGTTCCCTAACCCATGTTCCCTAACCCTAACCCATGTTCCCTAACCCTAACCCATGTTCCCTAACCCATGTTCCCTAACCCATGTTCCCTAACCTTAACCCATGTTCCCTAACCCTAACCCATGTTCCCTAACCCATGTTCCCTAACCCATGTTCCCTAACCCATGTTCCCTAACCCTAACCCATGTTCCCTAACCCATGTTCCCTAACCCATGTTCCCTAACCCATGTTCCCTAACCCATGTTCCCTAACCCATGTTCCCTAACCCATGTTCCCTAACCTTAACCCATGTTCCCTAACCCTAACCCATGTTCCCCAACCCTAACCCATGTTCCCTAACCTTAACCCATGTTCCCTAACCCATGTTCCCTAACCCATGTTCCCCAACCTTAACCCATGTTCCCTAACCCTAACCCATGTTCCCTAACCCATGTTCCCTAACCCTAACCCATGTTCCCTAACCCATGTTCCCTAACCCTAACCCATGTTCCCTAACCCATGTTCCCTAACCCTAACCCATGTTCCCTAACTCTAACCCATGTTCCCTAACCCTAACCCATGTTCCCTAACCTTAACCCATGTTCCCTAACCCTAACCCATGTCCCCTAACCCTAACCCATGTTCCCTAACCCATGTTCCCTAACCCATGTTCCCTAACCCTAACCCATGTTCCCTAACCCTAACCCATGTTCCCTAACCCTAACCCATGTTCCCTAACCCTAACCCATGTTCCCTAACCCATGTTCCCTAACCCTAACCCATGTTCCCTAACCCATGTTCCCTAACCCTAACCCTAACCCATGTTCCCCAACCCTAACCCATGTTCCCTAACCCTAACCCATGTTCCCTAACCCTATCCCATGTTCCCTAACCCTAACCCATGTTCCCTAACCCATGTTCCCTAACCCATGTTCCCCAACCTTAACCCATGTTCCCTAACCCATGTTCCCTAACCCATGTTCCCTAACCCTAACCCATGTTCCCTAACCCTAACCCATGTTCCCTAACCCATGTTCCCTAACCCTAACCCATGTTCCCTAACCCATGTTCCCTAACCCTAACCCATGTTCCCTAACCCATGTTCCCTAACCCTAACCCATGTTCCCTAACTCTAACCCATGTTCCCTAACCCTAACCCATGTTCCCTAACCTTAACCCATGTTCCCTAACCCTAACCCATGTCCCCTAACCCTAACCCATGTTCCCTAACCCTAACCCATGTTCCCTAACCCATGTTCCCTAACCCTAACCCATGTTCCCTAACCCTAACCCATGTTCCCTAACCCTAACCCATGTTCCCTAACCCTAACCCATGTTCCCTAACCCATGTTCCCTAACTCTAACCCATGTTCCCTAACCCATGTTCACTAACCCTAACCCATGTTCCCTAACCCATGTTCCCCAACCCTAACCCATGTTCCCTAACCCTAACCCATGTTCGCTAACCCTATCCCATGTTCCCTAACCCTAACCCATGTTCCCTAACCCTAACCCATGTTCCCTAACCCATGTTCCCTAACCCTAACCCATGTTCCCTAACCCTAACCCATGTTCCCTAACCCATGTTCCCTAACCCATGTTCCCTAACCCATGTTCCCTAACCCTAACCCATGTTCCCTAACCCTAACCCATGTTCCCTAACCTTAACCCATGTTCCCTAACCCTAACCCATGTTCCCTAACCTTAACCCATGTTCCCTAACCCTAACCCATGTTCCCTAACCCATGTTCCCTAACCCATGTCCCCTAACCCTAACCCATGTTCCCCAACCCTAACCCATGTTCCCTAACCCTAACCCATGTTCCCTAACCCTAACCCATGTTCCCTAACCCTAACCCATGTTCCCTAACCCATGTTCCCTAACCCATGTTCCCTAACCCATGTTCCCTAACCCTAACCCATGTTCCCTAACCCTAACCCATGTTCCCTAACCCATGTTCCCTAACCCTAACCCATGTTCCCTAACCCTAACCCATGTTCCCTAACCTTAACCCATGTTCCCTAACCCTAACCCATGTTCCCTAACCTTAACCCATGTTCCCTAACCCTAACCCCATGTCTCCCTAACCCATGTTCCCTAACCCATGTCCCCTAACCCTAACCCATGTTCCCTAACCTTAACCCCATGCTTCCCAACCCTAACCCATGTTCCCTAACCCTAACCCATGTTCCCTAACCCTAACCCATGTTCCCTAACCCATGTTCCCTAACCCATGTTCCCTAACCCATGTTCCCTAACCCATGTTCCCCAACCTTAACCCATGTTCCCTAACCCATGTTCCCTAACCCATGTTCCCTAACCCTAACCCATGTTCCCTAACCCTAACCCATGTTCCCTAACCCATGTTCCCTAACCCTAACCCATGTTCCCTAACCCATGTTCCCTAACCCTAACCCATGTTCCCTAACCCATGTTCCCTAACCCTAACCCATGTTCCCTAACTCTAACCCATGTTCCCTAACCCTAACCCATGTTCCCTAACCTTAACCCATGTTCCCTAACCCTAACCCATGTCCCCTAACCCTAACCCATGTTCCCTAACCCTAACCCATGTTCCCTAACCCATGTTCCCTAACCCTAACCCATGTTCCCTAACCCTAACCCATGTTCCCTAACCCTAACCCATGTTCCCTAACCCTAACCCATGTTCCCTAACCCATGTTCCCTAACTCTAACCCATGTTCCCTAACCCATGTTCACTAACCCTAACCCATGTTCCCTAACCCATGTTCCCCAACCCTAACCCATGTTCCCTAACCCTAACCCATGTTCGCTAACCCTATCCCATGTTCCCTAACCCTAACCCATGTTCCCTAACCCTAACCCATGTTCCCTAACCCATGTTCCCTAACCCTAACCCATGTTCCCTAACCCTAACCCATGTTCCCTAACCCATGTTCCCTAACCCATGTTCCCTAACCCATGTTCCCTAACCCTAACCCATGTTCCCTAACCCTAACCCATGTTCCCTAACCTTAACCCATGTTCCCTAACCCTAACCCATGTTCCCTAACCTTAACCCATGTTCCCTAACCCTAACCCATGTTCCCTAACCCATGTTCCCTAACCCATGTCCCCTAACCCTAACCCATGTTCCCCAACCCTAACCCATGTTCCCTAACCCTAACCCATGTTCCCTAACCCTAACCCATGTTCCCTAACCCTAACCCATGTTCCCTAACCCATGTTCCCTAACCCATGTTCCCTAACCCATGTTCCCTAACCCTAACCCATGTTCCCTAACCCTAACCCATGTTCCCTAACCCATGTTCCCTAACCCTAACCCATGTTCCCTAACCCTAACCCATGTTCCCTAACCTTAACCCATGTTCCCTAACCCTAACCCATGTTCCCTAACCTTAACCCATGTTCCCTAACCCTAACCCATGTTCCCTAACCCATGTTCCCTAACCCATGTCCCCTAACCCTAACCCATGTTCCCTAACCTTAACCCATGTTCCCCAACCCTAACCCATGTTCCCTAACCCTAACCCATGTTCCCTAACCCTAACCCATGTTCCCTAACCCATGTTCCCTAACCCATGTTCCCTAACCCATGTTCCCTAACCCATGTTCCCTAACCTTAACCCATGTTCCCTAACCCTAACCCATGTTCCCTAACCTTAACCCATGTTCCCTAACCCATGTTCCCTAACCTTAACCCATGTTCCCTAACCCTAACCCATGTTCCCTAACCCTAACCCATGTTCCCTAAACCATGTTCCCTAACCCATGTTCCCTAACCCATGTTCCCTAACCCATGTTCCCTAACCCATGTTCCCTAACCCATGTTCCCTAACCCTAACCCATGTTCCCTAACCCATGTACCCTAACCCATGTTCCCTAACCCTAACCCATGTTCCCTAACCCATGTTCCCTAACCCATGTTCCCTAACCCATGTTCCCTAACCCATGTTCCCTAACCCATGTTCCCTAACCTTAACCCATGTTCCCTAACCCTAACCCATGTTCCCTAACCCTAACCCATGTTCCCTAACCTTAACCCATGTTCCCTAACCCTAACCCATGTTCCCTAACCCATGTTCCCTAACCTTAACCCATGTTCCCTAACCCTAACCCATGTTCCCTAACCCATGTTCCCTAACCTTAACCCATGTTCCCTAACCCTAACCCATGTTCCCTAACCCTAACCCATGTTCCCTAACCCATGTTCCCTAACCCATGTTCCCTAACCCTAACCCATGTTCCCTAACCCTAACCCATGTTCCCTAACCCATGTTCCCTAACCCGTGTTCCCTAACCCATGTTCCCTAACCCATGTTCCCTAACCCTAACCCATGTCCCCTAACCCTAACCCATGTTCCCTAACCCTAACCCATGTTCCCTAACCCTAACCCATGTTCCCTAACCCTAACCCATGTTCCCTAACCCATGTTCCCTAACCCATGTTCCCTAACCCATGTTCCCTAACCCTAACCCATGTTCCCTAACCCTAACCCATGTTCCCTAACCCATGTTCCCTAACCCATGTTCCCTAACCTTAACCCATGTTCCCTAACCCTAACCCATGTTCCCTAACCCTAACCCATGTTCCCTATCCCATGTTCCCTAACCCTAACCCATGTTCCCTAACCCTAACCCATGTTCCCTAACCTTAACCCATGTTCCCTAACCCTAACCCATGTTCCCTAACCCATGTTCCCTAACCCTAACCCATGTTCCCTAACCTTAACCCATGTTCCCTAACCCTAACCCATGTTCCCTAACCCATGTTCCCTAACCCTAACCCATGTTCCCTAACCCTAACCCATGTTCCCTAACCCTAACCCATGTTCCCTAACCTTAACCCATGTTCCCTAACCCATGTTCCCTAACCTTAACCCATGTTCCCTAACCCATGTTCCCTAACCTTAACCCATGTTCCCTAACCCTAACCCATGTTCCCTAACCCTAACCCATGTTCCCTAACCCATGTTCCCTAACCCTAACCCATGTTCCCTAACCCTAACCCATGTTCCCTAACCCATGTTCCCTAACCCATGTTCCCTAACCTTAACCCATGTTCCCTAACCCTAACCCATGTTCCCTAACCCATGTTCCCTAACCCATGTTCCCTAACCCATGTTCCCTAACCCTAACCCATGTTCCCTAACCCATGTTCCCTAACCCATGTTCCCTAACCCATGTTCCCTAACCCATGTTCCCTAACCTTAACCCATGTTCCCTAACCCTAACCCATGTTCCCCAACCCTAACCCATGTTCCCTAACCTTAACCCATGTTCCCTAACCCATGTTCCCTAACCCATGTTCCCCAACCTTAACCCATGTTCCCTAACCCTAACCCATGTTCCCTAACCCATGTTCCCTAACCCTAACCCATGTTCCCTAACCCATGTTCCCTAACCCTAACCCATGTTCCCTAACCCATGTTCCCTAACCCTAACCCATGTTCCCTAACTCTAACCCATGTTCCCTAACCCTAACCCATGTTCCCTAACCTTAACCCATGTTCCCTAACCCTAACCCATGTCCCCTAACCCTAACCCATGTTCCCTAACCCATGTTCCCTAACCCATGTTCCCTAACCCTAACCCATGTTCCCTAACCCTAACCCATGTTCCCTAACCCTAACCCATGTTCCCTAACCCTAACCCATGTTCCCTAACCCATGTTCCCTAACCCTAACCCATGTTCCCTAACCCATGTTCCCTAACCCTAACCCATGTTCCCTAACCCATGTTCCCCAACCCTAACCCATGTTCCCTAACCCTAACCCATGTTCCCTAACCCTATCCCATGTTCCCTAACCCTAACCCATGTTCCCTAACCCATGTTCCCTAACCCATGTTCCCCAACCTTAACCCATGTTCCCTAACCCATGTTCCCTAACCCATGTTCCCTAACCCTAACCCATGTTCCCTAACCCTAACCCATGTTCCCTAACCCATGTTCCCTAACCCTAACCCATGTTCCCTAACCCATGTTCCCTAACCCTAACCCATGTTCCCTAACCCATGTTCCCTAACCCTAACCCATGTTCCCTAACTCTAACCCATGTTCCCTAACCCTAACCCATGTTCCCTAACCTTAACCCATGTTCCCTAACCCTAACCCATGTCCCCTAACCCTAACCCATGTTCCCTAACCCTAACCCATGTTCCCTAACCCATGTTCCCTAACCCTAACCCATGTTCCCTAACCCTAACCCATGTTCCCTAACCCTAACCCATGTTCCCTAACCCTAACCCATGTTCCCTAACCCATGTTCCCTAACTCTAACCCATGTTCCCTAACCCATGTTCCCTAACCCTAACCCATGTTCCCTAACCCATGTTCCCCAACCCTAACCCATGTTCCCTAACCCTAACCCATGTTCCCTAACCCTATCCCATGTTCCCTAACCCTAACCCATGTTCCCTAACCCTAACCCATGTTCCCTAACCCATGTTCCCTAACCCTAACCCATGTTCCCTAACCCTAACCCATGTTCCCTAACCCATGTTCCCTAACCCATGTTCCCTAACCCATGTTCCCTAACCCTAACCCATGTTCCCTAACCCTAACCCATGTTCCCTAACCCATGTTCCCTAACCCTAACCCATGTTCCCTAACCCTAACCCATGTTCCCTAACCTTAACCCATGTTCCCTAACCCTAACCCATGTTCCCTAACCTTAACCCATGTTCCCTAACCCTAACCCATGTTCCCTAACCCATGTTCCCTAACCCATGTCCCCTAACCCTAACCCATGTTCCCCAACCCTAACCCATGTTCCCTAACCCTAACCCATGTTCCCTAACCCTAACCCATGTTCCCTAACCCTAACCCATGTTCCCTAACCCTACCCCATGTTCCCTAACCCATGTTCCTAACCCATGTTCCCTAACCCATGTTCCCTAACCCATGTCCCCTAACCCTAACCCATGTTCCCTAACCAATGTTCCCTAACCTTAACCCATGTTCCCTAACCCTAACCCATGTTCCCTAACCCTAACCCATGTTCCCTAATCCATGTTCCCTAACCCTAACCCATGTTCCCTAACCCATGTTCCCTGCCAGCAGCATACCACCCTGCATACCACTGCTGGCTTGCTTCTGAAGCTAAGCAGGGTTGGTCCTGGTCAGTCCCTGGATGGGAGACCAGGTGCTGCTGGAAGTGGTGTTGGAGGGCCAGTAGGAGGCACTCTTTCCTCTGGTCTAAACAAAGATCCCAATGCCCCAGGGCAGTGATTGGGGACACTGCTCTGTGTAGGGTGCCGTCTTTCGGATGGGACGTTAAACGGGTGTCCTGACTCTCTGAGGTCATTAAAGATCCCATGGCACTTATCGTAAGAGTAGGGGTGTTAACCCCGGTGTCCTGGCTAAATTCCCAATCTGGCCCTCAACCATCACGGTCACCTAATAATCCCCAGTTTACAATTGGCTCATTCATCCCCCTCCTCTCCCCTGTAACTATTCCCCAGGTCGTTGCTGCAAATGAGAACGTGTTCTCAGTCAACTTACCTGGTAAAATAACGGTAAAAAACAAAAAACAAAAAACAAAACCTTAACCCATGTTCCCTAACCCATGTTCCCTAACCCATGTTCCCTAACCCATGTTCCCTAACCCATGTTCCCTAACCCTAACCCATGTTCCCTAACCCATGTTCCCTAACCCTAACCCATGTTCCCTAACCCTAACCCATGTTCCCTAACCCATGTTCCCTAACCCATGTTCCCTAACCCTAACCCATGTTCCCTAACCCATGTCCCCTAACCCATGTTCCCTAACCCTAACCCATGTTCCCTAACCCATGTTCCCTAACCCATGTTCCCTAACCCTAACCCATGTTCCCTAACCCTAACCCATGTTCCCTAACCCATGTTCCCTAACCCTAACCCATGTTCCCTAACCCATGTCCCCTAACCCATGTTCCCTAACCCTAACCCATGTTCCCTAACCCTAACCCATGTTCCCTAACCCATGTTCCCTAACCCTAACCCATGTTCCCTAACCCTAACCCATGTTCCCTAACCCATGTTCCCTAACCCATGTTCCCTAACCCTAACCCATGTTCCCTAACCCATGTCCCCTAACCCATGTTCCCTAACCCTAACCCATGTTCCCTAACCCATGTTCCCTAACCCATGTTCCCTAACCCTAACCCATGTTCCCTAACCCTAACCCATGTTCCCTAACCCATGTTCCCTAACCCTAACCCATGTTCCCTAACCCATGTCCCCTAACCCATGTTCCCTAACCCATGTTCCCTAACCCTAACCCATGTTCCCTAACCCATGTTCCCTAACCCTAACCCATGTCCCCTAACCCATGTTCCCTAACCCTAACCCATGTTCCCTAACCCATGTCCCCTAACCCATGTTCCCTAACCCTAACCCATGTTCCCTAACCCTAACCCATGTTCCCTAACCCATGTTCCCTAACCCTAACCCATGTTCCCTAACCCTAACCCATGTTCCCTAACCCATGTTCCCTAACCCATGTTCCCCAACCCTAACCCATGTTCCCTAACCTTAACCCATGTTCCCTAACCCTAACCCATGTTCCCTAACCCTAACCCATGTTCCCTAACCCATGTTCCCTAACCCTAACCCATGTTCCCTAACCCATGTACCCTAACCCATGTTCCCTAACCCTAACCCATGTTCCCTAACCCATGTTCCCTAACCCATGTTCCCTAACCCTAACCCATGTTCCCTAACCCATGTTCCCTAACCCATGTTCCCTAACCCTAACCCATGTTCCCTAACCCTAACCCATGTTCCCTAACCCTATCCCATGTTCCCTAACCCTAACCCATGTTCCCTAACCCTAACCCATGTTCCCTAACCCATGTTCCCTAACCCTAACCCATGTTCCCTAACCCTAACCCATGTTCCCTAACCCATGTTCCCTAACCCATGTTCCCTAACCCTAACCCATGTTCCCTAACCCTAACCCATGTTCCCTAACCCATGTTCCCTAACCCTAACCCATGTTCCCTAACCCTAACCCATGTTCCCTAACCTTAACCCATGTTCCCTAACCCTAACCCATGTTCCCTAACATTAACCCATGTTCCCTAACCCTAACCCATGTTCCCTAACCCATGTTCCCTAACCCATGTCCCCTAACCCTAACCCATGTTCCCTAACCTTAACCCATGTTCCCCAACCCTAACCCATGTTCCCTAACCCTATTCCATGTTCCCTAACCCTAACCCATGTTCCCTAACCCTAACCCATGTTCCCTAACCCTACCCCATGTTCCCTAACCCTAACCCATGTTCCCTAACCCTAACCCATGTCCCCTAACCCATGTTCCCTAACCCATGTTCCCTAACCCATGTCCCCTAACCCTAACCCATGTTCCCTAACCAATGTTCCCTAACCTTAACCCATGTTCCCTAACCCTAACCCATGTTCCCTAACCCTAACCCATGTTCCCTAACCCATGTTCCCTAACCCTAACCCATGTTCCCTAACCCATGTTCCCTAACCTTAACCCATGTTCCCTAACCCTAACCCATGTTCCCTAACCCTAACCCATGTCCCCTAACCCATGTTCCCTAACCCTAACCCATGTTCCCTAACCCTAACCCATGTTCCCTAACCCTAACCCATGTTCCCTAACCCATGTTCCCCAACCCTAACCCATGTTCCCTAACCCTAACCCATGTTCCCTAACCCTAACCCATGTTCCCTAACCCATGTTCCCTAACCCATGTTCCCTAACCCTAACCCATGTTCCCTAACCCATGTTCCCTAACCTTAACCCATGTTCCCTAACCCTAACCCATGTTCCCTAACCTTAACCCATGTTCCCTAACCCATGTTCCCTAACCTTAACCCATGTTCCCTAACCCTAACCCATGTTCCCTAACCCTAACCCATGTTCCCTAAACCATGTTCCCTAACCCATGTTCCCTAACCCATGTTCCCTAACCCTAACCCATGTTCCCTAACCCATGTTCCCTAACCCATGTTCCCTAACCCTAACCCATGTTCCCTAACCCATGTACCCTAACCCATGTTCCCTAACCCTAACCCATGTTCCCTAACCCATGTTCCCTAACCCATGTTCCCTAACCCATGTTCCCTAACCCTAACCCATGTTCCCTAACCTTAACCCATGTTCCCTAACCCTAACCCATGTTCCCTAACCCATGTTCCCTAATCTTAACCCATGTTCCCTAACCCTAACCCATGTTCCCTAACCCATGTTCCCTAACCTTAACCCATGTTCCCTAACCCTAACCCATGTTCCCTAACCCTAACCCATGTTCCCTAACCCATGTTCCCTAACCCATGTTCCCTAACCCTAACCCATGTTCCCTAACCCTAACCCATGTTCCCTAACCCTAACCCATGTTCCCTAACCCATGTTCCCTAACCCTAACCCATGTTCCCTAACCCTAACCCATGTTCCCTAACCCATGTTCCCTAACCCATGTTCCCTAACCCTAACCCATGTTCCCTAACCCTAACCCATGTTCCCTAACCCATGTTCCCTAACCCTAACCCATGTTCCCTAACCCTAACCCATGTTCCCTAACCTTAACCCATGTTCCCTAACCCTAACCCATGTTCCCTAACATTAACCCATGTTCCCTAACCCTAACCCATGTTCCCTAACCCATGTTCCCTAACCCATGTCCCCTAACCCTAACCCATGTTCCCTAACCTTAACCCATGTTCCCCAACCCTAACCCATGTTCCCTAACCCTATTCCATGTTCCCTAACCCTAACCCATGTTCCCTAACCCTAACCCATGTTCCCTAACCCTACCCCATGTTCCCTAACCCTAACCCATGTTCCCTAACCCTAACCCATGTCCCCTAACCCATGTTCCCTAACCCATGTTCCCTAACCCATGTCCCCTAACCCTAACCCATGTTCCCTAACCAATGTTCCCTAACCTTAACCCATGTTCCCTAACCCTAACCCATGTTCCCTAACCCTAACCCATGTTCCCTAACCCATGTTCCCTAACCCTAACCCATGTTCCCTAACCCATGTTCCCTAACCTTAACCCATGTTCCCTAACCCTAACCCATGTTCCCTAACCCTAACCCATGTCCCCTAACCCATGTTCCCTAACCCTAACCCATGTTCCCTAACCCTAACCCATGTTCCCTAACCCTAACCCATGTTCCCTAACCCATGTTCCCCAACCCTAACCCATGTTCCCTAACCCTAACCCATGTTCCCTAACCCTAACCCATGTTCCCTAACCCATGTTCCCTAACCCATGTTCCCTAACCCTAACCCATGTTCCCTAACCCATGTTCCCTAACCTTAACCCATGTTCCCTAACCCTAACCCATGTTCCCTAACCTTAACCCATGTTCCCTAACCCATGTTCCCTAACCTTAACCCATGTTCCCTAACCCTAACCCATGTTCCCTAACCCTAACCCATGTTCCCTAAACCATGTTCCCTAACCCATGTTCCCTAACCCATGTTCCCTAACCCTAACCCATGTTCCCTAACCCATGTTCCCTAACCCATGTTCCCTAACCCTAACCCATGTTCCCTAACCCATGTTCCCTAACCAATGTTCCCTAACCTTAACCCATGTTCCCTAACCCTAACCCATGTTCCCTAACCCTAACCCATGTTCCCTAACCCATGTTCCCTAACCCTAACCCATGTTCCCTAACCCATGTTCCCTAACCTTAACCCATGTTCCCTAACCCTAACCCATGTTCCCTAACCCTAACCCATGTCCCCTAACCCATGTTCCCTAACCCTAACCCATGTTCCCTAACCCTAACCCATGTTCCCTAACCCTAACCCATGTTCCCTAACCCATGTTCCCCAACCCTAACCCATGTTCCCTAACCCTAACCCATGTTCCCTAACCCTAACCCATGTTCCCTAACCCATGTTCCCTAACCCATGTTCCCTAACCCTAACCCATGTTCCCTAACCCATGTTCCCTAACCTTAACCCATGTTCCCTAACCCTAACCCATGTTCCCTAACCTTAACCCATGTTCCCTAACCCATGTTCCCTAACCTTAACCCATGTTCCCTAACCCTAACCCATGTTCCCTAACCCTAACCCATGTTCCCTAAACCATGTTCCCTAACCCATGTTCCCTAACCCATGTTCCCTAACCCTAACCCATGTTCCCTAACCCATGTTCCCTAACCCATGTTCCCTAACCCTAACCCATGTTCCCTAACCCATGTACCCTAACCCATGTTCCCTAACCCTAACCCATGTTCCCTAACCCATGTTCCCTAACCCATGTTCCCTAACCCATGTTCCCTAACCCTAACCCATGTTCCCTAACCTTAACCCATGTTCCCTAACCCTAACCCATGTTCCCTAACCCATGTTCCCTAATCTTAACCCATGTTCCCTAACCCTAACCCATGTTCCCTAACCCATGTTCCCTAACCTTAACCCATGTTCCCTAACCCTAACCCATGTTCCCTAACCCTAACCCATGTTCCCTAACCCATGTTCCCTAACCCATGTTCCCTAACCCTAACCCATGTTCCCTAACCCTAACCCATGTTCCCTAACCCATGTTCCCTAACCCGTGTTCCCTAACCCATGTTCCCTAACCCATGTTCCCTAACCCTAACCCATGTCCCCTAACCCTAACCCATGTTCCCTAACCCTAACCCATGTTCCCTAACCCTAACCCATGTTCCCTAACCCTAACCCATGTTCCCTAACCCATGTTCCCTAACCCATGTTCCCTAACCCATGTTCCCTAACCCTAACCCATGTTCCCTAACCCTAACCCATGTTCCCTAACCCTAACCCATGTTCCCTAACCCATGTTCCCTAACCCATGTTCCCTAACCTTAACCCATGTTCCCTAACCCTAACCCATGTTCCCTAACCCTAACCCATGTTCCCTATCCCATGTTCCCTAACCCTAACCCATGTTCCCTAACCCTAACCCATGTTCCCTAACCTTAACCCATGTTCCCTAACCCTAACCCATGTTCCCTAACCCATGTTCCCTAACCCTAACCCATGTTCCCTAACCTTAACCCATGTTCCCTAACCCTAACCCATGTTCCCTAACCCATGTTCCCTAACCCTAACCCATGTTCCCTAACCCTAACCCATGTTCCCTAACCCTAACCCATGTTCCCTAACCTTAACCCATGTTCCCTAACCCATGTTCCCTAACCTTAACCCATGTTCCCTAACCCATGTTCCCTAACCTTAACCCATGTTCCCTAACCCTAACCCATGTTCCCTAACCCTAACCCATGTTCCCTAACCCATGTTCCCTAACCCTAACCCATGTTCCCTAACCCATGTTCCCTAACCCTAACCCATGTTCCCTAACCCATGTTCCCTAACCCTAACCCATGTTCCCTAACCCTAACCCATGTTCCCTAACCCATGTTCCCTAACCCTAACCCATGTTCCCTAACCCTAACCCATGTTCCCTAACCCATGTTCCCTAACCCATGTTCCCTAACCTTAACCCATGTTCCCTAACCCTAACCCATGTTCCCTAACCCATGTTCCCTAACCCATGTTCCCTAACCCATGTTCCCTAACCCTAACCCATGTTCCCTAACCCATGTTCCCTAACCCATGTTCCCTAACCCATGTTCCCTAACCCATGTTCCCTAACCCATGTTCCCTAACCTTAACCCATGTTCCCTAACCCTAACCCATGTTCCCCAACCCTAACCCATGTTCCCTAACCTTAACCCATGTTCCCTAACCCATGTTCCCTAACCCATGTTCCCCAACCTTAACCCATGTTCCCTAACCCTAACCCATGTTCCCTAACCCATGTTCCCTAACCCTAACCCATGTTCCCTAACCCATGTTCCCTAACCCTAACCCATGTTCCCTAACCCATGTTCCCTAACCCTAACCCATGTTCCCTAACTCTAACCCATGTTCCCTAACCCTAACCCATGTTCCCTAACCTTAACCCATGTTCCCTAACCCTAACCCATGTCCCCTAACCCTAA
This sequence comes from Salvelinus alpinus, assembly GCF_045679555.1. NCBI lineage: Eukaryota > Metazoa > Chordata > Actinopteri > Salmoniformes > Salmonidae > Salvelinus > Salvelinus alpinus. The sequence goes on along the minus strand of NC_092089.1, from coordinate 6,620,044 downwards.
CCCATGTTCCCTAACCCATGTTCCCTAACCCATGTTCCCTAACCCTAACCCATGTTCCCTAACCCTAACCCATGTTCCCTAACCCTAACCCATGTTCCCTAACCCTAACCCATGTTCCCTAACCCATGTTCCCTAACCCTAACCCATGTTCCCTAACCCATGTTCCCTAACCCTAACCCTAACCCATGTTCCCCAACCCTAACCCATGTTCCCTAACCCTAACCCATGTTCCCTAACCCTATCCCATGTTCCCTAACCCTAACCCATGTTCCCTAACCCATGTTCCCTAACCCATGTTCCCCAACCTTAACCCATGTTCCCTAACCCATGTTCCCTAACCCATGTTCCCTAACCCTAACCCATGTTCCCTAACCCTAACCCATGTTCCCTAACCCATGTTCCCTAACCCTAACCCATGTTCCCTAACCCATGTTCCCTAACCCTAACCCATGTTCCCTAACCCATGTTCCCTAACCCTAACCCATGTTCCCTAACTCTAACCCATGTTCCCTAACCCTAACCCATGTTCCCTAACCTTAACCCATGTTCCCTAACCCTAACCCATGTCCCCTAACCCTAACCCATGTTCCCTAACCCTAACCCATGTTCCCTAACCCATGTTCCCTAACCCTAACCCATGTTCCCTAACCCTAACCCATGTTCCCTAACCCTAACCCATGTTCCCTAACCCTAACCCATGTTCCCTAACCCATGTTCCCTAACTCTAACCCATGTTCCCTAACCCATGTTCCCTAACCCTAACCCATGTTCCCTAACCCATGTTCCCCAACCCTAACCCATGTTCCCTAACCCTAACCCATGTTCCCTAACCCTATCCCATGTTCCCTAACCCTAACCCATGTTCCCTAACCCTAACCCATGTTCCCTAACCCATGTTCCCTAACCCTAACCCATGTTCCCTAACCCTAACCCATGTTCCCTAACCCATGTTCCCTAACCCATGTTCCCTAACCCTAACCCATGTTCCCTAACCCTAACCCATGTTCCCTAACCTTAACCCATGTTCCCTAACCCTAACCCATGTTCCCTAACCTTAACCCATGTTCCCTAACCCTAACCCATGTTCCCTAACCCATGTTCCCTAACCCATGTCCCCTAACCCTAACCCATGTTCCCCAACCCTAACCCATGTTCCCTAACCCTAACCCATGTTCCCTAACCCTAACCCATGTTCCCTAACCCTAACCCATGTTCCCTAACCCATGTTCCCTAACCCATGTTCCCTAACCCATGTTCCCTAACCCTAACCCATGTTCCCTAACCCTAACCCATGTTCCCTAACCCATGTTCCCTAACCCTAACCCATGTTCCCTAACCCTAACCCATGTTCCCTAACCTTAACCCATGTTCCCTAACCCTAACCCATGATCCCTAACCTTAACCCATGTTCCCTAACCCTAACCCATGTTCCCTAACCCATGTTCCCTAACCCATGTCCCCTAACCCTAACCCATGTTCCCTAACCTTAACCCATGTTCCCCAACCCTAACCCATGTTCCCTAACCCTAACCCATGTTCCCTAACCCTAACCCATGTTCCCTAACCCTAACCCATGTTCCCTAACCCTACCCCATGTTCCCTAACCCTAACCCATGTTCCCTAACCCTAACCCATGTCCCCTAACCCATGTTCCCTAACCCATGTTCCCTAACCCATGTCCCCTAACCCTAACCCATGTTCCCTAACCAATGTTCCCTAACCTTAACCCATGTTCCCTAACCCTAACCCATGTTCCCTAACCCTAACCCATGTTCCCTAACCCATGTTCCCTAACCCTAACCCATGTTCCCTAACCCATGTTCCCTAACCTTAACCCATGTTCCCTAACCCTAACCCATGTTCCCTAACCCTAACCCATGTCCCCTAACCCATGTTCCCTAACCCTAACCCATGTTCCCTAACCCTAACCCATGTTCCCTAACCCTAACCCATGTTCCCTAACCCATGTTCCCCAACCCTAACCCATGTTCCCTAACCCTAACCCATGTTCCCTAACCCTAACCCATGTTCCCTAACCCATGTTCCCTAACCCATGTTCCCTAACCCTAACCCATGTTCCCTAACCCATGTTCCCTAACCTTAACCCATTTTCCCTAACCCTAACCCATGTTCCCTAACCTTAACCCATGTTCCCTAACCCATGTTCCCTAACCTTAACCCATGTTCCCTAACCCTAACCCATGTTCCCTAACCCTAACCCATGTTCCCTAAACCATGTTCCCTAACCCATGTTCCCTAACCCATGTTCCCTAACCCATGTTCCCTAACCCTAACCCATGTTCCCTAACCCATGTACCCTAACCCATGTTCCCTAACCCTAACCCATGTTCCCTAACCCATGTTCCCTAACCCATGTTCCCTAACCCATGTTCCCTAACCCTAACCCATGTTCCCTAACCTTAACCCATGTTCCCTAACCCTAACCCATGTTCCCTAACCCATGTTCCCTAACCCTAACCCATGTTCCCTAACCCTAACCCATGTTCCCTAACCCATGTTCCCTAACCTTAACCCATGTTCCCTAACCCTAACCCATGTTCCCTAACCCTAACCCATGTTCCCTAACCCATGTTCCCTAACCCATGTTCCCTAACCCTAACCAATGTTCCCTAACCCTAACCCATGTTCCCTAACCCATGTTCCCTAACCCGTGTTCCCTAACCCATGTTCCCTAACCCTAACCCATGTCCCCTAACCCTAACCCATGTTCCCTAACCCTAACCCATGTTCCCTAACCCTAACCCATGTTCCCTAACCCTAACCCATGTTCCCTAACCCATGTTCCCTAACCCATGTTCCCTAACCCATGTTCCCTAACCCTAACCCATGTTCCCTAACCCTAACCCATGTTCCCTAACCCTAACCCATGTTCCCTAACCCATGTTCCCTAACCCATGTTCCCTAACCTTAACCCATGTTCCCTAACCCTAACCCATGTTCCCTAACCCTAACCCATGTTCCCTATCCCATGTTCCCTAACCCTAACCCATGTTCCCTAACCCTAACCCATGTTCCCTAACCTTAACCCATGTTCCCTAACCCTAACCCATGTTCCCTAACCCATGTTCCCTAACCCTAACCCATGTTCCCTAACCTTAACCCATGTTCCCTAACCCTAACCCATGTTCCCTAACCCATGTTCCCTAACCCTAACCCATGTTCCCTAACCCTAACCCATGTTCCCTAACCCATGTTCCCTAACCCGTGTTCCCTAACCCATGTTCCCTAACCCATGTTCCCTAACCCTAACCCATGTCCCCTAACCCTAACCCATGTTCCCTAACCCTAACCCATGTTCCCTAACCCTAACCCATGTTCCCTAACCCTAACCCATGTTCCCTAACCCATGTTCCCTAACCCATGTTCCCTAACCCATGTTCCCTAACCCTAACCCATGTTCCCTAACCCTAACCCATGTTCCCTAACCCTAACCCATGTTCCCTAACCCATGTTCCCTAACCCATGTTCCCTAACCTTAACCCATGTTCCCTAACCCTAACCCATGTTCCCTAACCCTAACCCATGTTCCCTATCCCATGTTCCCTAACCCTAACCCATGTTCCCTAACCCTAACCCATGTTCCCTAACCTTAACCCATGTTCCCTAACCCTAACCCATGTTCCCTAACCCATGTTCCCTAACCCTAACCCATGTTCCCTAACCTTAACCCATGTTCCCTAACCCTAACCCATGTTCCCTAACCCATGTTCCCTAACCCTAACCCATGTTCCCTAACCCTAACCCATGTTCCCTAACCCTAACCCATGTTCCCTAACCTTAACCCATGTTCCCTAACCCATGTTCCCTAACCTTAACCCATGTTCCCTAACCCATGTTCCCTAACCTTAACCCATGTTCCCTAACCCTAACCCATGTTCCCTAACCCTAACCCATGTTCCCTAACCCTAACCCATGTTCCCTAACCCATGTTCCCTAACCCTAACCCATGTTCCCTAACCCATGTTCCCTAACCCTAACCCATGTTCCCTAACCCTAACCCATGTTCCCTAACCCATGTTCCCTAACCCTAACCCATGTTCCCTAACCCTAACCCATGTTCCCTAACCCATGTTCCCTAACCCATGTTCCCTAACCTTAACCCATGTTCCCTAACCCTAACCCATGTTCCCTAACCCATGTTCCCTAACCCATGTTCCCTAACCCATGTTCCCTAACCCTAACCCATGTTCCCTAACCCATGTTCCCTAACCCATGTTCCCTAACCCATGTTCCCTAACCCATGTTCCCTAACCCATGTTCCCTAACCTTAACCCATGTTCCCTAACCCTAACCCATGTTCCCCAACCCTAACCCATGTTCCCTAACCTTAACCCATGTTCCCTAACCCATGTTCCCTAACCCATGTTCCCCAACCTTAACCCATGTTCCCTAACCCTAACCCATGTTCCCTAACCCATGTTCCCTAACCCTAACCCATGTTCCCTAACCCATGTTCCCTAACCCTAACCCATGTTCCCTAACCCATGTTCCCTAACCCTAACCCATGTTCCCTAACTCTAACCCATGTTCCCTAACCCTAACCCATGTTCCCTAACCTTAACCCATGTTCCCTAACCCTAACCCATGTCCCCTAACCCTAACCCATGTTCCCTAACCCATGTTCCCTAACCCATGTTCCCTAACCCTAACCCATGTTCCCTAACCCTAACCCATGTTCCCTAACCCTAACCCATGTTCCCTAACCCTAACCCATGTTCCCTAACCCATGTTCCCTAACCCTAACCCATGTTCCCTAACCCATGTTCCCTAACCCTAACCCATGTTCCCTAACCCATGTTCCCCAACCCTAACCCATGTTCCCTAACCCTAACCCATGTTCCCTAACCCTATCCCATGTTCCCTAACCCTAACCCATGTTCCCTAACCCATGTTCCCTAACCCATGTTCCCCAACCTTAACCCATGTTCCCTAACCCATGTTCCCTAACCCATGTTCCCTAACCCTAACCCATGTTCCCTAACCCTAACCCATGTTCCCTAACCCATGTTCCCTAACCCTAACCCATGTTCCCTAACCCATGTTCCCTAACCCTAACCCATGTTCCCTAACCCATGTTCCCTAACCCTAACCCATGTTCCCTAACTCTAACCCATGTTCCCTAACCCTAACCCATGTTCCCTAACCTTAACCCATGTTCCCTAACCCTAACCCATGTCCCCTAACCCTAACCCATGTTCCCTAACCCTAACCCATGTTCCCTAACCCATGTTCCCTAACCCTAACCCATGTTCCCTAACCCTAACCCATGTTCCCTAACCCTAACCCATGTTCCCTAACCCTAACCCATGTTCCCTAACCCATGTTCCCTAACTCTAACCCATGTTCCCTAACCCATGTTCCCTAACCCTAACCCATGTTCCCTAACCCATGTTCCCCAACCCTAACCCATGTTCCCTAACCCTAACCCATGTTCCCTAACCCTATCCCATGTTCCCTAACCCTAACCCATGTTCCCTAACCCTAACCCATGTTCCCTAACCCATGTTCCCTAACCCTAACCCATGTTCCCTAACCCTAACCCATGTTCCCTAACCCATGTTCCCTAACCCATGTTCCCTAACCCTAACCCTAACCCTAACCCATGTTCCCTAACCTTAACCCATGTTCCCTAACCCTAACCCATGTTCCCTAACCTTAACCCATGTTCCCTAACCCTAACCCATGTTCCCTAACCCATGTTCCCTAACCCATGTCCCCTAACCCTAACCCATGTTCCCCAACCCTAACCCATGTTCCCTAACCCTAACCCATGTTCCCTAACCCTAACCCATGTTCCCTAACCCTAACCCATGTTCCCTAACCCTACCGAATGTTCCCTAACCCATGTTCCCTAACCCATGTTCCCTAACCCATGTTCCCTAACCCATGTTCCCTAACCCATGTTCCCTAACCCATGTTCCCTAACCCATGTTCCCTAACCCTAACCCATGTTCCCTAACCCATGTTCCCTAACCCTAACCCATGTTCCCTAACCCATGTTCCCTAACCCATGTTCCCTAACCCTAACCCATGTTCCCTAACCCATGTTCCCTAACCCTAACCCATGTTCCCTAACCCATGTTCCCTAACCCTAACCCATGTCCCCTAACCCATGTTCCCTAACCCTAACCCATGTTCCCTAACCCATGTTCCCTAACCCATGTTCCCTAACCCATGTTCCCTAACCCTAACCCATGTTCCCTAACCCATGTTCCCTAACCCATGTTCCCTAACCTTAACCCATGTTCCCTAACCCTAACCCATGTTCCCCAACCCTAACCCATGTTCCCTAACCTTAACCCATGTTCCCTAACCCATGTTCCCTAACCCATGTTCCCCAACCTTAACCCATGTTCCCTAACCCTAACCCATGTTCCCTAACCCATGTTCCCTAACCCTAACCCATGTTCCCTAACCCATGTTCCCTAACCCTAACCCATGTTCCCTAACCCATGTTCCCTAACCCTAACCCATGTTCCCTAACTCTAACCCATGTTCCCTAACCCTAACCCATGTTCCCTAACCTTAACCCATGTTCCCTAACCCTAACCCATGTCCCCTAACCCTAACCCATGTTCCCTAACCCATGTTCCCTAACCCATGTTCCCTAACCCTAACCCATGTTCCCTAACCCTAACCCATGTTCCCTAACCCTAACCCATGTTCCCTAACCCATGTTCCCTAACCCTAACCCATGTTCCCTAACCCATGTTCCCTAACCCTAACCCATGTTCCCTAACCCATGTTCCCCAACCCTAACCCATGTTCCCTAACCCTAACCCATGTTCCCTAACCCTATCCCATGTTCCTTAACCCTAACCCATGTTCCCTAACCCATGTTCCCTAACCCATGTTCCCCAACCTTAACCCATGTTCCCTAACCCATGTTCCCTAACCCATGTTCCCTAACCCTAACCCATGTTCCCTAACCCTAACCCATGTTCCCTAACCCATGTTCCCTAACCCTAACCCATGTTCCCTAACCCATGTTCCCTAACCCTAACCCATGTTCCCTAACTCTAACCCATGTTCCCTAACCCTAACCCATGTTCCCTAACCTTAACCCATGTTCCCTAACCCTAACCCATGTCCCCTAACCCTAACCCATGTTCCCTAACCCTAACCCATGTTCCCTAACCCATGTTCCCTAACCCTAACCCATGTTCCCTAACCCTAACCCATGTTCCCTAACCCTAACCCATGTTCCCTAACCCTAACCCATGTTCCCTAACCCATGTTCCCTAACTCTAACCCATGTTCCCTAACCCATGTTCCCTAACCCTAACCCATGTTCCCTAACCCATGTTCCCCAACCCTAACCCATGTTCCCTAACCCTAACCCATGTTCCCTAACCCTATCCCATGTTCCCTAACCCTAACCCATGTTCCCTAACCCATGTTCCCTAACCCATGTTCCCTAACCCTAACCCATGTTCCCTAACCCATGTTCCCTAACCCATGTTCCCTAACCTTAACCCATGTTCCCTAACCCTAACCCATGTTCCCTAACCCTAACCCATGTTCCCTAACCCATGTTCCCTAACCCTAACCCATGTTCCCTAACCCTAACCCATGTTCCCTAACCCTAACCCATGTTCCCTAACCCTAACCCATGTTCCCTAACCCATGTTCCCTAACTCTAACCCATGTTCCCTAACCCATGTTCCCTAACCCTAACCCATGTTCCCTAACCCATGTTCCCCAACCCTAACCCATGTTCCCTAACCCTAACCCATGTTCCCTAACCTATCCCATGTTCCCTAACCCTAACCCATGTTCCCTAACCCTAACCCATGTTCCCTAACCCATGTTCCCTAACCCTAACCCATGTTCCCTAACCCTAACCCTAACCCATGTTCCCTAACCCATGTTCCCTAACCCATGTTCCCTAACCCTAACCCTAACCCTAACCCTAACCCTAACCCATGTTCCCTAACCTTAACCCATGTTCCCTAACCCTAACCCATGTTCCCTAACCTTAACCCATGTTCCCTAACCCTAACCCATGTTCCCTAACCCATGTTCCCTAACCCATGTCCCCTAACCCTAACCCATGTTCCCCAACCCTAACCCATGTTCCCTAACCCTAACCCATGTTCCCTAACCCTAACCCATGTTCCCTAACCCTAACCCATGTTCCCTAACCCTACCCCATGTTCCCTAACCCATGTTCCCTAACCCATGTTCCCTAACCCATGTTCCCTAACCCATGTTCCCTAACCCATGTTCCCTAACCCATGTTCCCTAACCCTAACCCATGTTCCCTAACCCATGTTCCCTAACCCTAACCCATGTTCCCTAACCCATGTTCCCTAACCCATGTTCCCTAACCCTAACCCATGTTCCCTAACCCATGTTCCCTAACCCTAACCCATGTTCCCTAACCCATGTTCCCTAACCCTAACCCATGTCCCCTAACCCATGTTCCCTAACCCTAACCCATGTTCCCTAACCCATGTTCCCTAACCCATGTTCCCTAACCCATGTTCCCTAACCCTAACCCATGTTCCCTAACCCATGTTCCCTAACCCATGTTCCCTAACCTTAACCCATGTTCCCTAACCCTAACCCATGTTCCCCAACCCTAACCCATGTTCCCTAACCTTAACCCATGTTCCCTAACCCATGTTCCCTAACCCATGTTCCCCAACCTTAACCCATGTTCCCTAACCCTAACCCATGTTCCCTAACCCATGTTCCCTAACCCTAACCCATGTTCCCTAACCCATGTTCCCTAACCCTAACCCATGTTCCCTAACCCATGTTCCCTAACCCTAACCCATGTTCCCTAACTCTAACCCATGTTCCCTAACCCTAACCCATGTTCCCTAACCTTAACCCATGTTCCCTAACCCTAACCCATGTCCCCTAACCCTAACCCATGTTCCCTAACCCATGTTCCCTAACCCATGTTCCCTAACCCTAACCCATGTTCCCTAACCCTAACCCATGTTCCCTAACCCTAACCCATGTTCCCTAACCCTAACCCATGTTCCCTAACCCATGTTCCCTAACCCTAACCCATGTTCCCTAACCCATGTTCCCTAACCCTAACCCATGTTCCCTAACCCATGTTCCCCAACCCTAACCCATGTTCCCTAACCCTAACCCATGTTCCCTAACCCTATCCCATGTTCCTTAACCCTAACCCATGTTCCCTAACCCATGTTCCCTAACCCATGTTCCCCAACCTTAACCCATGTTCCCTAACCCATGTTCCCTAACCCATGTTCCCTAACCCTAACCCATGTTCCCTAACCCTAACCCATGTTCCCTAACCCATGTTCCCTAACCCTAACCCATGTTCCCTAACCCATGTTCCCTAACCCTAACCCATGTTCCCTAACTCTAACCCATGTTCCCTAACCCTAACCCATGTTCCCTAACCTTAACCCATGTTCCCTAACCCTAACCCATGTCCCCTAACCCTAACCCATGTTCCCTAACCCTAACCCATGTTCCCTAACCCATGTTCCCTAACCCTAACCCATGTTCCCTAACCCTAACCCATGTTCCCTAACCCTAACCCATGTTCCCTAACCCTAACCCATGTTCCCTAACCCATGTTCCCTAACTCTAACCCATGTTCCCTAACCCATGTTCCCTAACCCTAACCCATGTTCCCTAACCCATGTTCCCCAACCCTAACCCATGTTCCCTAACCCTAACCCATGTTCCCTAACCCTATCCCATGTTCCCTAACCCTAACCCATGTTCCCTAACCCATGTTCCCTAACCCATGTTCCCTAACCCTAACCCATGTTCCCTAACCCATGTTCCCTAACCCATGTTCCCTAACCTTAACCCATGTTCCCTAACCCTAACCCATGTTCCCCAACCCTAACCCATGTTCCCTAACCTTAACCCATGTTCCCTAACCCATGTTCCCTAACCCATGTTCCCCAACCTTAACCCATGTTCCCTAACCCTAACCCATGTTCCCTAACCCATGTTCCCTAACCCTAACCCATGTTCCCTAACCCATGTTCCCTAACCCTAACCCATGTTCCCTAACCCATGTTCCCTAACCCTAACCCATGTTCCCTAACTCTAACCCATGTTCCCTAACCCTAACCCATGTTCCCTAACCTTAACCCATGTTCCCTAACCCTAACCCATGTCCCCTAACCCTAACCCATGTTCCCTAACCCATGTTCCCTAACCCATGTTCCCTAACCCTAACCCATGTTCCCTAACCCTAACCCATGTTCCCTAACCCTAACCCATGTTCCCTAACCCTAACCCATGTTCCCTAACCCATGTTCCCTAACCCTAACCCATGTTCCCTAACCCATGTTCCCTAACCCTAACCCATGTTCCCTAACCCATGTTCCCCAACCCTAACCCATGTTCCCTAACCCTAACCCATGTTCCCTAACCCTATCCCATGTTCCTTAACCCTAACCCATGTTCCCTAACCCATGTTCCCTAACCCATGTTCCCCAACCTTAACCCATGTTCCCTAACCCATGTTCCCTAACCCATGTTCCCTAACCCTAACCCATGTTCCCTAACCCTAACCCATGTTCCCTAACCCATGTTCCCTAACCCTAACCCATGTTCCCTAACCCATGTTCCCTAACCCTAACCCATGTTCCCTAACCCATGTTCCCTAACCCTAACCCATGTTCCCTAACTCTAACCCATGTTCCCTAACCCTAACCCATGTTCCCTAACCTTAACCCATGTTCCCTAACCCTAACCCATGTCCCCTAACCCTAACCCATGTTCCCTAACCCTAACCCATGTTCCCTAACCCATGTTCCCTAACCCTAACCCATGTTCCCTAACCCTAACCCATGTTCCCTAACCCTAACCCATGTTCCCTAACCCTAACCCATGTTCCCTAACCCATGTTCCCTAACTCTAACCCATGTTCCCTAACCCATGTTCCCTAACCCTAACCCATGTTCCCTAACCCATGTTCCCCAACCCTAACCCATGTTCCCTAACCCTAACCCATGTTCCCTAACCCTATCCCATGTTCCCTAACCCTAACCCATGTTCCCTAACCCTAACCCATGTTCCCTAACCCATGTTCCCTAACCCTAACCCATGTTCCCTAACCCTAACCCATGTTCCCTAACCCATGTTCCCTAACCCATGTTCCCTAACCCATGTTCCCTAACCCTAACCCATGTTCCCTAACCCTAACCCATGTTCCCTAACCCATGTTCCCTAACCCTAACCCATGTTCCCTAACCCTAATCCATGTTCCCTAACCTTAACCCATGTTCCCTAACCCTAACCCATGTTCCCTAACCTTAACCCATGTTCCCTAACCCTAACCCATGTTCCCTAACCCATGTTCCCTAACCCATGTCCCCTAACCCTAACCCATGTTCCCCAACCCTAACCCATGTTCCCTAACCCTAACCCATGTTCCCTAACCCTAACCCATGTTCCCTAACCCTAACCCATGTTCCCTAACCCTACCCCATGTTCCCTAACCCATGTTCCCTAACCCATGTTCCCTAACCCATGTTCCCTAACCCATGTCCCCTAACCCTAACCCATGTTCCCTAACCAATGTTCCCTAACCTTAACCCATGTTCCCTAACCCTAACCCATGTTCCCTAACCCTAACCCATGTTCCCTAATCCATGTTCCCTAACCCTAACCCATGTTCCCTAACCCATGTTCCCTGCCAGCAGCATACCACCCTGCATACCACTGCTGGCTTGCTTCTGAAGCTAAGCAGGGTTGGTCCTGGTCAGTCCCTGGATGGGAGACCAGGTGCTGCTGGAAGTGGTGTTGGAGGGCCAGTAGGAGGCACTCTTTCCTCTGGTCTAAACAAAGATCCCAATGCCCCAGGGCAGTGATTGGGGACACTGCTCTGTGTAGGGTGCCGTCTTTCGGATGGGACGTTAAACGGGTGTCCTGACTCTCTGAGGTCATTAAAGATCCCATGGCACTTATCGTAAGAGTAGGGGTGTTAACCCCGGTGTCCTGGCTAAATTCCCAATCTGGCCCTCAACCATCACGGTCACCTAATAATCCCCAGTTTACAATTGGCTCATTCATCCCCCTCCTCTCCCCTGTAACTATTCCCCAGGTCGTTGCTGCAAATGAGAACGTGTTCTCAGTCAACTTACCTGGTAAAATAACGGTAAAAAACAAAAAACAAAAAACAAAACCTTAACCCATGTTCCCTAACCCATGTTCCCTAACCCATGTTCCCTAACCCATGTTCCCTAACCCATGTTCCCTAACCCTAACCCATGTTCCCTAACCCATGTTCCCTAACCCTAACCCATGTTCCCTAACCCATGTTCCCTAACCCTAACCCATGTTCCCTAACCCATGTTCCCTAACCCTAACCCATGTTCCCTAACCCATGTTCCCTAACCCTAACCCATGTTCCCTAACCCATGTTCCCTAACCCTAACCCATGTTCCCTAACCCATGTTCCCTAACCCTAACCCTTGTCCCCTAACCCATGTTCCCTAACCCTAACCCATGTTCCCTAACCCATGTCCCCTAACCCATGTTCCCTAACCCTAACCCATGTTCCCTAACCCTAACCCATGTTCCCTAACCCTAACCCATGTTCCCTAACCCATGTTCCCTAACCCTAACCCATGTTCCCTAACCCATGTCCCCTAACCCATGTTCCCTAACCCATGTTCCCTAACCCTAACCCATGTTCCCTAACCCATGTTCCCTAACCCTAACCCATGTCCCCTGACCCATGTTCCCTAACCCTAACCCATGTTCCCTAACCCATGTCCCCTAACCCATGTTCCCTAACCCTAACCCATGTTCCCTAACCCTAACCCATGTTCCCTAACCCATGTTCCCTAACCCTAACCCATGTTCCCTAACCCTAACCCATGTTCCCTAACCCATGTTCCCTAACCCATGTTCCCCAACCCTAACCCATGTTCCCTAACCTTAACCCATGTTCCCTAACCCTAACCCATGTTCCCTAACCCTAACCCATGTTCCCTAAACCATGTTCCCTAACCCATGTTCCCTAACCCTAACCCATGTTCCCTAACCCATGTTCCCTAACCCTAACCCATGTTCCCTAACCCATGTACCCTAACCCATGTTCCCTAACCCTAACCCATGTTCCCTAACCCATGTTCCCTAACCCATGTTCCCTAACCCTAACCCATGTTCCCTAACCCATGTACCCTAACCCATGTTCCCTAACCCTAACCCATGTTCCCTAACCCATGTTCCCTAACCCATGTTCCCTAACCTTAACCCATGTTCCCTAACCCTAACCCATGTTCCCCAACCCTAACCCATGTTCCCTAACCTTAACCCATGTTCCCTAACCCATGTTCCCTAACCCATGTTCCCCAACCTTAACCCATGTTCCCTAACCCTAACCCATGTTCCCTAACCCATGTTCCCTAACCCTAACCCATGTTCCCTAACCCATGTTCCCTAACCCTAACCCATGTTCCCTAACCCATGTTCCCTAACCCTAACCCATGTTCCCTAACTCTAAACCATGTTCCCTAACCCTAACCCATGTTCCCTAACCTTAACCCATGTTCCCTAACCCTAACCCATGTCCCCTAACCCTAACCCATGTTCCCTAACCCTAACCCATGTCCCCTAACCCTAACCCATGTTCCCTAACCCTAACCCATGTTCCCTAACCCATGTTCCCTAACCCTAACCCATGTTCCCTAACCCTAACCCATGTTCCCTAACCCTAACCCATGTTCCCTAACCCTAACCCATGTTCCCTAACCCATGTTCCCTAACCCTAACCCATGTTCCCTAACCCATGTTCCCTAACCCTAACCCATGTTCCCTAACCCATGTTCCCCAACCCTAACCCATGTTCCCTAACCCTAACCCATGTTCCCTAACCCTATCCCATGTTCCCTAACCCTAACCCATGTTCCCTAACCCATGTTCCCTAACCCATGTTCCCCAACCTTAACCCATGTTCCCTAACCCATGTTCCCTAACCCATGTTCCCTAACCCTAACCCATGTTCCCTAACCCTAACCCATGTTCCCTAACCCATGTTCCCTAACCCTAACCCATGTTCCCTAACCCATGTTCCCTAACCCTAACCCATGTTCCCTAACCCATGTTCCCTAACCCTAACCCATGTTCCCTAACTCTAACCCATGTTCCCTAACCCTAACCCTAACCCTAACCCTAACCCTAACCCTAAATGAGAACGTGTTCTCAGTCAACTTACCTGGTAAAATAACATGAAAAAAAAAAAAAAAAAAAAAAACCTTAACCCATGTTCCCTAACCCATGTTCCCTAACCCATGTTCCCTAACCCATGTTCCCTAACCCTAACCCATGTTCCCTAACCCATGTTCCCTAACCCTAACCCATGTTCCCTAACCCATGTTCCCTAACCCTAACCCATGTTCCCTAACCCATGTTCCCTAACCCTAACCCATGTTCCCTAACCCATGTTCCCTAACCCTAACCCATGTTCCCTAACCCATGTTCCCTAACCCTAACCCATGTTCCCTAACCCATGTTCCCTAACCCTAACCCATGTTCCCTAACCCATGTTCCCTAACCCATGTTCCCTAACCCATGTTCCCTAACCCTAACCCATGTTCCCTAACCCATGTTCCCTAACCCATGTTCCCTAACCCTAACCCATGTTCCCTAACCCATGTTCCCTAACCCATGTTCTCTAACCCTAACCCATGTTCCCTAACCCATGTTCCCTAACCCATGTTCCCTAACCCATGTTCCCTAACCCATGTTCCCTAACCCTAACCCATGTTCCCTAACCCATGTTCCCTAACCCATGTTCCCTAACCCTAACCCATGTTCCCTAACCCATGTTCCCTAACCCTAACCCATGTTCCCTAACCCATGTTCCCTAACCCTAACCCATGTTCCCTAACCCTAACCCATGTTCCCTAACCCATGTTCCCTAACCCTAACCCATGTTCCCTAACCCATGTTCCCTAACCCTAACCCATGTTCCCTAACCCATGTTCCCTAACCCTAACCCATGTCCCATAACCCATGTTCCCTAACCCTAACCCATGTTCCCTAACCCATGTCCCCTAACCCATGTTCCCTAACCCTAACCCATGTTCCCTAACCCTAACCCATGTTCCCTAACCCATGTTCCCTAACCCTAACCCATGTTCCCTAACCCTAACCCATGTTCCCTAACCCATGTTCCCTAACCCTAACCCATGTTCCCTAACCCATGTCCCCTAACCCATGTTCCCTAACCCATGTTCCCTAACCCTAACCCATGTTCCCTAACCCATGTTCCCTAACCCTAACCCATGTTCCCTAACCCATGTTCCCTAACCCTAACCCATGTTCCCTAACCCATGTTCCCTAACCCTAACCCATGTTCCCTAACCCATGTTCCCTAACCCTAACCCATGTTCCCTAACCCATGTTCCCTAACCCTAACCCATGTTCCCTAACCCATGTTCCCTAACCCTAACCCATGTTCCCTAACCCATGTTCCCTAACCCATGTTCCCTAACCCATGTTCCCTAACCCTAACCCATGTTCCCTAACCCATGTTCCCTAACCCTAACCCATGTTCCCTAACCCATGTTCCCTAACCCTAACCCATGTTCCCTAACCCATGTTCCCTAACCCTAACCCATGTTCCCTAACCCTAACCCATGTTCCCTAACCCATGTTCCCTAACCCTAACCCATGTTCCCTAACCCTAACCCATGTTCCCTAACCCTAACCCATGTTCCCTAACCCATGTTCCCTAACCCTAACCCATGTTCCCTAACCCATGTTCCCTAACCCTAACCCATGTTCCCTAACCCATGTTCCCTAACCCTAACCCATGTTCCCTAACCCTAACCCATGTTCCCTAACCCATGTTCCCTAACCCATGTTCCCCAACCCTAACCCATGTTCCCTAACCCATGTTCCCTAACCCTAACCCATGTTCCCTAACCCATGTTCCCTAACCCTAACCCATGTTCCCTAACCCATGTTCCCTAACCCATGTTCCCCAACCCTAACCCATGTTCCCTAACCCATGTTCCCTAACCCTAACCCATGTTCCCTAACCCATGTTCCCTAACCCTAACCCATGTTCCCTAACCCTAACCCATGTTCCCTAACCCATGTTCCCTAACCCTAACCCATGTTCCCTAACCCATGTTCCCTAACCCTAACCCATGTTCCCTAACCCATGTTCCCTAACCCTAACCCATGTTCCCTAACCCATGTTCCCTAACCCTAACCCATGTTCCCTAACCCATGTTCCCTAACCCTAACCCATGTTCCCTAACCCTAACCCATGTTCCCTAACCCATGTTCCCTAACCCATGTTCCCCAACCCTAACCCATGTTCCCTAACCTTAACCCATGTTCCCTAACCCTAACCCATGTTCCCTAACCCTAACCCATGTTCCCTAAACCATGTTCCCTAACCCATGTTCCCTAACCCTAACCCATGTTCCCTAACCCATGTTCCCTAACCCTAACCCATGTTCCCTAACCCATGTACCCTAACCCATGTTCCCTAACCCTAACCCATGTTCCCTAACCCATGTTCCCTAACCCATGTTCCCTAACCCTAACCCATGTTCCCTAACCCTAACCCATGTTCCCTAACCCATGTTCCCTAACCTTAACCCATGTTCCCTAACCCATGTTCCCTAACCCATGTTCCCTAACCTTAACCCATGTTCCCTAACCCATGTTCCCTAACCCTAACCCATGTTCCCTAACCCTAACCCATGTTCCCTAACCCATGTTCCCTAACCCGTGTTCCCTAACCCATGTTCCCTAACCCTAACCCATGTCCCCTAACCCTAACCCATGTTCCCTAACCCTAACCCATGTTCCCTAACCCTAACCCATGTTCCCTAACCCATGTTCCCTAACCCTAACCCATGTTCCCTAACCCTAACCCATGTTCCCTAACCCATGTTCCCTAACCCATGTTCCCTAACCCATGTTCCCTAACCCTAACCCATGTTCCCTAACCCTAACCCATGTTCCCTAACCCTAACCCATGTTCCCTAACCCATGTTCCCTAACCCATGTTCCCTAACCTTAACCCATGTTCCCTAACCCTAACCCATGTTCCCTAACCCTAACCCATGTTCCCTATCCCATGTTCCCTAACCCTAACCCATGTTCCCTAACCCTAACCCATGTTCCCTAACCTTAACCCATGTTCCCTAACCCTAACCCATGTTCCCTAACCCATGTTCCCTAACCCTAACCCATGTTCCCTAACCTTAACCCATGTTCCCTAACCCTAACCCATGTTCCCTAACCCATGTTCCCTAACCCTAACCCATGTTCCCTAACCCTAACCCATGTTCCCTAACCCTAACCCATGTTCCCTAACCTTAACCCATGTTCCCTAACCCATGTTCCCTAACCTTAACCCATGTTCCCTAACCCATGTTCCCTAACCTTAACCCATGTTCCCTAACCCTAACCCATGTTCCCTAACCCTAACCCATGTTCCCTAACCCATGTTCCCTAACCCTAACCCATGTTCCCTAACCCATGTTCCCTAACCCTAACCCATGTTCCCTAACCCATGTTCCCTAACCCTAACCCATGTTCCTTAACCCTAACCCATGTTCCCTAACCCATGTTCCCTAACCCTAACCCATGTTCCCTAACCCTAACCCATGTTCCCTAACCCTAACCCATGTTCCCTAACCTTAACCTCTCTCTCTCCCTCTGCTCTCTCTCCTTCTCTCTCTCTGGTCTCTCTCTCTCAATGCAATTTCAATTTAAGGGCTTTATTGGCATGGGAAACACATGTTTACATTGCCAAGGTAAGTGAAGTAGATAATAAACAAAAGTGAAATAAACAATAAAAATGAACAGTAGACATTACACTCACAGAAGTTCCAAATGAATAAAGACATTTCAAATGTCATATTATGTATTTATATACAGTGTTGTAGCGATGTGCAAATGGTTAAAGTACAAAAGGGGAAAATAAATAAACATAAATATGGGTTGTATTTACAATGGTGTTTGTTCTTCACCGGTTGCCCTTTTCTTGTGGCAACAGGTCACAAATCTTGTTGCTGTGATGGAACACTGTGGTATTTCACCCAGTAGATATGGGAGTTCTCTCTCTCTCTCTCTCTCTCACTCTCTCTCTCTCTCTCTCTCTGTCTCTCTCTCTCTCTCTCTCTTTGTCTCTGTCTCTGTCTCTCTCTCCCTCTCTCTTTCTTTCTCTCTCTCTCTCTCTCCCTCTCTCTCTCTCTCTTTCTCTCTTTCTCTCTCTCTCTGTCTCTCTCTCTCTCTCTCTCTCTCTCTCTCCCCCTCTCTCTCTCTCTCTCTCTCTTGGTCTCTCTCTCTCTCTCCATCAAAGGTAGATCACAGCACTCTATATCTCTGTCTCTCTCTCTCTCTCTGTCTCCTCGGATACTGCTTAGAACCTGGCTCAGAATGAAATAACCCAGTAAAGTCTGGAAGGCCGTGGAATAAACAAAACAAAATACAATCGCTACAGAGCACTTTTTTTGTTTCCAACTGCTTGTACTTTGGTTTGTTACATCAGAAGAATTTTAAGCAGCTAATCGTAAGCCGTTTAAGACCCCCCCCCCCCCCTCTCTCTGTAGGACCCCCCCCCCCCTCTCTCTCTGTCGGTTTCAGCAGGGAGTGGGACTGCTCTCTCTCTTTCTGTAGGTTTCAGCAGGGAGTGGGACTGCTCTCTCTCTCTGTAGGTTTCAGCAGGGAGTGGGACTGCTCTCTCTCTCTCTGTAGGTTTCAGCAGGGAGTGGGACTGCTCTCTCTCTCTCTGTAGGTTTCAGCAGGGAGTGGGACTGCTCTCTCTCTCTGTAGGTTTCAGCAGGGAGTGGGACTGCTCTCTCTCTCTGTAGGTTTCATCAGGGAGTGGGACTGCTCTCTCTCTCTGTAGGTTTCAGCAGGGAGTGGGACTGCTCTCTCTCTCTGTAGGTTTCATCAGGGAGTGGGACTGCTCTCTCTCTCTGTAGGTTTCAGCAGGGAGTGGGACTGCTCTCTCTCTCTCTGTAGGTTTCAGCAGGGAGTGGGACTGCTCTCTCTCTCTCTGTAGGTTTCAGCAGGGAGTGGGACTGCTCTCTCTCTCTGTCGGTTTCAGCAGGGAGTGGGACTGCTCTCTCTCTCTGTAGGTTTCAGCAGGGAGTGGGACTGCTCTCTCTCTCTGTAGGTTTCATCAGGGAGTGGGACTGCTCTCTCTCTCTGTAGGTTTCATCAGGGAGTGGGACTGCTCTCTCTCTCTGTAGGTTTCAGCAGGGAGTGGGACTGCTCTCTCTCTCTGTAGGTTTCAGCAGGGAGTGGGACTGCTCTCTCTCTCTGTAGGTTTCATCAGGGAGTGGGACTGCTCTCTCTCTCTCTCTGTAGGTTTTATCAGGGAGTGGGACTGCTCTCTCTCTCTCTGTAGGTTTCAGCAGGGAGTGGGACTGCTCTCTCTCTCTGTAGGTTTCAGCAGGGAGTGGGACTGCTCTCTCTCTCTCTGTAGGTTTCAGCAGGGAGTGGGACTGCTCTCTCTCTCTGTCGGTTTCATCAGGGAGTGGGACTGCTCTCTCTCTCTCTGTCTGTTTCAGCAGGGAGTGGGACTGCTCTCTCTCTCTATGTCTGTTTCAGCAGGGAGTGGGACTGCTCTCTCTCTCTGTCGGTTTCATCAGGGAGTGGGACTGCTCTCTCTCTCTGTAGGTTTCAGCAGGGAGTGGGACTGCTCTCTCTCTCTCTGTAGGTTTCAGCAGGGAGTGGGACTGCTCTCTCTCTCTCTGTAGGTTTCAGCAGGGAGTGGGACTGCTCTCTCTCTCTGTAGGTTTCAGCAGGGAGTGGGACTGCTCTCTCTCTCTGTAGGTTTCATCAGGGAGTGGGACTGCTCTCTCTCTCTGTAGGTTTCAGCAGGGAGTGGGACTGCTCTCTCTCTCTGTAGGTTTCATAAGGGAGTGGGACTGCTCTCTCTCTCTGTAGGTTTCAGCAGGGAGTGGGACTGCTCTCTCTCTCTGTAGGTTTCAGCAGGGAGTGGGACTGCTCTCTCTCTCTGTAGGTTTCATCAGGGAGTGGGACTGCTCTCTCTCTCTCTGTAGGTTTTATCAGGGAGTGGGACTGCTCTCTCTCTCTCTGTAGGTTTCAGCAGGGAGTGGGACTGCTCTCTCTCTCTGTAGGTTTCAGCAGGGAGTGGGACTGCTCTCTCTCTCTCTGTAGGTTTCAGCAGGGAGTGGGACTGCTCTCTCTCTCTGTCGGTTTCATCAGGGAGTGGGACTGCTCTCTCTCTCTCTGTCTGTTTCAGCAGGGAGTGGGACTGCTCTCTCTCTCTCTGTCTGTTTCAGCAGGGAGTGGGACTGCTCTCTCTCTCTGTCGGTTTCATCAGGGAGTGGGACTGCTCTCTCTCTCTGTCGGTTTCAGCAGGGAGTGGGACTGCTCTCTCTCTCTCTGTCGGTTTCAGCAGGGAGTGGGACTGCTCTCTCTCTCTGTAGGTTTCAGCAGGGAGTGGGACTGCTCTCTCTCTCTCTGTAGGTTTCAGCAGGGAGTGGGACTGCTCTCTCTCTCTGTCGGTTTCATCAGGGAGTGGGACTGCTTTCTCTCTCTGTCTGTTTCAGCAGGGAGTGGGACTGCTCTCTCTCTCTGTAGGTTTCAGCAGGGAGTGGGACTGCTCTCTCTCTCTCTGTAGGTTTCAGCAGGGAGTGGGACTGCTCTCTCTCTCTGTAGGTTTCAGCAGGGAGTGGGACTGCTCTCTCTCTTTCTGTAGGTTTCAGCAGGGAGTGGGACTGCTCTCTCTCTCTGTAGGTTTCAGCAGGGAGTGGGACTGCTCTCTCTCTCTGTAGGTTTCAGCAGGGAGTGGGACTGCTCTCTCTCTCTGTAGGTTTCAGCAGGGAGTGGGACTGCTCTCTCTCTCTGTCTCTCTCTGTCTCTCTCTCTCTCTCTCTCTGTCTCTCTCTCTCTCTCTCTTTCTCTCTCTCTCTCTCTGTCTCTCTCTCTCTCTCTCTCTCTCTCTCTCTCTTCTCTCTCTCTGTCTCTCTCTCTCTCTCTTTCTGTCTCTCTCTCCATCGAAGGTAGATCACAGCTCTCTCTCTCTATGCCCTATCTCTCTGTGTTCTGCTAGACATTGGAGACCACTGTAAATCTGATCAGGAGTGGCGTGGGGACTCTAACCTGATGATCTGAGGCGTCCTACTGATGATATGTTCTGGTTGTAGGGAAAGGTTTCTAGCGGGGGGAAATGGATTAATAAAGTATTCTGATAATGAACACACACACACACACACACACACACACACACACACACACACACACAACTACTGACTGTAAACTGTAAAGATGTAAACTACTGACTGGCTTGATGTAAACTGTAAAGATGTAAACTACTGACTGGCTTGATGTAAACTGTAAAGATGTAAACTACTGACTGGCTTGATGTAAACTGGAAAGATGTCAACTACTGACTGGCTTGATGTAAACTGGAAAGATGTTAACTACTGACTGGCTTGATGTAAACTGGAAATATGTTAATTATTGACTGGCTTGATGTAAACTGGAAAGATGTAAACTACTGACTGGCTTGATGTAAACTGGAAAGATGTAAACTACTGACTGGCTTGATGTAAACTGGAAAGATGTTAACTACTGACTGGCTTGATGTAAACTGGAAAGATGTTAACTACTGACTGGCTTGATGTAAACTGGAAAGATGTTAACTACTGACTGGCTTGATGTAAACTGGAAAGATGTAAACTACTGACTGGCTTGATGTAAACTGGAAAGATGTCAACTACTGACTGGCTTGATGTAAACTGGAAAGATGTTAACTACTGACTGGCTTGATGTAAACTGTAAAGATGTTAACTACTGACTGGCTTGATGTAAACTGGAAAGATGTAAACTACTGACTGGCTTGATGTAAACTGTAAAGATGTCAACTACTGACTGGCTTGATGTAAACTGGAAAGATGTAAACTACTGACTGGCTTGATGTAAACTGGAAAGATGTTAACTACTGACTGGCTTGATGTAAACTGGAAAGATGTAAACTACTGACTGGCTTGATGTAAACTGTAAAGATGTCAACTACTGACTGGCTTGATGTAAACTGTAAAGATGTCAACTACTGACTGGCTTGATGTAAACTGGAAAGATGTAAACTACTGACTGGCTTGATGTAAACTGGAAATATGTTAATTACTGACTGGCTTGATGTAAACTGGAAAGATGTCAACTACTGACTGGCTTGATGTAAACTGGACAGATGTCAACTACTGACTGGCTTGATGTAAACTGGAAAGATGTCAACTACTGACTGGCTTGATGTAAACTGGAAAGATGTTAACTACTGACTGGCTTGATGTAAACTGGAAAGATGTCAACTACTGACTGGCTTGATGTCAACTGGAAAGATGTCAACTACTGACTGGCTTGATGTAAACTGGAAAGATGTCAACTACTGACTGGCTTGATGTAAACTGGAAAGATGTTAACTACTGACTGGCTTGATGTAAACTGTAAAGATGTAAACTACTGACTGGCTTGATGTAAACTGTAAAGATGTAAACTACTGACTGGCTTGATGTAAACTGGAAAGATGTAAACTACTGACTGGCTTGATGTAAACTGTAAAGATGTAAACTACTGACTGGCTTGATGTAAACTGGAAAGATGTCAACTACTGACTGGCTTGATGTAAACTGTAAAGATGTTAACTACTGACTGGCTTGATGTAAACTGGAAAGATGTAAACTACTGACTGGCTTGATGTAAACTGGAGAGATGTAAACTACTGACTGGCTTGATGTAAACTGGAAAGATGTCAACTACTGACTGGCTTGATGTAAACTGGAAAGATGTCAACTACTGACTGGCTTGATGTAAACTGGAAAGATGTTAACTACTGACTGGCTTGATGTAAACTGGAAAGATGTAAACTACTGACTGGCTTGATGTAAACTGGAAAGATGTCAACTACTGACTGGCTTGATGTAAACTGGAAAGATGTTAACTACTGACTGGCTTGATGTAAACTGTAAAGATGTTAACTACTGACTGGCTTGATGTAAACTGTAAAGATGTCAACTACTGACTGGCTTGATGTAAACTGGAAAGATGTAAACTACTGACTGGCTTGATGTAAACTGGAAATATGTTAATTACTGACTGGCTTGATGTAAACTGGAAAGATGTCAACTACTGACTGGCTTGATGTAAACTGGAAAGATGTTAACTACTGACTGGCTTGATGTAAACTGGAAAGATGTTAACTACTGACTGGCTTGATGTAAACTGGAAATATGTTAATTATTGACTGGCTTGATGTAAACTGGAAAGATGTAAACTACTGACTGGCTTGATGTAAACTGGAAAGATGTAAACTACTGACTGGCTTGATGTAAACTGGAAAGATGTTAACTACTGACTGGCTTGATGTAAACTGGAAAGATGTAAACTACTGACTGGCTTGATGTAAACTGGAAAGATGTTAACTACTGACTGGCTTGATGTAAACTGGAAAGATGTTAACTACTGACTGGCTTGATGTAAACTGGAAAGATGTCAACTACTGACTGGCTTGATGTAAACTGGAAAGATGTTAACTACTGACTGGCTTGATGTAAACTGGAAAGATGTAAACTACTGACTGGCTTGATGTAAACTGGAAAGATGTCAACTACTGACTGGCTTGATGTAAACTGGAAAGATGTTAACTACTGACTGGCTTGATGTAAACTGGAAAGATGTTAACTACTGACTGGCTTGATGTAAACTGGAAAGATGTCAACTACTGACTGGCTTGATGTAAACTGGAAAGATGTCAACTGCTGACTGGCTTGATGTAAACTGGAAAGATGTTAACTACTGACTGGCTTGATGTAAACTGGAAAGATGTCAACTACTGACTGGCTTGATGTAAACTGGAAAGATGTCAACTACTGACTGGCTCGATGTAAACTGGAAAGATGTCAACTACTGACTGGCTTGATGTAAACTGGAAAGATGTTGACTACTGACTGACCTCATAATGCTCCATGGTAATAACCTCATAATGCTCCATGGTAATAACCTCATAATGCTCCATGGTAATAACCTCATAATGCTCCATGGTAATAATCTCATAATGTTCCATGGTAATAACCTCATAATGCTCCATGGTAATAACCTCATAATGCTCCATGGTAATAACCTCATAATGCTCCATGGTAATAACCTCATAATGCTCCATGGTAATAACCTCATAATGCTCCATGGTAATAACCTCATAATGCTCCATGGTAATAACCTCATAATGCTCCATGGTAATAACCTCATAATGCTCCATGGTAATAACCTCATAATGCTCCATGGTAATAACCTCATAATGCTCCATGGTAATAACCTCATAATGCTCCATGGTAATAACCTCATAATGCTCCATGGTAATAACCTCACAATGCTCCATGGTAATAACCTAATAATGCTCCATGGTAATAACCTCATAATGCTCCATGGTAATAACCTCATAATGCTCCATGGTAATAACCTCATAATGCTCCATGGTAATAACCTCATAATGCTCCATGGTAATAACCTCATAATGCTCCATGGTAATAACCTCATAATGCCCCATGGTAATAACCTCATAATGCCCCACGGTAATAACCTCATAATGCTCCATGGTAATAACCTCATAATGCTCCATGGTAATAACCTCATAATGCTCCATGGTAATAACCTCATAATGCTCCATGGTAATAACCTCATAATGCTCCACGGTAATAACCTCATAATGATCCACGGTAATAACCTCATAATGATCCATGGTAATAACTTCATAATGATCCATGGTAATAACCTCATAATGCTCCATGGTAATAACCTCATAATGCTCCATGGTAATAACCTCATAATGCTCCATGGTAATAACCTCATAATGCTCCATGGTAATAACCTCATAATGCTCCATGGTAATAACCTCATAATGCTCCATGGTAATAACCTCATAATGCTCCATGGTAATAACCTCATAATGCTCCATGGTAATAACCTCATAATGCTCCATGGTAATAACCTCATAATGCTCCATGGTAATAACCTCATAATGCTCCATGGTAATAACCTCATAATGCTCCATGGTAATAACCGCATAATGCTCCATGGTAATAACCTCATAATGCTCCATGGTAATAACCTCATAATGCTCCATGGTAATAACCTCATAATGCTCCATGGTAATAACCTCATAATGTTCCATGGTAATAACTCATAATGCTCCATGGTAATAACCTCATAATGCTCCATGGTAATAACCTCATAATGCTCCATGGTAATAACCTCATAATGCTCCATGGTAATAACCTCATAGTGGTCCATGGTAATAACCTAATAATGCTCCATGGTAATAACCTCATAATGCTCCATGGTAATAACCTCATAATGCTCCATGGTAATAACCTCATAATGCTCCATGGTAATAACCTCATAATGCTCCATGGTAATAACCTCATAATGCTCCATGGTAATAACCTAATAGTGGTCCATGCTAATAGCCGAATAATGGATGTCAGTGATGTCATATAGTATAGGCTACAATAAGTACAAAAGATAAGCTGTCTTTTCCACTGAGTTACATTTACACAAAGGATCTGATTTGCCTCTACAGACACGAGAGAGAGAGAGACAGAGAGAGAGAGACAGAGAGAGAGAGAGAGAGGAGAGAGAGAGAGACATAGAGAAAGAGACAGAGACAGAGAGAGAGAGGGAGACAGAGAGAGAGAGAGAGAGAGAGAGAGAGAGAGAGAGAGAGGGAGAGAGAGAGAGAGAGGGAGAGAGAGACAGAGACAGGGAGAGAGAGAGAGAGACAGGGAGAGAGAGAGAGAGAGAGAGAGATAGAGAAAGAGACAGAGACAGAGACAGAGAGGGAGACAGAGAGAGAGAGAGAGAGAGAGAGAGAGAGAGGGAGAGAGGGAGAGAGAGAGAGAGAGAGAGAGAGAGAGAGAGAGAGAGAGAGAGAGAGAGAGAGAGAGAGAGAGAGAGAGGGAGAGAGAGAGAGAGAGAGAGAGACAGGGAGAGAGAGAGCTCTTTGAAATGGATCAAAACACAACAAGGCCATAATTGAGCCTAGGAGATGAAAGTGAAACAATCTCAATTCTGTCAAGAGGGAGAGCGAATGCTCCGGCTCCCTTCAGTGGACACTAACTGGCTGAGCATGTGTCCCAGTGACACTCTATTCCCTGTATCCCTATAGAGCACTGCTGTTGACCAGTCCAGAAGTCGTGCACTATGTAGGGAATACGGTGCCATTTGGAACACAGCCTGACTGTAACATCTAAAATGCTCCCCTTATTTTCTTCAAACCGACCAACGGTCCAATCAGAAGCAATTATGTTCTCTCTGAGATGGAAGAGACCAGACATCCAGAGGCTTGGTGGTTCTCTCTCTGAGATGGAAGAGACCAGACATTCAGAGGCTTGGTGGTTCTCTCTCTCTGAGATGGTAGAGACCAGACATTCAGAGGCTTGGTGGTTCTCTCTCTGAGATGGAAGAGACCAGACATTCAGAGGCTTGGTGGTTCTCTCTCTCTGAGATGGAAGAGACCAGACATTCAGAGGCTTGGTGGTTCTCTCTCTCTGAGATGGAAGAGACCAGACATTCAGAGGCTTGGTGGTTCTCTCTCTCTGAGATGGAAGAGACCAGACATTCAGAGGCTTGGTGGTTCTCTCTCTGAGATGGAAGAGACCAGACATTCAGAGGCTTGGTGGTTCTCTCTCTGAGATGGAAGAGACCAGACATTCAGAGGCTTGGTGGTTCTCTCTCTGAGATGGAAGAGACCAGACATTCAGAGGCTTGGTGGTTCTCTCTCTCTGAGATGGTAGAGACCAGACATTCAGAGGCTTGGTGGTTCTCTCTCTCTCTGAGATGGTAGAGACCAGACATTCAGAGGCTTGGTGGTTCTCTCTCTGAGATGGAAGAGACCAGACATTCAGAGGCTTGTTGGTTCTCTCTCTGAGATGGAAGAGACCAGACATTCAGAGGCTTGGTGGTTCTCTCTCTCTGAGATGGTAGAGACCAGACATTCAGAGGCTTGGTGGTTCTCTCTCTGAGATGGTAGAGACCAGACATTCAGAGGCTTGGTGGTTCTCTCTCTCTGAGATGGTAGAGACCAGACATTCAGAGGAGAGAAAAGAAAGAAAAGCAAATTTTTTGTCAATTAAAATAACATCAAATTTATCAGAAATACAGTGTAGACATTGCTAATGTAAATGACTATTGTAGCTGGAAACAGCTGATTTTTAATGGAATATCTACATAGGCGTACAGAGGCCCATTATCAGCAACCATCACTTCTGTGTTCCAATGGCACGTTGTGTTAGCTAATCCAAGTTTATCATTTTAAAAGACTAATTGATCATTAGAAAACCCTTTTGCAATTATGTTAGCACAGCTGAAAACTGTTGTCCTGATTAAAGAAGCAATAAAACTGGCCTTCTTTAGACTAGTTGAGCATCAGCATTTGTGGGTTCGATTACAGGCTCAAAATGTCCAGAAACAAAGACCTTTCTTCTGAAACTTGTCAGTCTATTCTTGTTCTGAGAAATGAAGGTTATTCCATGCGAGAAATTGCCAAGAAACTGAAGATCTCGTACAACTCTGTGTACTACTCCCTTCACAGAACAGCGCAAACTCTAACCAGAATAGAAAGAGGAGTGGGAGTCCCCGGTGCACAACTGAGCAAGAGGACAAGTACATTAGAGTGTCTAGTTTGAGAAACAGACGGCTCACAAGTCCTCAACCAGGCGTCAACAGTGAAGAGGCGACTCCGGGATGCTGGCCTTCCAGGCAGAGTTCCTCTGTCCAGTCTCAACGTCAACAGTGAAGATGCGTCTCCGGGATACCGGCCTTCCAGGCAGAGTTCCTCTGTCCAGTCTCAACGTCAACAGTGAAGAGGCGACTCCGGGATGCTGGCCTTCTAGGCAGAGTTCCTCTGTCCAGTCTCAACGTCAACAGTGAAGAGGCGACTCCGGCCTTCTAGACAGAGTTGCAATGAAAAAGCCATATCTCTGTCCAGTGTCTGTGTTCTTTCGCCCATCTTTAATCTTTTATTTTTATTGGCCAGTCTGAGATATGGCTTTTTTATCTTTGCAACTCTGCCTAGAAGGCCAGCATCCCCGGAGTCGCCTCTTCACTGTTGCCTACAGAGGCTTGTTGATTTCAACGAGGAGTATTTACAGTGTCCAGAGTGCTACTAGGTCCTTCAGATATTGGTTGTGGATGATAACATTATACTGTACATAACGCCTGGATAAACTCTCCCAAAAAATGTGTAAAAATGTGTAAAAATGAAAACAAAAAAAAGCCAGAAGTTGAACAAATTATAGCTTCCAAATCCAGCAGCTCAGATCTATAAGAAGACTTGACAAAGGACAATCCTCTGCCCTTGTCACGCCCTGACCTTAGAGAGTCTTTTTATGTCTCTAGTTGGTTTGGTCAGGGTGTGATGTGGGGTGGGCATTCTATGCTTTGTTTTCTATGTTTCTGTATTTCTATGTTTTGGCCGAGTATGGTTCTCAATCAGGGACAGCTGTCTATCGTTGTCTCTGATTGGGAATCATACTTAGGTAGCCCTTTTCCCCTCCTGTCAGTGTGGGTAGTTGATTTTGTTAGTGGCCCTGTAAGCTTCACGGTTGTTTTCATCGTTTGTTGTTTTGCTGGTGTCATTTTAAATAAAAGGAAAATGTACGCTGACCACGCTGCACCTTGGTCTTCTGCTTTCGACGGCCGTGACAGCCCCCTTAGTAATAGAAGGACTGGGCCATTTCCTATTCTGTCCCCCCTTTTGTTCCATATTTACAATTACCAGTGTTAGTGTTACTTTAATAATCAACAGGAGAGACGTCTCTACAGGGGAGGTCAACTCTCCGTCCTTGAGGTTGCATTTCCCTGTACTGTCCGTATACAGACATATAGTCTGTCTAGGACTATCTCATACCCACGATTAGCAAGCCTTTTCCTTCAATGACAGAGACGTCTCTCTTTTAGCAGCATATTATCTGCTTCCATAGAGGTCTCGTGGTTTAACAATATAGAGACTGTCTGCTGGGACACATCCACTGTCCCACGGGTAGGTGATGGTGTAATACATGAAGATACTGTACTCTACCTCAACTTTTATCATGATGTCTCCTTATTAAATGGTATAACTCTCATCATAACACCAGTCCCATAATGTCTCCTTATCATAACACCAGTCCCATAATGTCTCCTTATTAAATGGTATAACTCTTATCATAACACCAGTCCCATAATGTCTCCTTATCATAACACCAGTCCCATAATGTCTCCTTATCATAACACCAGTCCCATAATGTCTCCTTATCATAACACCAGTCCCATAATGTCTCCTTATTAAATGGTATAACTCTCATCATAACACCAGTCCCATAATGTCTCCTTATCATAACACCAGTCCCATAATGTCTCCTTATCATAACACCAGTCCCATAATGTCTCCTTATCATAACACCAGTCCCATAATGTCTCCTTATTAAATGGTATAACTCTTATCATAACACCAGTCCCATAATGTCTCCTTATCATAACACCAGTCCCATAATGTCTCCTTATCATAACACCAGTCCCATAATGTCTCCTTATCATAACACCAGTCCCATAATGTCTCCTTATCATAACACCAGTCCCATAATGTCTCCTTATTAAATGGTATAACTCTCATCATAACACCAGTCCCATAATGTCTCCTTATCATAACACCAGTCCCATAATGTCTCCTTATTAAATGGTATAACTCTTATCATAACACCAGTCCCATAATGTCTCCTTATCATAACACCAGTCCCATAATGTCTCCTTATCATAACACCAGTCCCATAATGTCTCCTTATTAAATGGTATAACTCTCATCATAACACCAGTCCCATAATGTCTCCTTATCATAACACCAGTCCCATAATGTCTCCTTATCATAACACCAGTCCCATAATGTCTCCTTATCATAACACCAGTCCCATAATGTCTCCTTATTAAATGGTATAGCTCTTATCATAACACCAGTCCCATAATGTCTCCTTATCATAACACCAGTCCCATAATGTCTCCTTATTAAATGGTATAGCTCTTATCATAACACCAGTCCCATAATGTCTCCTTATTATAACACCAGTCCCATAATGTCTCCTTATCATAACACCAGTCCCATAATGACTCCTTATTAAATGGTATAACTCTTATCATAACACCAGTCCCATAATGGCTCCTTATTAAATGGTATAACTCTCATCATAACACCAGTCCCATAATGTCTCCTTATTAAATGGTATTTCTGGCCAGAGGGTAGTGATAATAGATTGTAGAAGCAGACATTCTGACTGAAGGCTCATCTTGAAGATGGAATCTTCTCCTGACGGTGATACGTCACTTAGCAAAGCAGAGGGACAGACACTTTGTTCTAGGGTGTGTCCCAGATAGAACCCTTGTTCCCTCTATTGTGTATCTCTGGCCAGAAGTAGGGCACTACAAGGTAAGGAGCAGTTCAGACACTTTGTTCTAGGGTGTGTCCCAGATGGAACCCTTGTTCCCTCTATTGTGTATCTCTGGCCAGAAGTAGGGCACTACAAGGTAAGGAGCAGTTCAGACTCAGTGTGAAATCTCAGCTGTATATTTAACAGGAACAGGAAATAAAGATGTGTTGTAAGGAGGTGTTACTTATTCAATTAGACAAGGAGAAATCCTCTTGCCCCCCCCCCCCCACACACCACACGGCTGGTAGCAGGACATCAACACTAGATGGCGGTGGAGTATTTCACTGGATGAAAGTGAACCAGGATCAACACGTTAAATAACCAGGGATAGTCTGACCTACGATATAAAGCTCAGGATCAATGCCAACTGAATGTAGAATGGTGAAACCCATTTAAAAAGGCTTAGGTGAACCACATGCGTTTGCTTTGGGCGTATATACTGACTAATATAATTGCAACTTGATCCCATGTTTCATGAACTGAATTAAAACATCCCAGAATTCTTCCATACGCACAAAAATATTATTTCTCAGAATAATTTGTTCACAGATTTGTTTGCATTCCTGTTAGTGAGTATTTCTCCTTCGCCAAGATAATCCATCAACCTGACAGGTGTGGCATATCAATAAGTCGATTAAACAGCATGATCATTACACAGGTGCACCTTGTGCTGGGGGACAATAAAAGGCCACTCTATGAAAATGTGCAGTTTTGTCACACAACACAATGCCACAGATGTCTCTAGTTGAGGGAGCGTGTAGTTGGCATGCCGACTACAGGAATGTCCACCAGAGCTGTTCCCAGAGAGTTGAATGTTTATTTCTCTACCATAAGCCGCCTCCAACATAATTTTAGAGAATTTGTCAGTACATCCAACCAGCCACACAACCGCAGACCACGTGTAACCACGCCAGCCCAGGACCTCCACATCCGGCTTCTTCACCTGCGGGATCGTCTGAGACCAGCCACCTGGACAGCTGATGAAACTGAGGAGTATTTCTGTCTGTAATAAAACCCTTTTGTGGGGAAAAAACTAATTCTGATTGGCTGGGCCTGGGCCTGGATCCCCAGTGGGTGGGCCTATGCCCTCCTAGGCTGTGCCCCTGCCAACACATGTGACATCCATAGATTAGGACCTAATGAATTCATTTCAATTGACTGATTTCCTTTAAATAAACTGTAACTCGGTAAAATCGTTGAAATTGTTGCATGTTTGTGTTTATATTTTTTTATTTTTTTATTTATTTGTGTTTTGTTCAGTGTACATGACATTTACTTTCCCACTGGATGAGTCAACAACACTTCTTCTGTCGACGCTGTCCTCCTCGTTGATTTGTGATCCCGCTCCGGGACTGAACCTGAAACCCGCTGTGTTGTTTTGAACAGGTCTATCAGTCATGGACCGGGTTTCAGCTGAGCGGTGATGAATGACCACGGAGGGAATTCATTCCAAACCCGAACCAGTTATAACAGTCACATGAGTCGTTATAACAGTCACATGAGTCGTTATAACAGCCATATGAGTCGTTATAACAGTCATATGAGTCGTTATAACAGTCATATGAGTCGTTATAACAGTCATATGAGTCGTTATAACAGCCATATGAGTCGGTATAACAGTCATATGAGTCGTTATAGCAGTCATATGAGTCGTTATAACAGTCATATGAGTCTTTATAACAGTCATATGAGTCGTTATAACAGTGATATGAGTCGTTATAACAGCCATATGAGTCGTTATAACAGCCATATGAGTCGTTATAACAGCCATATGAGTCGGTATTACAGTCATATGAGTCGTTATAACAGTCATATGAGTCCTTATAACAGTCATATGAGTCTTTATAACAGTCATATGAGTCTTTATAACAGTCATATGAGTCGTTATAACAGCCATATGAGTCGTTATAACAGTCATATGAGTAGTTATAACAGCTTTAACAAACAGCTATTTTGGGGCGTGCATAGACATGCCATTGCTAATCCATGTTGTTGTGACCCAGGTCTTACATTCAGCTGTCCCTGCCATTACCACCTCTCTGTCTGGGTTCAAAATGGAACCCTATTCCCTATGGGCTCTGGTCTAAAGTAGTGCACTATGTAGGGAATAGGGTGCCATAGGGCTCTGGTCTAAAGTAGTGCACTATGTAGGGAATAGGGTGCCATTTGAGACGCAGACCATGTCTGTGTGTGTTTACATGGCTGTCAAGGTAACACTACCCAGGTCCCTGTGTCGAGGCCAGCCAGCACCTCACAAACAGCCTCCTCTTCTGTAACTGTCCCAGCACCTCGCAAACAGCCTCCTCTTCTGTAACTGTCCCAGCACCTCACAAACAGCCTCCTCTTCTGTAACTGTCCCAGCACCTCACAAACAGCCTCTTCTCCTGTAACTGTCCCAGCACCTCACAAACAGCCTCCTCTCTTGTAACTGTCCCAGCACCTCACAAACAGCCTCCTCTCCTGTAACTGTCCCAGTACCTCACAAACAGCCTCCTCTTCTGTAACTGTCCCAGCACCTCACAAACAGCCTCCTCTTCTGTAACTGTCCCAGCACCTCACAAACAGCCTCCTCTTCTGTAACTGTCCCAGTACCTCACAAACAGCCTCCTCTCCTGTAACTGTCTCAGTACCTCACAAACAGCCTCCTCTCCTGTAACTGTCCCAGTACCTCACAAACAGCCTCCTCTCCTGTAACTGTCCCAGCACCTCACAAACAGCCTCCTCTCCTGTAACTGTCCCAGCACCTCACAAACAGCCTCCTCTTCTGTAACTGTCCCAGTACCTCACAAACAGCCTCCTCTTCTGTAACTGTCCCAGCACCTCACAAACAGCCTCCTCTCCTGTAACTGTCCCAGTACCTCACAAACAGCCTCCTCTTCTGTAACTGTCCCAGTACCTCACAAACAGCCTCCTCTTCTGTAACTGTCCCAGCACCTCACAAACAGCCTCCTCTCCTGTAACTGTCCCAGTACCTCACAAACAGCCTCCTCTTCTGTAACTGTCCCAGCACCTCACAAACAGCCTCCTCTTCTGTAACTGTCCCAGCACCTCACAAACAGCCTCCTCTTCTGTAACTGTCCCAGTACCTCACAAACAGCCTCCTCTCCTGTAACTGTCTCAGTACCTCACAAACAGCCTCCTCTCCTGTAACTGTCCCAGTACCTCACAAACAGCCTCCTCTCCTGTAACTGTCCCAGCACCTCACAAACAGCCTCCTCTCCTGTAACTGTCCCAGCACCTCACAAACAGCCTCCTCTTCTGTAACTGTCCCAGTACCTCACAAACAGCCTCCTCTTCTGTAACTGTCCCAGCACCTCACAAACAGCCTCCTCTTCTGTAACTGTCCCAGCACCTCACAAACAGCCTCCTCTTCTGTAACTGTCCCAGCACCTCACAAACAGACTCCTCTCCTGTAACTGTCCCAGTACCTCACAAACATCCTCCTCTTCTGTAACTGTCCCAGCACCTCACAAACAGCCTCCTCTTCTGTACCTGTCCCAGTACCTCACAAACAGCCTCCTCTTCTGTAACTGTCCCAGCACCTCACAAACAGCCTCTTCTCTTGTAACTGTCCCAGCACCTCGCAAACAGCCTCCTCTTCTGTAACTGTCCCAGCACCTCGCAAACAGCCTCCTCTTCTGTAACTGTCCCAGCACCTCACAAACAGCCTCTTCTCCTGTAACTGTCCCAGTACCTCACAAACAGCCTCTTCTCCTGTAACTGTCCCAGTACCTCACAAACAGCCTCTTCTCCTGTAACTGTCCCAGTACCTCGCAAACAGCCTCCTCTCCTGTAACTGTCCCAGCACCTCGCAAACAGCCTCCTCTCCTTTAACTGTCCCAGCACCTGGCCACAGCCTCCTCTCCTGTAACTGTCCCAGCACCTGGCCACAGCCTCCTCTCCTGTAACTGTCCCAGTACCTGGCCACAGCCTCCTCTCCTGTTACTGTCCCAGCACCTGGCCACAGACTCCTCTCCTGTACCTGTCCCAGTACCTGACCACAGACTCCTCTCCCGTAACTGTCCCAGCACCTGGCCACAGACGCCTCTCCTGTAACTGTCCCAGTACCTGGCCACAGACGCCTCTCCTGTAACTGTCCCAGTACCTGGCCACAGACTCCTCTCCTGTAACTGTCCCAGCACCTGGCCACAGACTCCTCTCCTTTAACTGTCCCAATACCTGGACACAGACTCCTCTCCTGTAACTGTCCCAGTACCTGGCCACAGACTCCTCTCCTGTTACTGTCCCAGCACCTGGCCACAGACTCCTCTCCTGTAACTGTCCCAGCACCTGGCCACAGCCTCCTCTCCTGTACCTGTCCCAGTACCTGACCACAGACTCCTCTCCCGTACCTGTCCCAGTACCTGGCCACAGACTCCTCTCCTGTAACTGTCCCAGCACCTGGCCACAGACTCCTCTCCTGTAACTGTCCCAGGACCTGGCCACAGACTCCTCTCCTGTAACTGTCCCAGGACCTGGCCACAGACTCCTCACCTGTTACTGTCCCAGTACCTGGCCACAGACTCCTCTCCTCTCCTGTTACTGTCCCATAACCTGACCACAGACTCCTCTCCTGTAACTGTCCCAGCACCTGGCCACAGACTCCTCTCCTGTAACTGTCCCAGTACCTGGCCACAGACTCCTCTCCTGTAACTGTCCCAGGACCTGGCCACAGCCTCCTCTCCTGTACCTGTCCCAACACCTGGCCACAGCCTCCTCTCCTGTAACTGTCCCAGGACCTGGCCACAGACTCCTCTCCTGTAACTGTCCCAGGACCTGGCCACAGCCTCCTCTCCTGTAACTGTCCCAGCACCTGGCCAGATCATCTCTGTTTATCACTGATGTAAACATACAGGAGCATGGGTTGTGTATGGCAGACAGGAGGAGGAGAGGGGGAGAGAGGGAGAGAGAGAAAGAGAGAGAGAGAGAGAGAAAGAGAGGGAGATAGAGAGGGAGAGAGAGAGAAGGGCAGTCACATGCGAGGCTGCTGGGGTGTTGCTAAAGAGTGGGGTCTATTTTTAAACAGGAATGTACACAGAGCCGGAGACCTCATGGAAAGAGACCATAACAACAAACCCAGAACAGTTTCTCTACAAACAACCCCTCCTTCACTTATAGAGAACCACCAGCAGGAGAAAGAGAGAGAGAGAGAGAGAGAGAGAGAGAGAGACAGAGAGAGAGAGGGAGAGAGAGAGAGAGAGAGAGAGACAGAGGGAGAGAGGGAGGGAGAGAGAGAGACAGAGAGAGAGAGGGAGAGAGGGAGGGAGAGAGAGAGAGAGAGAGACAGAGAGAGAGAGGGAGAGAGGGAGGGAGAGAGAGAGAGAGAGAGACAGAGAGAGAGAGGGAGAGAGGGAGGGAGAGAGAGAGAGAGAGAGAGAGAGGGGGGGGGGGAGCGAGAGAGAAGGAAATGTCTGGGTGAATGTTGCTGATAGCAGAGCAATCAGAAGACTGAGTGGAAGGATACCTACCTCAGACGCATTAGAAGACTGAGTGGAAGGATACCTACCTCAGACGCATTAGAAGACAGAGTGGAAGGATACCTACCTCAGAAGCATTAGAAGACTGAGGCAAGGTAAGGAAGGTGTGTCGTACTGAGGTGTAGAGGTTGACCTGCTGAATGTAGCTGACTGTAACATGGTTGATGATCAACATCAGTTTGTTTTACCCATAAATCAGATGCAATAACAACCAGAGTTATTCTAACATTCTGTTGGCTGAGAATGATCAACGGACTTCTGATCAATCATCCTACTAGCTGCTGACTGATCAATCATCCCACTAGCTGCTGACTGATCAATCATCCTACTAGCTGCTGACTGATCAATCATCCTACTAGCTGCTGACTGATCAATCATCCTACTAGCTGCTGACAGATCAATCATCCTACTAGCTGCTGATAGATCAATCATCCTACTAGCTGCTGACTGATCAATCATCCTACTAGCTGCTGACTGATCAATCATCCTACTAGCTGCTGACTGATCCATCATCCTACTAGCTGCTGACTGATCAATCATCCTACTAGCTGCTGACTGATCAATCATCCTACTAGCTGCTGACTGATCAATCATCCGACTAGCTGCTGACTGATAAATCATCCTACTAGCTGCTGACTGATCAATCATCCTACTAGCTGCTGACTGATCAATCATCCTACTAGCTGCTGACTGATCAATCATCCTACTAGCTGCTGACTGATCAATCATCCTACTAGCTGCTGACTAATCAATCATCCTACTAGCTGCTGACTGATCAATCATCCTACTAGCTGCTGACTGATCAATCATCCTACTAGCTGCTGACTGATCAATCATCCTACTAGCTGCTGACAGATCAATCATCCTACTAGCTGCTGATTGGTCAATCATCCTACTAGCTGCTGATTGATCAATCATCCTACTAGCTGCTGACTGATCAATCATCCGACTAGCTGCTGACTGATCAATCATCCTACTAGCTGCTGATTGATCAATCATCCTACTAGCTGCTGACTGATCAATCATCCTACTAGCTGCTGACAGATCAATCATCCTACTAGCTGCTGACTGATTAATCATCCTACTAGCTGCTGACTGATCAATCATCCTACTAGCTGCTAACTGATCAATCATCCTACTAGCTGCTGACTGATCAATCAT
Source organism: Salvelinus alpinus (assembly GCF_045679555.1). Lineage (NCBI taxonomy): Eukaryota > Metazoa > Chordata > Actinopteri > Salmoniformes > Salmonidae > Salvelinus > Salvelinus alpinus. Next base: position 6,582,972 of record NC_092089.1, on the reverse strand, counting down.
CCTACTAGCTGCTGACTGATCAATCATCCTACTAGCTGCTGACTGATCAATCATCCTACTAGCTGCTGACTGATCAATCATCCTACTAGCTGCTGACTGATCAATCATCCTACTAGCTGCTGACTGATCAATCATCCTACTAGCTGCTGACTGATCAATCATCCTACTAGCTGCTGATTGGTCAATCATCCTACTAGCTGCTGATTGGTCAATCATCCTACTAGCTGCTGACTGATCAATCATCCGACTAGCTGCGTTCAATGTCAATGTCTTAGGTTAGAAGCAAACAATAACAAGTTGGCCTAGTCCTAGACCTTCAGCTGTGTTATGACAGGACTACTATAATAAGGACCTGGTGTTTGGCCTAGTCCTAGACCCCCAGCTGTGTTATGACAGGACTACTATAATAAGGACGTGGTGTTTGGCCTAGTCCTAGACCCCCAGCTGTGTTATGACAGGACTACTATAATAAGGACCTGGTGTTTGGCCTAGTCCTAGACCCCCAGCTGTGTTATGACAGGACTACTATAATAAGGACGTGGTGTTTGGCCTAGTCCTAGACCCCCAGCTGTGTTATGACAGGACTACTATAATAAGGACCTGGTGTTTGGCCTAGTCCTAGACTCCCAGCTGTGTTATGACAGGACTACTATAATAAGGACCTGGTGTTTGGCCTAGTCCGAGACCCCCAGCTGTGTTATGACAGGACTACTATAATAAGGACCTGGTGTTTGGCCTAGTCCTAGACTCCCAGCTGTGTTATGACAGGACTACTATAATAAGGACCTGGTGTTTGGCCTAGTCCTAGACCCCCAGCTGACAGGACTACTATAATAAGGACCTGGTGTTTGGCCTAGTCCGAGACCCCCAGCTGTGTTATGACAGGACTACTATAATAAGGACCTGGTGTTTGGCCTAGTCCTAGACCCCCAGCTGACAGGACTACTATAATAAGGACCTGGTGTTTGGCCTAGTCCGAGACCCCCAGCTGTGTTATGACAGGACTACTATAATAAGGACGTGGTGTTTGGCCTAGTCCTAGACTCCCAGCTGTGTTATGACAGGACTACTATAATAAGGACCTGGTGCTTGGCCTAGTCCTAGACCCCCAGCTGTGTTATGACAGGACTACTATAATAAGGACCTGGTGTTTGGCCTAGTCCTAGACCCCCAGCTGTGTTATGACAGGACTCCTATAATAAGGACGTGGTGTTTGGCCTAGTCCTAGACACCCCAGCTGTGTTATGACAGGACTACTATAATAAGGACCTGGTGCTTGGCCTAGTCCTAGACCCCCAGCTGTGTTATGACAGGACTACTATAATAAGGACCTGGTGCTTGGCCTAGTCCTAGACCCCCAGCTGTGTTATGACAGGACTACTATAATAAGGACCTGGTGTTTGGCCTAGTCCTAGACCCCCAGCTGTGTTATGACAGGACTACTATAATAAGGACCTGGTGTTTGGCCTAGTCCTAGACTCCCAGCTGTGTTATGACAGGACTACTATAATAAGGACCTGGTGTTTGGCCTAGTCCGAGACCCCCAGCTGTGTTATGACAGGACTACTATAATAAGGACCTGGTGTTTGGCCTAGTCCTAGACCCCCAGCTGTGTTATGACAGGACTACTATAATAAGGACCTGGTGTTTGGCCTAGTCCTAGACTCCCAGCTGTGTTATGACAGGACTACTATAATAAGGACCTGGTGTTTGGCCTAGTCCTAGACCCCCAGCTGTGTTATGACAGGACCACTATAATAAGGACCTGGTGTTTCTACTATAATAAGGACCTGGTGTTTGGCCTAGTCCTAGACCCCCAGCTGACAGGACTACTATAATAAGGACCTGGTGTTTGGCCTAGTCCTAGACCCCCAGCTGACAGGACTACTATAATAAGGACGTGGTGTTTGGCCTAGTCCGAGACCCCCAGCTGTGTTATGACAGGACTACTATAATAAGGACCTGGTGTTTGGCCTAGTCCTAGACCCCCAGCTGACAGGACTACTATAATAAGGACCTGGTGTTTGGCCTAGTCCTAGACCCCCAGCTGTGTTATGACAGGACTACTATAATAAGGACCTGGTGTTTGGCCTAGTCCTAGACCCCCAGCTGTGTTATGACAGGACTACTATAATAAGGACGTGGTGTTTGGCCTAGTCCTAGACCCCCAGCTGTGTTATGACAGGACTCCTATAATAAGTGAATGTTGATCACGAGCCTCATGCTATCTGCATTGGGAGTTCTTCGTGCAGAAAACAGCATGCTACTGAAGATACCATTTCTAAAAGCAATTTGAGGTATTTATGATCGTGATGGAGTCACAGTCGGAGGTGGGAAACGCCTTGGATTCTGCAGGAAATATGTGTGTGTGATGGAGAAAACATTCAAATGTTAGCGAAAAATAGTTGACCAAGGCTTTCTATTCATTCATGTCGTTGGCTTGTCCAAACTATACACACTCATCTCTACAGAGAAAAAAAATAAAACCAAATCGAATCCATTTCCTCCCAAATCAAACCATGTCCTTTCTTTTCCAGAATGGACCAATCAAAGCCACACGTGGAGGTGTTCCACTACAGGAACAAGGAACAGTCCTCCTCCCTCCTGCTGCAGCTGAACAGTCTGAGGCAGGACAGGATCCTTACTGACGTGCTGCTCTGTTCAGATAACACAGAGATCCCCTGTCACCGTAACATCCTGGCCTCCAGCAGTCCTTACTTCACAGCCATGTTCTGTCACCACTTCAGAGAGGCAAACCAGGACAAGGTGGATCTCAAGGTAGGCTTGTTTCACTTTTTTTTTGCATTTTTGCCTTTTTAAAAGAAAAAGAATGCTTGTTTTTTTGGTAAAACTAGACTAGTGTCCTGCTTCACTCGACAGAAACAGGAGAAGGCTTACTTTTATGTAAAGTGCTGTGTGGTTTCTGCCTGTCAATGAAAGGCGCTGTACAAATAAAATATAATCTTTCTAATTATTATTATTATTATTATTGTTATTATTGGTATTATTATTATTATTGTTTTTGTTATTATTGTTATTATTATTATTAGTGTTATTATTATTAGTGTTGTTATTATTATTATTACTATTATTATTAGTGGTAGTAGTAGTATTATTATTGTTATTGTTGTTGTTATTGTTATTATTGTTGTTATTATTATTGGTTTTATTATTGTTGGTAGTATTGTTATTGTTATTATTATTAGCTTTGTTATTATTATTATTGTTGTTATTTTTGTTATTATTATTAGCTTTGTTATTATTATTATTGTTGTTGTTATTATTGTTATTATTATTGTTATTGTTATTATTATTATTATTATTGTTGTTATTATTGTTATTATTATTGTTATTATTGTTATTATTGAAGGGGATCACCTCCAGCATCCTGAGTGACATCGTGGACTACGTCTACACAGGGCTCATCACCATCACCATGGAGATAGTCCTGCCCCTTATGCAGGCTTCCTCCATGCTCCAGTACACCAGGCTGTTCGAGGCCTGCTCCTCTTTCCTGCAGGTGACCACAGATTAATTAGCTTCCTGGCTTAAACTCTGGCTTAAACTCTCACATTGATGTTGAAACTTTAATAGGATTAAATAATGTGTGTTTTTGTCCCTGGTAAATACATTTACATTTTTACATTTCATATATTTCAGGAGCAGCTGAGCCCAGACAACTGTCTCAGCATGATCCGGCTGTCAGAGATATTACACTGCAGCAGCCTGAAGGAGAAGGTCAGTAGAATTTATTTAGTTTGAAGTATGTATAGTTAGTTCACTTGGCAGCCTAGGGGCCCTGGTATAGTTAGTTCACTTGGCAGCCTAGGGGCCCTGGTATTGTTGGTTCACTTGGCAGCCTAGGGGCCCTGGTATTGTTGGTTCACTTGGCAGCCTAGGGGCCCTGGTATTGTTGGTTCACTTGGCAGCCTAGGGGCCCTGGTATTGTTGGTTCACTTGGCAGCCTAGGGGCCCTGGTATTGTTGGTTCACTTGGCAGCCTAGGGGCCCTGGTATAGTTGGTTCACTTGGCAGCTTTGGGGCCCTGGTATTGTTGATTCACTTGGCAGCCTAGGGGCCCTGGTATAGTTGGTTCACTTGGCAGACTTGAGGCCCTGGTATAGTTGGTTCACTTGGCAGCTTTGGGGCCCTGGTATTGTTGGTTCACTTGGCAGCCTAGGGGCCCTGGTATTGTTGATTCACTTGGCAGCCTAGGGGCCCTGGTATTGTTGGTTCACTTGGCAGCCTAGGGGCCCTGGTATAGTTGGTTCACTTGGCAGCCTAGGGGCCCTGGTATTGTTGGTTCACTTGGCAGCCTAGGGGCCCTGGTATTGTTGGTTCACTTGGCAGCCTAGGGGCCCTGGTATTGTTGGTTCACTTGGCAACCTAGGGGCCCTGGTATTGTTGGTTCACTTGGCAGCCTAGGGGCCCTGGTATTGTTGGTTCACTTGGCAACCTAGGGGCCCTGGTATTGTTGGTTCACTTGGCAGCCTAGGGGCCCTGGTATTGTTGGCTCACTTGGCAGCCTAGGGGCCCTGGTATTGTTGGTTCACTTGGCAGCCTAGGGGCCCTGGTATTGTTGGTTAACTTGGCAACCTAGGGGCCCTGGTATTGTTGGTTCACTTGGCAGCCTAGGGGCCCTGGTGTAGTTGGTTTACTTGGCAGCCTAGGGGCCCTGGTATAGTTGGTTCACTTGGCAGCCTAGGGGCCCTGGTGTAGTTAGTTCACTTGGCAGCCTTGGGGCCCTGGTATTGTTGGTTCACTTGGCAACCTAGGGGCCCTGGTATTGTTGGTTCACTTGGCAGCCTAGAGGCCCTGGTATAGTTGGCACACTTAGTAGCCTAGGGGCCCTGGTATTGTTGGCTCACTTGGCAGCCTAGAGGCCCTGGTATTGTTGGTTCACTTGGCAGCCATGGGGCCCTGGTATTGTTGGGTCACTTGGCAGCCTAGGGGCCCTGGTGTAGTTAGTTCACTTGGCAGCCTTGAGGCCCTGGTATTGTTGGTCCACTTGGCAGCCTAGGGGCCCTGGTATTGTTAGTTCACTTGGCAGCCTAGGGGCCCTGGTGCAGTTAGTTCACTTGGCAGCCTAGGGGCCATGGTATAGTTGGTTCACTTGGCAGCCTAGGGGCCCTGGTATTGTTGGTTCACTTGGCAGCCTAGGGGCCCTGGTGTAGTTGGTTCACTTGGCAGCCTAGGGGCCCTGGTATAGTTGGTTCACTTGTCAGCCTAGGGGCCCTGGTGCAGTTAGTTCACTTGTCAGCCTAGGGGCCCTGGTGCAGTTAGTTCACTTGTCAGCCTAGGGGCCCTGGTGCAGTTAGTTCACTTGTCAGCCTAGGGGCCCTGGTATTGTTGGTTCACTTGGCAGCCTAGGGGCCCTGGTATTGTTGGTTCACTTGGCAGCCTAGGGGCCCTGGTATTGTTGGTTCACTTGGCAGCCTAGGGGCCCTGGTATTGTTGGTTCACTTGGCAGCCTAGGGGCCCTGGTATAGTTGGTTCACTTGGCAGCTTTGGGGCCCTGGTATTGTTGATTCACTTGGCAGCCTAGGGGCCCTGGTATAGTTGGTTCACTTGGCAGACTTGAGGCCCTGGTATAGTTGGTTCACTTGGCAGCTTTGGGGCCCTGGTATTGTTGGTTCACTTGGCAGCCTAGGGGCCCTGGTATTGTTGATTCACTTGGCAGCCTAGGAGCCCTGGTATTGTTGGTTCACTTGGCAGCCTAGGGGCCCTGGTATTGTTGGTTCACTTGGCAGCCTAGGGGCCCTGGTATTGTTGGTTCACTTGGCAACCTAGGGGCCCTGGTATTGTTGGTTCACTTGGCAGCCTAGAGGCCCTGGTATTGTTGGTTCATTTGGCAACCTAGGGGCCCTGGTATTGTTGGTTCACTTGGCAGCCTAGGGGCCCTGGTATTGTTGGTTCACTTGGCAGCCTAGGGGCCCTGGTATTGTTGGTTCACTTGGCAGCCTAGGGGCCCTGGTATTGTTGGTTCACTTGGCAACCTAGGGGCCCTGGTATTGTTGGTTCACTTGGCAGCCTAGGGGCCCTGGTGTAGTTGGTTTACTTGGCAGCCTAGGGGCCCTGGTATAGTTGGTTCACTTGGCAGCCTAGGGGCCCTGGTGTAGTTAGTTCACTTGGCAGCCTTGGGGCCCTGGTATTGTTGGTTCACTTGGCAACCTAGGGGCCCTGGTATTGTTGGTTCACTTGGCAGCCTAGAGGCCCTGGTATAGTTGGCACACTTAGTAGCCTAGGGGCCCTGGTATTGTTGGCTCACTTGGCAGCCTAGAGGCCCTGGTATTGTTGGTTCACTTGGCAGCCATGGGGCCCTGGTATTGTTGGTTCACTTGGCAGCCTAGGGGCCCTGGTGTAGTTAGTTCACTTGGCAGCCTTGAGGCCCTGGTATTGTTGGTCCACTTGGCAGCCTAGGGGCCCTGGTATTGTTAGTTCACTTGGCAGCCTAGGGGCCCTGGTGCAGTTAGTTCACTTGGCAGCCTAGGGGCCATGGTATAGTTGGTTCACTTGGCAGCCTAGGGGCCCTGGTATTGTTGGTTCACTTGGCAACCTAGGGGCCCTGGTATTGTTGGTTCACTTGGCAGCCTAGAGGCCCTGGTATAGTTGGCACACTTAGTAGCCTAGGGGCCCTGGTATTGTTGGCTCACTTGGCAGCCTAGAGGCCCTGGTATTGTTGGTTCACTTGGCAGCCATGGGGCCCTGGTATTGTTGGGTCACTTGGCAGCCTAGGGGCCCTGGTGTAGTTAGTTCACTTGGCAGCCTTGAGGCCCTGGTATTGTTGGTCCACTTGGCAGCCTAGGGGCCCTGGTATTGTTAGTTCACTTGGCAGCCTAGGGGCCCTGGTGCAGTTAGTTCACTTGGCAGCCTAGGGGCCATGGTATAGTTGGTTCACTTGGCAGCCTAGGGGCCCTGGTATTGTTGGTTCACTTGGCAGCCTAGGGGCCCTGGTGTAGTTGGTTCACTTGGCAGCCTAGGGGCCCTGGTATAGTTGGTTCACTTGTCAGCCTAGGGGCCCTGGTGCAGTTAGTTCACTTGTCAGCCTAGGGGCCCTGGTGCAGTTAGTTCACTTGTCAGCCTAGGGGCCCTGGTGCAGTTAGTTCACTTGTCAGCCTAGGGGCCCTGGTATTGTTGGTTCACTTGGCAGCCTAGGGGCCCTGGTATTGTTGGTTCACTTGGCAGCCTAGGGGCCCTGGTATTGTTGGTTCACTTGGCAGCCTAGGGGCCCTGGTATTGTTGGTTCACTTGGCAGCCTAGGGGCCCTGGTATAGTTGGTTCACTTGGCAGCTTTGGGGCCCTGGTATTGTTGATTCACTTGGCATCCTAGGGGCCCTGGTATAGTTGGTTCACTTGGCAGACTTGAGGCCCTGGTATAGTTGGTTCACTTGGCAGCTTTGGGGCCCTGGTATTGTTGGTTCACTTGGCAGCCTAGGGGCCCTGGTATTGTTGATTCACTTGGCAGCCTAGGGGCCCTGGTATTGTTGGTTCCCCTGGCAGCCTAGGGGCCCTGGTATAGTTGGTTCACTTGGCAGCCTAGGGGCCCTGGTATTGTTGGTTCACTTGGCAGCCTAGGGGCCCTGGTATTGTTGGTTCACTTGGCAGCCTAGGGGCCCTGGTATTGTTGGTTCACTTGGCAACCTAGGGGCCCTGGTATTGTTGGTTCACTTGGCAGCCTAGGGGCCCTGGTATTGTTGGTTCATTTGGCAACCTAGGGGCCCTGGTATTGTTGGTTCACTTGGCAGCCTAGGGGCCCTGGTATTGTTGGTTCACTTGGCAGCCTAGGGGCCCTGGTATTGTTGGTTCACTTGGCAGCCTAGGGGCCCTGGTATTGTTGGTTCACTTGGCAACCTAGGGGCCCTGGTATTGTTGGGTCACTTGGCAGCCTAGGGGCCCTGGTGTAGTTGGTTTACTTGGCAGCCTAGGGGCCCTGGATAGTTGGTTCACTTGGCAGCCTAGGGGCCCTGGTGTAGTTAGTTCACTTGGCAGCCTTGGGGCCCTGGTATTGTTGGTTCACTTGGCAACCTAGGGGCCCTGGTATTGTTGGTTCACTTGGCAGCCTAGAGGCCCTGGTATAGTTGGCACACTTAGTAGCCTAGGGGCCCTGGTATTGTTGGCTCACTTGGCAGCCTAGAGGCCCTGGTATTGTTGGTTCACTTGGCAGCCATGGGGCCCTGGTATTGTTGGTTCACTTGGCAGCCTAGGGGCCCTGGTGTAGTTAGTTCACTTGGCAGCCTTGAGGCCCTGGTATTGTTGGTCCACTTGGCAGCCTAGGGGCCCTGGTATTGTTAGTTCACTTGGCAGCCTAGGGGCCCTGGTGCAGTTAGGTCACTTGGCAGCCTAGGGGCCATGGTATAGTTGGTTCACTTGGCAGCCTAGGGGCCCTGGTATTGTTGGTTCACTTGGCAGCCTAGGGGCCCTGGTGTAGTTGGTTCACTTGGCAGCCTAGGGGCCCTGGTATAGTTGGTTCACTTGTCAGCCTAGGGGCCCTGGTGCAGTTAGTTCACTTGTCAGCCTAGGGGCCCTGGTGCAGTTAGTTCACTTGTCAGCCTAGGGGCCCTGGTGCAGTTAGTTCACTTGTCAGCCTAGGGGCCCTGGTGCAGTTAGTTCACTTGTCAGCCTAGGGGCCCTGGTGCAGTTAGTTCACTTGGCAGCCTAGGGGCCCTGGTCAAAAGTAGTGTACTAAAAGGAATTAGGGAAAAGGGTACTATTTCGCACTCAGCCCATGTGTACCGTCAATGGCATTCCTTCCTTCATTGATTCCAGGCCAGGGAGATGGCAGTACAGAGCTTCTCTGACGTCTCTACCTCTGAGGACCTGTGTGAGCTCTCCTTACCTGAGCTGATGGGTTACCTGGAGGATGACTGGCTCTGTGCCGAGGAAGAGCAGGTAAGATAAGATAATACTTTATACAAATAGAAATACTTTATACGAATCCCTACAAATTAACACCCCAATCAACAATAAAGGACAGACGGCCACTAAAAGCAGCAGCGCATCATCAACAAAGTTAAAACTATCAATGGATGTTTAAGAATTAAGTGTTTTTTTTTAACCAGGTGTTCGAGACGTTACTGGCGTGGATCCACCACGACCCGTTCTCCCGGCGCGGCGCCATCTCCGACCTCTTCAGGAAGGTCCGTCTGCGTTACATCCATCCCACCTACCTGTTCCAGTTCATCGCCAGCGACCCCCTCGTCCAGTCCTCCACCCTGTGCACCGAGGTCATCGAGTCCGTCCGACGCCTCATGTTCTCCATCACCACCAAGTGTGGGTCGGACCTCAAGCCCCTGTGGGTGACGCCGCGGCGCTTCACCTGCCGGGAGACCCTGGTTCTAGTTGGCGGCCGCAAGAACAACGAGCAGACGTCTCGCGAAGCACTCCTGTTCGACGAGAGGACTCAGCGATGGCAGTGGCTGGCCAAGCTGCCCTTACGACTCTATAAGGCCTCCTACGTCTGTATCCACAGTATCCTGTATGTTCTGGGAGGCCTCACCATGAACACCAAACACAGAGTGGTTAGCACCACTGTCTATACGTTGTCTCTGAAGACTAACCAGTGGAGGACGACCGAACCCATGATCCAACCTCGCTTCGCCCACCAGTCTGTCTCCTACCTGCACTTTATCTTCGTCCTGGGTGGCCTGGGGCCGGAGAAGCAGGTGTGTGACACGGTGGAAAGGTACAATAGTATGTTCAACCAATGGGAGGCTATGGTTCCCATGCCGACGGCTGTGCTACACCCGGCGGTTGCCGCTAACGATCAAAGGATCTACATGTTCGGGGGAGAGGACGCGATGCAAAACCCTGTCAGAATGATACAGGTAGGCAGAATGTCCTTCTGTTGAGGTTGCTGTTCAGTGGTGAAGTCTTGGGTGTTGAAGTCTTGGGTGTTGAAGTACTGAAGACTTGAAGTTTTGGAGTTTGCTGTTAATTCTTTGAAACTTTTTTTTGTGGGGGGGTGACAAATCTTGGGGGACAAAAACATTAAACTCTTCTAAACCCTATCCTTTTTTCTCCAGGTGTATCACATTGGCAGGAATATGTGGTCTATGATGGAGACCAGGACAGTGAAGAACGTTTCTGCACCAGCAGCTGTCATCGATGACAAGATCTACATTATCGGAGGTAGGTGAAGGCTGGGTCTGTTGCTTTAGTCGGGGGGGGGGGGGGGGACAATCTGATGTTTCAATTGAAATACAACTTTATTTGGTCTATTTAGGACTTTGAGATCTTCGATATCTCTTCTGTCTTTTGTCAAGACAACTTTATTTGGTCTACTTAGGACTTTGAGATCTTCGATATCTCTTCTGTCTTTTGTCAAGAAAACTTTATTTGGTCTACTTAGGACTTTGAGATCTTTGATATCTCTTCTGTCTTTTGTCAATACAACTTTATCAGCAGCTCTTTGTCCTAACTGTCCCACTAATGTCCTTTCTTAACAGGCTACACCAGGAGAATGATAGCGTACGACACCAAAGCCAACCGCTTTATGAAGTGTGAGAACCTAAAACAGAGGAGGATGCATCACGCCGTCACGGTGCTCGACGACAAACTGTACGTGACCGGAGGGCGCTTCATCAACGGACATGACGTCATAGAGGACTCCGACAGCTTCGAGTGCTACGACCCGAAGACTGACGCGTGGACGACTAAAGGGACGTTGCCGTACAAGCTGTTCGACCACGGTTCTCTGTCCCTGGTGTGTGTCTCCAACACATCGAAGCCTCCCTGAGTGTGTGTTGTGGGTGTGTGTGTCCTTCAGATGATACTCTGCCCCTACCGAGCAAAAAGACATGAACTGCTCATAGTGTGGAACTGAGAAAAAGGGCTTTTATTTACCTTGGTTTCACAGTAACTTTATTCAGTTACTGGTTAACGTTGATCCCCAGTTTCTCCAAAACACAATACAATCGAGGCAGGATACTTGTCCACATGATTAAGCATGTATTTAATGCAGCAAAAAAATGACATTAACTCATTTTGGACCAAATGAGCAGTTCCTGCCTTTTTGCTTGGTCGGGCAGTACTGTCTTTGTATGTGTTGCTGCTTGGATGTGACACTGACAGACACACAGATGTTGCAAAGAACATCTCTGGTGTCCTTTCCTGTCCCACAAATTCCCTCAATGGGTGACCGTTTTTTCCAGCATCGAATCTTAAATCAATTGAGATTTTTTTGAGATTTTACTTCTTGTCGTGTGGAAGCGAAGCCCCGGGCAGTTAATTGTTGTGTCGAACTGAAGGCTATAGGTGATTACAGTACTGTAGGCTATATGAAGACTACAGTACATAATGTCCAACTGTTTAGTTACCCCTCTAGTTACCACACGTTACCAACAGACTGGATGATATTACTTCCCACTGGGCAAAGATTGGTTGCAACAGTGTTGTTTCTACGTCATTTCAACCAAAAAAAATTCAATCTGATAACATTGAATCAAGGTGAAAAACTGGTTGGATTTGCGAAAAGGGAATTTAGTATTTTTTTCACACAACTCTTTTAGCATAAATCCAACGATATGGTGAAATGTTTAGTTGATTTCACGTTGAATTCACGTTAGTTAACATCTGAAACCAAATCAAAACGAGACGTTGAACTGATGTCTGTCCCCAGCGGGTAGGGTCCAGAGTTTTCTCTGGGAAAAACTCCAGTCACTACTCATCACTGTACAATAACAAACCCATACGGTAGGCCAAACATGATGTGAGACAGTAGTCTCTGGTAACAGACTGTAGCTAGCCAGCGCACGCAGGATTTGGTTCTGGGTTCTGAGATGAATGAGACCGTAATGACGTTCCCTGTGTTACTAAGCATCGTCACAAACCCAGGGTGGTGTGCCAACATGATTCAGTGACTGTTGTTTGAGAACGCTTTACACTGAGCGTTCAAAACATTAGGAATGCTTTACACTGAGCGTTCAAAACATTAGGAACGCTTTACACTGAGCGTTCAAAACATTAGGAACGCTTTACACTGAGCGTTCAAAACATTAGGAACACTTTATAGTGAGCGTACAAAACATTAGGAACACAAATGTTGAGTTGCACCCCCCTTTTTCCCTCCGAACAGCCTCAATTCATCAGGACATGGACTCTACAAGGTATCAAAAGCGTTCCACAGGGATGCTGGCCCATGTTGACTCCAATGCTTCCCCACACTTGTGTCAAGTTGGCTGGATGTCCTTTGGGTGGTGGACCATTCTTGATACACACGGGAAACTGTTGAGCGTGAAAAACCCAGCAGCGTTGCAGTTCTTGACACAAACCGGTGCATCTGGCATCTACTACCGTACCCTGTTCAAAGATACTTAAATATTTTGTCTTGCCCGTTCACCCTCTGAGTGGTACACATACACAATCCATGTCTCAATTGTCCCAAGGCTTAAAAATCCTTCTTTAACTTGTCTCCTCCTCATCTACACTGATTGAAGTGGATTTAACAAGTGACATCAATAAGGGATCATAGCTTTCACCTGGATTCACCTGGTCAGGCTATGTCATGGAAAGAGCAGGTGTTCTTAATGTTTTGTCCCCTCAGTGCATATTTATTAACAACATGCCCCTGAAGTGACGTGGATGGAATTAGTCATATTTTAGTGAGAATTTATAACCAAGTGAACGGACATCAGATACCATATTGCACGTGATAAGAATGACATCATAGTTATATTTAAAGAGTGATAGGGTGATTGCTCTGTCTGTTTACATGTATCTTTTAACTGTGTGTGGTGACACCGTACAAATCGTTTGCTGACAGATCTATGCGATTGCCTCATATAAATATTTTTTCATTTGAAGTGATTTTATACTCGTGTTTGTTTTTGTAATTTTGTTTATTAATAAAAAATAAAAAAATGTTATCGCAAAGACTGTGGCAGTCAATTTCATTTAAAATTCTTCGGCACTCCTCTCTCTATAAAGAGGTCTCAGTCCCTCTGTAACGTCTGAGTCCCACTGTGAGGTCTCAGTCCCTCTGTGAGGTCTCAGTCCCTCTGTGAGGTCTCAGTCCCACTGTGAGGTCTCAGTCCCTCTGTGAGGTCTCAGTCCCACTGTGAAGTGTCAGTCCCACTGTGAGGTCTCAGTCCCTCTGTGAGGTCTCAGTCCCACTGTGAGGTCTCAGTCCCACTATGAGGTCTCAGTCCCTCTGTAACGTCTCAGTCCCACTGTGAGGTCTCAGTCCCACTGTGAGGTCTCAGTCCCTCTGTGAGGTCTCAGTCCCACTGTGAGGTCTCAGTCCCTCTGTGAGGTCGCAGTCCCACTGTAATGTCTCAGTCTCACAGTGAGGTCTCAGTCCCTCTGTGAGGTCTCAGTCCCACTGTAATGTCTCAGTCTCACTGTGAGGTCTCAGTCCCTCTGTAATGTCTCAGTCTCACTGTGAGGTCTCAGTCCCTCTGTGAGGTCTCAGTCCCACTGTGAGATCTCAGTCCCTCTGTGAGGTCTCAGTCTCACTGTGAGGTCTCAGTCCCCCTGTGAGGTCTCAGTCTCACTGTGAGATCTCAGTCTCACTGTGAGGTCTCAGTCCCACTGTGAGATCTCAGTCTCACTGTGAGATCTCAGTCCCTCTGTGAGGTCTCAGTCCCTCTGTGAGATCCCAGTCCCTCTGTGAGGTCTCAGGCCCTCTGTGAGGTCTCAGTCTCACTGTGAGGTCTCAGTCCCTCTGTGAGGTCTCAGTCTCACTGTGAGGTCTCAGTCCCTCTGTGAGGTCTCAGTCCCACTGTGAGGTCTCAGTCCCTCTGTAACGTCTCAGTCTCACTGTGAGGACCAGCGTGACCAGCGAGACCAGTGAGGACCAGCTGAACTGGGGTCACAGACTTTACATGAGAGATAGATGGGCTGCTCAGGTTACATCTGTTCTCTAGACATGACTACATGAGAGATAGATGGGCTGCTCAGGTTACATCTGTTCTCTAGACATGACTACATGAGCGATAGATGGGCTGCTCAGGTTACATCTGTTCTCTAGACATGACTACATGAAGAGGCATGTCTTACGACAGAGGAGGAGAGGACAGCGTATTGTATTTTCCGATTTCAACATTTAAATAAATATCCCAATAAATCCCTGACAGTATATCACGCATCTATCTCATATTCCACAACACATGGCATATCATATCCCCTGTAATAGTAGACTAAGATTATACAACGGGTTACTCTCATTGTTTCATGAATGATTTAATAATAATTGTTACTTATGACTTCTGAAACATCATGACCCCGTCTCTGCCAACACTCCTTTCCGACCCACTTCTATGTCTCTGTGCTGAGTGAATGACAGTCTCGTGACAGCCCAACGTCTATGTTGAGTAAATGACAGTCTCGTGACAGTCCAACATCTATGCTGAGTGAATGACAGTCTCGTGACAGCCCAACGTCTATGTTGAGTAAATGACAGTCTCGTGACAGTCCAACATCTATGCTGAGTGAATGACAGTCTCGTGACAGCCCAACGTCTATGCTGAGTGAATGACAGTCTCATGACAGCCCAACGTCTATGCTGAGTAAATGACAGTCTCGTGACAGCCCAATGTCTATGCTGAGTGAATGACAGTCTCATGACAGCCCAACGTCTATGCTGAGTAAATGACAGTCTCGTGACAGCCCAACATCTATACTGAGTAAATGACAGGCTTGTGACAGCCCAACGTCTATGCTGAGTAAATGACAGTCTCGTGACAGCCCAATGTCTACGCTGAGTGAATGACAGTCTCGTGACAGCCCAACGTCTACGCTGAGTAAATGACAGTCTCGTGACAGCCCAACGTCTATGCTGAGTAAATGACAGTCTCGTGACAGCCCAACATCTACGCTGAGTAAATGACAGTCTCGTGACAGCCCAACGTCTATGCTGAGTAAATGACAGTCTCGTGACAGTCCAACATCTATGCTGAGTGAATGACAGTCTCGTGACAGCCCAACGTCTATGTTGAGTAAATGACAGTCTCGTGACAGTCCAACATCTATGCTGAGTGAATGACAGTCTCGTGACAGCCCAACGTCTATGTTGAGTAAATGACAGTCTCGTGACAGTCCAACATCTATGCTGAGTGAATGACAGTCTCGTGACAGCCCAACGTCTATGCTGAGTGAATGACAGTCTCATGACAGCCCAACGTCTATGCTGAGTAAATGACAGTCTCGTGACAGCCCAATGTCTATGCTGAGTGAATGACAGTCTCATGACAGCCCAACGTCTATGCTGAGTAAATGACAGTCTCGTGACAGCCCAACATCTATGCTGAGTAAATGACAGGCTTGTGACAGCCCAACGTCTATGCTGAGTAAATGACAGTCTCGTGACAGCCCAATGTCTACGCTGAGTGAATGACAGTCTCGTGACAGCCCAACGTCTACGCTGAGTAAATGACAGTCTCGTGACAGCCCAACGTCTATGCTGAGTAAATGACAGTCTCGTGACAGCCCAACATCTACGCTGAGTAAATGACAGTCTCGTGACAGCCCAACGTCTACGCTGAGTAAATGACAGTCTCGTGACAGCCCAACATCTACGCTGAGTAAATGACAGTCTCGTGACAGCCCGACGTCTATGCTGAGTAAATGACAGTCTCGTAACAGCCCAACGTCTATGCTGAGTAAATGACAGTCTCGTGGCAGCCCAACGTCTACGCTGAGTAAATGACAGTCTCGTGACAGCCCAACGTCTATGCTGAGTAAATGACAGTCTCGTAACAGCCCAACGTCTATGCTGAGTAAATGACAGTCTCGTGGCAGCCCAACGTCTACGCTGAGTAAATGACAGTCTCGTGACAGCCCAACGTCTACGCTGAGTAAATTACAGTCTCGTGACAGCCCAATGTCTACGCTGAGTGAATGACAGTCTCGTGACAGCCCAACGTCTACGCTGAGTAAATGACAGTCTCGTGACAGCCCAACGTCTATGCTGAGTAAATGACAGTCTCGTGACAGCCCAACATCTACGCTGAGTAAATGACAGTCTCGTGACAGTCCAACGTCTATGCTGAGTAAATGACAGTCTCGTGACAGCCCAACATCTACGCTGAGTAAATGACAGTCTCGTGACAGCCCGACGTCTATGCTGAGTAAATGACAGTCTCGTAACAGCCCAACGTCTATGCTGAGTAAATGACAGTCTCGTGGCAGCCCAACGTCTACGCTGAGTAAATGACAGTCTCGTGACAGCCCAACATCTATGCTGAGTAAATGACAGTCTCGTGGCAGCCCAACGTCTACGCTGAGTAAATGACAGTCTCGTGACAGCCCAACGTCTACGCTGAGTAAATGACAGTCTCGTGACAGCCCAACATCTATGCTGAGTAAATGACAGTCTCGTGGCAGCCCAACGTCTACGCTGAGTAAATTACAGTCTCGTGACAGCCCAACATCTATGCTGAGTAAATGACAGTCTCATGACAGCCCAACGTCTACGCTGAGTAAATGACAGTCTCGTGACAGCCCAACGTCTATGCTGAGTAAATGACAGTCTCGTGACAGCCCAACGTCTATGCTGAGTAAATGACAGTCTCGTGACAGCCCAACGTCTATGCTGCGTAAATGACAGTCTCGTGGCAGCCCAACGTCTACGCTGAGTAAATGACAGTCTCGTGACAGCCCAACGTCATGAGTGGTGGAAAAGGTGAATGTTATACACTCCCCCCCCTCCCTCCACTCCATACATGTACAGTATATACGCAAGTAGTAGTTATTATAGGATCTCAACTGACATTTCTTTGAAAACCAGATTGTTCCGTGCCAACCAGTAAAGGGTGAGGGGTGAGGGGGAGCAGGAGGGGTGCTGGAAACTATAGGTGATCTGGGGTTATTTTAGTAAACAAACAGGAGAGGGGGAACATTACACCGCGTGAGTCATGTGGACTGCCGGTTGCTCCACTGGCTTCATGACAGGCAGATGTGACAGCCTGGAGACCACAGGGAGGAACAGTTTCACAACACCACCTGGGAGATGATGAAACTGATTACACTGAAGAGGGACAGAAACAGGTGGAGAGGAGAGAGACGGGATGGTCAGGTGCTGTCTGTCTGCCACAACACAAACACAGAGAGAGAGAGAGAGAGAGAGAGAGAGAGAGAGAGAGAAAGAGAGCAGAGAGAGAGAAAGAGAGAGAGAGAGAGAGAGAGAGAGAGAGAGAGAGAGAGAGAGAGAGAGAGAGAGAGAGAGAGAGAGAGAGAGAGAGACAGAGAGACAGAGAGACAGAGAGAGACAGAGAGACAGGGAGAGAGAGGTACAGACTCAGTGAGCACAGTCTGGCTATAGAAACCGGTCTTCACAGACAAACCTGGCTGCCCAGAGAGGACAGGCTGTGCTCACTCTGCTCCAGGGGAGAGGTAGAGACAGAGCTGCATTTCCTATTACACTGTGACACACTCAGACCTAAGAGAATATTTATTTCCCAAAATTATAATTCAATACAAAGAATTTGAAACTATAAAAGATGAAGAAAAAATAAAATATTTATTGGGTGAACAGCCAAAATGTGCAGTTTTGGCAGCCAAATATGTGTCCTCCTGCCACAACCTGAGGGACAGCCAGTGAAAAATGCAAAGTAATGTTGATAATATTTCCCATCTTGTTTTGTTTAGTCTTTCATACCAGGTCATGTGTCTTCTCAGTCATGTTGACACTGGTCTACTACCAGGTCATGTGTCTTCTCAGTCATGTTGAGACTGGTCTACTACCAGGTCATGTGTCTTCTCAGTCATGTTGACACTGGTCTACTACCAGGTCATGTGTCTTCTCAGTCATGTTGACACTGGTCTACTACCAGGTCATGTGTCTTCTCAGTCATGTAGACACTGGTCTACTACCAGGTCATGTGTCTTCTCAGTCATGTTGACACTGGTCTACTACCAGGTCATGTGTCTTCTCAGTCATATTGACACTGGTCTACAACCAGGTCATGTGTCTTCTCAGTCATGTTGACACTGGTCTACTACCAGGTCATGTGTCTTCTCAGTCATATTGACACTGGTCTACAACCAGGTCATGTGTCTTCTCAGTCATGTTGACATTGGTCTACAACCAGGTCATGTGTCTTCTCAGTCATATTGACACTGGTCTACTACCAGGTCATGTGTCTTCTCAGTCATGTTGACACTGGTCTCCTACCAGGTCATATGTCTTCTCAGTCATGTTGACACTGGTCTACTACCAGGTCATGTGTCTTCTCAGTCATATTGACACTGGTCTACTACCAGGTCATGTGTCTTCTCAGTCATGTTGACACTGGTCTACTACCAGGGGCCTGTTGCACAAAAGTAGAATTAAGACATCCGGGATAAATGACTCAGCTGAGCTCAATGAAGCCAAAACATGTGCGTCCAGGCTTAATTGGTTGCACAAAGACCAAGCCAGGATGAGCAGACACGGATTCATTAAGCCAGGTGAAACCAATCCTGGATAGGTGCGCGCTCACGGCTCACTCAAATAGACCCCGCCACAGATCACAGATTAACTGATTTACCATGGCAACTAGAGCCGCGTACTTTTCCCCGTCGGAAGCACAAATCCTCATGGAGGCATACGAGGAGGTAAAATATATAATTAAGAAGAAAGGCAACACCGCCACAGTGATAAAGCAAAGAGAAAAAGCGTGGCAAAGTATTGCAGACCGCCTGAATGCGTAAGTAGTGCACAATTACACACTCACCGCTCCGCTGAAACATCACAATTACAATTCAAATATTTAATTCACATCTCCAAAAATGCAGTTGTACTGTAATTATGAAACGGTTAAATTTTTAATTGAAATGCACTGCAGATATGAGTGAAATTGTGTAAAGTAACTCCATCACACTGTATAAAGCTATGATACATTTTTTGATATTTTTACTGAAAACAAGACAAAAATACCAAGTAATTTTTTGCAGTGTGACTCCATTAAATGTGTGTGTGTGTGTGTGTGTGTGTAGATTAAACATGAACGGGCCAAAACGGACGTGGCAGCAGGTCAAAATCAAATACAAGAACATTCTGCAGAATGGTATGGTCCCTGACTAATATTTAACAAAGCACAAGCATATATTGTACCCAGAAGGTGCCTGCTCACACATTGTTGTTTTAGCAGTGAAAAAGAATACCCACAGACAAGGCACGGGTGGTGGGTCACCAAAGGCTGACCTTACCCCAGCAGAGGACATGGCCTTGGAGCTAAATAAAGGCAGGCCCGTCTTAGAGGGGATCCCTGGGGGGAAAGAGACGAGCATAGGTTCCTCCCAAGATGCCACCCGCTTCATTCAAGGTATGTCCTTCCATCTCTACATGGGATACAACCACATTCATATTGAATCAATTTGGACTGTCTGACTTTGGTTTACCTATTGCCTTGCAGTGTCTGGCAGCACTGTGTTCCTGTTAGAGCCACCAGCACAAGCACCAGACGATGCTGATCCAGTGAGTACTCCATCAAAGGCATACTGTAGGCCTGGCATGTCTTGTCTACTAGCTTCAATATGAATCCGATTAAATGTGATAGGGTGAAGGCCCCAGTGCAGCAGCAACAGCACATGATGGAGACGATGATGAGGAGGAGACCATCTCTCTGGATTCCAGAAGGCATGAGGTATCATGTTAAGACTGTGAAAGTACTATTTACTCTACAATGGTGAGGAGTCCTCATCAAAATCAAAAAATCTAATTTCTTTTACAGGACCCAGATGCTATACAGTGGGAAAACCAGCCTGGCAACATAGTGCGTATTAATAAAAGGACACCACATCCTGCCAAATTCCAGCTGCGCTAATTGTATTGTGTTCACAGAGCTCACAAGCTATCAGAAAGTTGTATGGCAACCACCTCCGGCGCCAAATAGAACTGGCAGACATAGACATTCAGTACAAGAAGAAAAAGATGGAAAATCTTGCACTGGAGTCCGAAATAAAAAAGAGGACAATTAGGAAACTGGACCTTGAAATAAAAAAACTTGAGAGGGAGGTGAGATATGCCTTCAATGTACACTGTATGCTAACTGTAACACAAATGTATTAATCATTATTTTTCTTTCCTCCCCCAGCTCCAAGAAGATGACACAGCTCAAAATAAAAATTAGGTATATTCTCGTAAAGTCAAGTGAGCCATGACATATGAGCTCTTATTGTGAGCACACAGGACGGTGGCATCTTTCTAAGGTTTTTTTTATTTTCCCAGCAATCAGTACAACCAAGTCATCGTTATAAGGCATCGCCCTCTTTTGCCCACCCCCCCAGCACCAGGTGTGGCCACTAGCCTATATGAAGGCCCAAAATTGTGTGTTCCTTTCTGCTCTGACAATGGCATGCCCATTCGTGCGAGATGTGGTGGATGAAGAAGCACTTGTGCTGAGGAGAGCCTTCAGGCGAGAAAGGGTCTTCAGGGACCGGTTGGACCCACTGGCCTTCCCTGATGACCATCTATATGAAAGATACAGGTTTTCTGCAGATGGCATCAGGTATCTATGCAGACTACTGGGTCCCAGGATTAAGCACCGCACTGCACGGAGCCATGCACTGAGTGTGGAGCAAATGGTTTGTGTGGCCTTGCGCTTTTTTGCTAGTGGAGCCTTCCTGTACTCAGTGGGGGATGCAGAACAGCTGAACAAGGCCACAATTTGCCGCACAATAAGGAGTGTGTGTCTGGCTATCAAAGCATTAGCAGATGTCTTCATCTCCTTCCCTGGCCACAGAAGACTCTGTGACATCAAAGAGGAGTTCTATAGGACTGCAGGTAAGAGGATCTACAAATTACAGGACAACTGTTAACACATAGTAGGATACTCATTACTTTGTGTGACAGGTTTCCCCAATGTCATTGGTGCAGTGGACTGCACACACATAAGGATAAAAGCCCCCTCAGGTGCCCATGAGGCCGATTTTGTGAATAGGAAATCCTTTCACAGCATTAATGTTCAGGTGAACATAACTTTTTGATATTGTCCATTGACGAACACTCTGCATTGCCAGTGATGTGCATTGATTGGTGTAATATTCCTCATCTTATGATTTCAGATGGTCTGCAATGCTGACTGTGTGATCAGCAATGTTGTGGCAAAATGGCCTGGCTCAGTCCATGACTCCAGAATCTTTCGGGCCTCTGAAAGCTATCAGTGCCTATCACAAGGTAAGCCACACAACCCCTATTTATAACCATCATGGCTGTGTCAAGAATATCACTGTGTTTATGAGGTAGTAATGATGAGATTTTGTGTTGACAGGTGAATTCTCTGGTGTGTTGCTGGGAGACAGGGGGTATGGCTGCCAGCCTTTTCTCCTGACACCTTTCACAGACCCCCAGGAAGCACAGCAGGCCTACAACCATGCCCATGCCAGGACCAGGGCCAGAGTTGAAATGACCTTTGGCCTCCTGAAGGCACGCTTTCACTGCCTTCACAAATTAAGGGTCAGCCCTGTTAGGGCATGTGATATTACTGTGGCTTGTGCTGTCCTCCACAATGTGGCCTGCCTGAGGAAGGAGAGGGCCCCCAGAGTGCCACCAGCCATGGACTGGGACAATCCGGCAATCTTCCCTGATGACGACAGTGGTCGGCTGCTGAGGGACCAATATGTGTTGAATTATTTTAGTTAGTATGTGTGCTTTCAATTTTGGTTAAATATGTCCTGCGGTGGCAGAGGAATTTGGTTTTTTTGGGGTTCGTTTTTTGACGAATTTGGCCTCTTATGATGTTTGTGCGGTATACTGTGTGTAATACAAGGCTGCAGGGAGGCTACTGCATCCATTCATTTGTCTGTTCAGTTGATGTGTATGGATTTGTCCTGCATTTATTTTAGTGTGCAGACATGCAGGGTGTGTTATATACAGACCTTTGAATGTGTATGTATCATTTTGTATAATATGCTTGGATTCTGTGCTTTCCATCTTGTAGAGTCACTGTGACTTCAGTTTCGAAAGGAGCTGATGGTTTACCTGCTTTGTTTTGTCCTTATTCAATAAAGGAACATAATGTTACACATTGTGTTTTTATATTCATATGGAATGTGTATTTGTTTATATGACAGAGTACTAGGGCCACACTGAAGAAAAAGGATAAAGTCATACATTTATGAGGCTGGTTCTTTCTGCAGAAAAGCTACATATTGTTTTTACAGTTTTGATACTTATGACAATGTGATACTTAATATTCTGGCACATCAGCATGTCTTTGTTTATGAAACCATACTGAAGTACAATTTCACGAAATGCCCCACATCTGTCATTTTAACAACTGTCCTCCTTTAAAACAACTGGTTACAATATTATGACTTGTGTTTTTTTCCCCTCTGTGGCCCTAATATTCTATCATTTTATATATAGCCTTATAGTCTATGGGAAACTGTAAATTATCTAATGATAGCAACATCATCTAAAAATCATTTTTTATCCAAAATCATTGAAATTAATGATCACAAACGTTTAAATAATAACAGTGGGTCTAGTTATATGTGATAACAATGTATAGTGAGCAGTGAAATAACTATTGGTTTCCATTTGTGGTGACTGCTGACTGACATTAGGGATGAGATTAAATAGATCCTGGAATTTAGCCTGGTCTGGAGCAGGCTAGCTCCACAGAATAAATCTCCATGGTAATTTATACCATAACATATCCTCCTGCCCCCTATCCATCTTTAGTGCAACCGGATTACGGATCAATTGAGCCAGGATCACCAAGATATCCTGGCTTAATCCCTTATCCTAGTTTTGTGCAACAGGCCCCAGGTCATGTGTCTTCTCAGTCATGTTGACACTGGTCTACTACTGTTGCTTTAATGTATTGTTGTTCTGATTAATATTGTTGTTGTAGTTGTTGTTAATGGTAATCCCATGTCCACTACTACTATTATTATTACTGTTGGTCCCACCATTTATTTATATATAAATATATATGATTACCAATCAATAATATATTTGTTGTTTTGTATTATTCTATAATGATTGAATGTTTGGTTGTGTTTGGTCACGCCGCACCAGTCTGCTGTTTCTGTAATGTTGTCCTGTTTCACCAAGGGAAATGTCATCCACGTGGACCTCTAGGAAAGCCCCGGCTCTGGTTGCATCTGGTGCCAACTTTGCGGCGGGGAAGATATTTTGGGAGAAGAACAACTGTCACATTGCTCAACGTTACAAAGAAACAGAATACTATGAATGTATAGTTAGCGTTTCAGAGTGTGCATCTGACTGGAAGTGTACATTTGTGTGTGCACAAAATATCATAACATAGCACATCATATCATCATATCATAACACATCATAACACAACATATCATAACACATCATATCACATCACATCATAACACATCATATCATAACACATCACATCATATCATAACACATCATATCATATCACATCATATCATAACACATCATATCATATCATAACACATCATATCATATCATATCACATCATATCATATCACATCATAACACTTCATATCATATCACATCATAACACTTCATATCATAACACATCATATCATAACATAACATATCATAACACATCATATCATAACACATCATATCATAACACATCATATCACATCATATCATAACACATCATATCATAACACATCACATCATATCATAACACATCATATCATAACACATCATATCATAACACATCACATCATATCATAACACATCATATCATATCACATCATATCATAACACATCATATCATATCATAACACATCATATCATAACACATCATATCATAACATAACATAACACATCATATCATAACACATCATAACACATCATATCATATCACATCATATCATAACACATCATATCATAACACATCACATCATATCATAACACATCATATCATATCACATCATATCATAACACATCATATCATATCATAACACATCATATCATAACACATCATATCATAACATAACATAACACATCATATCATAACACATCATATCATAACATATCATAACACATCATATCACTTCATATCATATCACATCATATCATAACACATCATATCATAACATAACATAACATATCATATCATAACACATCATAACACATCATATCATATCACATCATATCATAACACATCACATCATATCATAACACATCATATCATATCACATCATATCATAACACATCATATCATAACACATCATATCATATCACATCATATCATAACACATCATATCATATCATAACACATCATATCATAACACATCATATCATAACATAACATAACACATCATATCATAACACATCACATCATATCATAACACATCACATCATATCATATCATAACACATCATATCATAACACATCATATCATAACATAACATAACACATCATATCATAACACATCATATCATAACATATCATAACACATCATATCACTTCATATCATATCACATCATATCATAACACATCATATCATAACACATCATATCATAACACATCATAACACATCATAACACATCATATCATAGCACATCATATCATAACACATCATATCATAACACATCATATCACATCATATCATAACACATCATAACACATCATATCATAACACATCATAACACATCATAACACATCATATCATAACACATCATATCACATCATATCATAACACATCATATCATATCATATCATATCATATCATATCATAACACATCATAACACATCATATCATAACACATCATAACACATCATAACATATCATAACACATCATATCATAACACATCATATCATAACACATCATAACACATCATATCACATCATATCATATCATAACACATCATAACACATCATATCATAACACATCATAACACATCATAACATATCATATCATATCATATCATAACACATCATATCATAACACATCATAACACATCATAACATATCATAACACATCATATCATAACACATCATATCATAACACATCATATCATAGCACATCATACCATAACACATCATAACACATCATAACACATCATATCATAACACATCATAACACATCATATCATAACACATCATATCACATCATATCATAACACATCATATCACATATCATATCACATCATATCATAACACATCATATCATAACACATCATATCATAACACATCATATCATAACACATCATATCATAACACATCATATCACATCATAACACATCATATCATAACTCATCATAACATCATATCATAACACATCATAACACATCATTGAGCCCCATGCAGTCTCATCTGGTCTCCTCTGGTCTCATCTGGTCTCATCTGGTCTCCTCTGGTCTCATCTGGTCTCATCTGGTCTCATCTGGTCTCCTCTGGTCTCATCTGGTCTCATCTGGTCTCATCTGGTCTCATCTGGTCTCCTCTGGTCTCATCTGGTCTCCTCTGGTCTCATCTGGTCTCGTCTGGTGTTGTTGATTCTAGGCTGTGGTCTGAATGTGACCTGTGACCTTTTGTGTATAACAGGACAATCCAGGCCTGACCAGTCAACCAGGCAGAGACACCTGCTCTGAGGCTCCAGTTACCCAGTCTGTTCTACAGAGACACCTGCTCTGAGGCTCTGGGGCAGTTACCCAGTCTGTTCTACAGAGACACCTGCTCTGAGGCTCCAGTTACCCAGTCTGTTCTACAGAGACACCTGCTCTGAGGCTCCAGTTACCCAGTCTGTTCTACAGAGACACCTGCTCTGAGGCTCCAGTTACCCAGTCTGTTCTACAGAGACCCCTGCTCTGAGGCTCCAGTTACCCAGTCTGTTCTACAGAGACACCTGCTCTGAGGCTCCAGTTACCCAGTCTGTTCTACAGAGACACCTGCTCTGAGGCTCCAGTTACCCAGTCTGTTCTACAGAGACACCTGCTCTGAGGCTCCAGTTACCCAGTCTGTTCTACAGAGACACCTGCTCTGAGGCTCCAGTTACCCAGTCTGTTCTACAGAGACACCTGCTCTGGGACTACAGTTACCCAGTCTGTTCTACAGAGACACCTGCTCTGAGGCTCCAGTTACCCAGTCTGTTCTACAGAGACACCTGCTCTGAGGCTCCAGTTACCCAGTCTGTTCTACAGAGACACCTGCTCTGAGGCTCCAGTTACCCAGTCTGTTCTACAGAGACACCTGCTCTGAGGCTCCAGTTACCCAGTCTGTTCTACAGAGACACCTGCTCTGGGACTACAGTTACCCAGTCTGTTCTACAGAGACACCTGCTCTGGGACTACAGCTACCCAGTCTGTTCTACAGAGACACCTGCTCTGGGACTACAGTTACCCAGTCTGTTCTACAGAGACCCCTGCTCTGAGGCTCCAGTTACCCAGTCTGTTCTACAGAGACCCCTGCTCTGGGGCTCCAGTTACCCAGTCTGTTCTACAGAGACACCTGCTCTGAGGCTCCAGTTACCCAGTCTGTTCTACAGAGACACCTGCTCTGGGACTACAGTTACCCAGTCTGTTCTACAGAGACCCCTGCTCTGAGGCTCCAGTTACCCAGTCTGTTCTACAGAGACACCTGCTCTGGGACTACAGTTACCCAGTCTGTTCTACAGAGACCCCTGCTCTGAGGCTCCAGTTACCCAGTCTGTTCTACAGAGACACCTGCTCTGAGGCTCCAGTTACCCAGTCTGTTCTACAGAGACACCTGCTCTGAGGCTCCAGTTACCCAGTCTGTTCTACAGAGACACCTGTAAAACATACAGCACAATACATTCATTTGACTTTCCAAGTGGTTTCTTCCTTCACAGACTCCATGAAATTATGACCTATTCTTAAATATTTGGTGGAATTATTCGTTTTGTGTATGTTTTCCTAGAGGGCGTGTCATCTCACCTCCCTCCCCTCTATATCTCATGTTTCCCCCTAATGTAACCCTGCACTCTAGCAGAATCCTGTCCCCCTAATGTAACCCTGCACTCTAGCAGAATCCTGTTTCCCCCCTAATGTAACCCTGCACTCTAGCAGAATCCTGTTTCCCCCCTAATGTAACCCTGCACTCTAGCAGAATCCTGTTTCCCCCCTAATGTAACCCTGCACTCTAGCAGAATCCTGTTTCCCCCCTAATGTAACCCTGCACTCTAGCAGAATCCTGTTTCCCCCCTAATGTAACCCTGCACTCTAGCAGAATCCTGTTTCCCCCCTAATGTTACCCTGCACTCTAGCAGAATCCTGTTTCCCCCCTAATGTAACCCTGCACTCTAGCAGAATCCTGTTCCCCCCCTAATGTAACCCTGCACTCTAGCAGAATCCTGTTTCCCCCTAATGTAACCCTGCACTCTAGCAGAATCCTGTTTCCCCCCTAATGTAACCCTGCACTCTAGCAGAATCCTGTTTCCCCCCTAATGTAACCCTGCACTCTAGCAGAATCCTGTTTCCCCCTAATGTAACCCTGCACTCTAGCAGAATCCTGTTTCCCCCCTAATGTAACCCTGCACTCTAGCAGAATCCTGTTTCCCCCCTAATGTAACCCTGCACTCTAGCAGAATCCTGTTTCCCCCCTAATGTTACCCTGCACTCTAGCAGAATCCTGTTTCCCCCCCTAATGTAACCCTGCACTCTAGCAGAATCCTGTTTCCCCCCTAATGTAACCCTGTACTCTAGCAGAATCCTGTTTCCCCCCTAATGTAACCCTGCACTCTAGCAGAATCCTGTTTCCCCCTAATGAACCCTGCACTCTAGCAGAATCCTGTTTCCCCCCTAATGTAACCCTGCACTCTAGCAGAATCCTGTTTCCCCCCTAATGTAACCCTGCACTCTAGCAGAATCCTGTTTCCCCCCTAATGTAACCCTGCACTCTAGCAGAATCCTGTTTCCCCCCTAATGTAACCCTGCACTCTAGCAGAATCCTGTTCCCCCCCTAATGTAACCCTGCACTCTAGCAGAATCCTGTTTCCCCCCTAATGTAACCCTGTACTCTAGCAGAATCCTGTTTCCCCCCTAATGTAACCCTGTACTCTAGCAGAATCCTGTTTCCCCCCTAATGTAACCCTGCACTCTAGCAGAATCCTGTTTCCCCCCTAATGTAACCCTGCACTCTAGCAGAATCCTGTTTCCCCCCTAATGTAACCCTGCACTCTAGCAGAATCCTGTTTCCCCCCTAATGTAACCCTGCACTCTAGCAGAATCCTGTTTCCCCCCTAATGTAACCCTGCACTCTAGCAGAATCCTGTTTCCCCCCTAATGTAACCCTGCACTCTAGCAGAATCCTGTTTCCCCCCTAATGTAACCCTGCACTCTAGCAGAATCATGTTTCCCCCCTAATGTAACCCTGCACTCTAGCAGAATCCTGTTTCCCCCTAATGTAACCCTGCACTCTAGCAGAATCCTGTTTCCCCCCTAATGTAACCCTGCACTCTAGCAGAATCCTGTTTCCCCCCTAATGTAACCCTGCACTCTAGCAGAATCCTGTTTCCCCCCTAATGTAACCCTGCACTCTAGCAGAATCCTGTTTCCCCCCTAATGTAACCCTGCACTCTAGCAGAATCCTGTTTCCCCCCTAATGTAACCCTGCACTCTAGCAGAATCCTGTTTCCCCCCTAATGTAACCCTGCACTCTAGCAGAATCCTGTTTCCCCCCTAATGTAACCCTGCACTCTAGCAGAATCCTGTTTCCCCCCTAATGTAACCCTGCACTCTAGCAGAATCCTGTTTCCCCCCTAATGTAACCCTGCACTCTAGCAGAATCATGTTTCCCCCCTAATGTAACCCTGCACTCTAGCAGAATCCTGTTTCCCCCCTAATGTAACCCTGCACTCTAGCAGAATCCTGTTTCCCCCCTAATGTAACCCTGCACTCTAGCAGAATCCTGTTTCCCCCCTAATGTAACCCTGCACTCTAGCAGAATCATGTTTCCCCCCTAATGTAACCCTGCACTCTAGCAGAATCCTGTTTCCCCCCTAATGTAACCCTGCACTCTAGCAGAATCCTGTTTCCCCCCTAATGTAACCCTGCACTCTAGCAGAATCCTGTTTTCCCCCTAATGTAACCCTGCACTCTAGCAGAATCCTGTTTCCCCCCTAATGTAACCCTGCACTCTAGCAGAATCCTGTTTCCACCCTAATGTAACCCTGCACTCTAGCAGAATCCTGTTTCCCCCTAATGTAACCCTGCACTCTAGCAGAATCCTGTTTCCCCCCTAATGTAACCCTGCACTCTAGCAGAATCCTGTTTCCCCCCTAATGTAACCCTGCACTCTAGCAGAATCCTGTTTCCCCCTAATGTAACCCTGCACTATATCAGAATCCTGTTTCCCCCCTAATGTAACCCTGCACTCTAGCAGAATCCTGTTTCCCCCCTAATGTAACCCTGCACTCTAGCAGAATCCTGTTTCCCCCCTAATGTAACCCTGCACTCTAGCAGAATCCTGTTTCCCCCCTAATGTAACCCTGCACTCTAGCAGAATCCTGTTTCCCCCCTAATGTAACCCTGCACTCTAGCAGAATCCTGTTTCCCCCCTAATGTAACCCTGCACTCTAGCAGAATCCTGTTTCCCCCCTAATGTAACCCTGCACTCTAGCAGAATCCTGTTTCCCCCCTAATGTAACCCTGCACTCTAACAGAATCCTGTTTCCCCCCTAATGTAACCCTGCACTCTAGCAGAATCCTGTTTCCCCCCTAATGTAACCCTGCACTCTAGCAGAATCCTGTTTCCCCCTAATGTAACCCTGCACTCTAGCAGAATCATGTTTCCCCCCTAATGTAACCCTGCACTCTAGCAGAATCCTGTTTCCCCCCTAATGTAACCCTGCACTCTAGCAGAATCCTGTTTCCCCCCTAATGTAACCCTGCACTCTAGCAGAATCCTGTTTCCCCCCTAATGTAACCCTGCACTCTAGCAGAATCCTGTTTCCCCCCTAATGTAACCCTGCACTCTAGCAGAATCCTGTTTCCACCCTAATGTAACCCTGCACTCTAGCAGAATCCTGTTTCCCCCTAATGTAACCCTGCACTCTAGCAGAATCCTGTTTCCCCCCTAATGTAACC
Organism: Salvelinus alpinus; assembly: GCF_045679555.1. Classification (NCBI taxonomy): domain Eukaryota; kingdom Metazoa; phylum Chordata; class Actinopteri; order Salmoniformes; family Salmonidae; genus Salvelinus; species Salvelinus alpinus. Next base: position 6,553,050 of record NC_092089.1, on the reverse strand, counting down.
CTGCACTCTAGCAGAATCCTGTTTCCCACTAATGTAACCCTGCACTCTAGCAGAATCCTGTTTCCCCCCTAATGTAACCCTGCACTCTAGCAGAATCCTGTTTCCCCCCTAATGTAACCCTGCACTCTAGCAGAATCCTGTTTCCCCCTAATGTAACCCTGCACTATATCAGAATCCTGTTTCCCCCCTAATGTAACCCTGCACTCTAGCAGAATCCTGTTTCCCCCCTAATGTAACCCTGCACTCTAGCAGAATCCTGTTTCCCCCTAATGTAACCCTGCACTCTAGCAGAATCCTGTTTCCCCCCTAATGTAACCCTGCACTCTAGCAGAATCCTGTTTCCCCCCTAATGTAACCCTGCACTCTAGCAGAATCCTGTTCCCCCCCTAATGTAACCCTGCACTCTAGCAGAATCCTGTTTCCCCCCTAATGTAACCCTGCACTCTAGCAGAATCCTGTTTCCCCCCTAATGTAACCCTGCACTCTAGCAGAATCCTGTTTCCCCCCTAATGTAACCCTGCACTCTAGCAGAATCCTGTTTCCCCCCTAATGTAACCCTGCACTCTAGCAGAATCCTGTTTCCCCCCTAATGTAACCCTGCACTCTAGCAGAATCCTGTTTCCCCCCTAATGTAACCCTGCACTCTAACAGAATCCTGTTTCCCCCCTAATGTAACCCTGCACTCTAGCAGAATCCTGTTTCCCCCTAATGTAACCCTGCACTCTAGCAGAATCCTGTTTCCCCCTAATGTAACCCTGCACTCTAGCAGAGTCCTGTTTCCCCCCTAATGTAACCCTGCACTCTAGCAGAATCCTGTTTCCCCCCTAATGTAACCCTGCACTCTTGCTGAATCCTGTTTCCCCCTAATGTAACCCTGCACTCTAGCAGAATCCTGTTTCCCCCCTAATGTAACCCTGTACTCTAGCAGAATCCTGTTTCCCCCCTAAGGTAACCCTGTACTCTAGCAGAATCCTGTTTCCCCCCTAATGTAACCCTGCACTCTAACAGAATCCTGTTTCCCCCCTAATGTAACCCTGCACTCTAGCAGAATCCTGTTTCCCCCTAATGTAACCCTGCACTCTAGCAGAATCCTGTTTCCCCCTAATGTAACCCTGCACTCTAGCAGAATCCTGTTTCCCCCCTAATGTAACCCTGCACTCTAGCAGAATCCTGTTTCCCCCTAATGTAACCCTGCACTCTAGCAGAATCCTGTTTCCCCCCTAATGTAACCCTGCACTCTAGCAGAATCCTGTTTCCCCCCTAATGTAACCCTGCACTCTAGCAGAATCCTGTTTCCCCCCTAATGTAACCCTGCACTCTAGCAGAATCCTGTTTCCCCCCTAATGTAACCCTGCACTCTAGCAGAATCCTGTTTCCCCCCTAATGTAACCCTGCACTCTAGCAGAATCCTGTTTCCCCCCTAATGTAACCCTGCACTCTAGCAGAATCCTGTTTCCCCCCTAATGTAACCCTGCACTCTAACAGAATCCTGTTTCCCCCCTAATGTAACCCTGCACTCTAGCAGAATCCTGTTTCCCCCCTAATGTAACCCTGCACTCTAGCAGAATCCTGTTTCCCCCCTAATGTAACCCTGCACTCTAGCAGAATCCTGTCCCCCCCTAATGTAACCCTGCACTCTAGCAGAATCCTGTTTCCCCCCTAATGTAACCCTGCACTCTAGCAGAATCCTGTTTCCCCCCCTAATGTAACCCTGCACTCTAGCAGAATCCTGTCCCCCCCTAATGTAAACCTGCACTCTAGCAGAATCCTGTTTCCCCCCTAATGTAACCCTGTACTCTAGCAGAATCCTGTTTCCCCCCCTAATGTAACCCTGCACTCTAGCAGAATCCTGTTTCCCCCTAATGTAACCCTGCACTCTAGCAGAATCCTGTTTCCCCCTAATGAACCCTGCACTCTAGCAGAATCCTGTTTCCCCCCTAATGTAACCCTGCACTCTAGCAGAATCCTGTTTCCCCCCCTAATGTAACCCTGCACTCTAGCAGAATCCTGTTTCCCCCCTAATGTAACCCTGTACTCTAGCAGAATCCTGTTTCCCCCCCTAATGTAACCCTGCACTCTAGCAGAATCCTGTTTCCCCCCTAATGTAACCCTGTACTCTAGCAGAATCCTGTTTCCCCCTAATGTAACCCTGCACTCTAGCAGAATCCTGTTTCCCCCCTAATGTAACCCTGCACTCTAGCAGAATCCTGTTTCCCCCTAATGTAACCCTGCACTCTAGCAGAATCCTGTTTCCCCCCCTAATGTAACCCTGCACTCTAGCAGAATCCTGTTTCCCCCCTAATGTAACCCTGCACTCTAGCAGAATCCTGTCCCCCCCTAATGTAACCCTGTAATCCTGAGAAGAGACTTCATTTTTAACTTCCAGGGATGAATCAGGGGAATGGAGGAGTTATGGGAAGGGAGGAGTTCTGGAGTTTTTTATTTATTTATTTGCCATAAGATTATTTTAACTAAGTCATCAAGAAGGGTGTGTTGTGTCTAGGTCAAATGAAAAAGCTCTGATTCAGCAGTATAAAATGGTTAATGTTTCTTCCAGCACATGCCATTTGCCCCCAAACACCCATTGTGGGTGACAGTATTCCTTCCCTGGGTCGTTTTGCAATAGTGAAGAAGATAAACAAAGCCACGTGTTTCTGCACCGTTTCCAAACGGGGGGAGGAGCTCAAGTGTTGACTTTCCGGATTGTTCACTGGCGAATATAAAGGCCGCTGCGCAGTCACAATACTAGACAAGACATCAAACACGTTATTGAAGACCAGACGGGGAGACAAAAAACAAACCTGTATCTTACAACATTTAACGTTCTTCAACATAAAAGTCGGAGGTGTAATTTTCTTTCGGCGCTGTTGATTTAAACTGTCGAGAATGCCTTTTCTTGGACAGGATTGGCGGTCCCCCGGTCAGAGCTGGGTTAAAACTGAAGAGGGATGGAAAAACTATTCTTCAGACGACAAAAACAGCAATGACTCAGACGTGAGGTCAGTATCGGAAACTGAATTTATTGTTGTTATGTTTGTGCTTCCTGATACAGTTTGACTTGAGCAGCGTCGACACCAGCTAGTGACACTGAGAACAACAGAAGTGCGCCATCAAGTTATCCAAGGAATTTTCCCGTTTAATGCTCTGAGAGAGCGATAGAGAGAGAGACACACTTTTGTTTATTATCTACTTCACTTGCGTTGGCAATGTTAACATACGTTTCCCCATGCCAATAAAGCCCCTTGAATTGAGAGATTGCGGCAGGGGGACAGAGAAAGATATAAAATATATACATATTGACAATTTGATATCCAGTCTACCTCTAAAATAAGAGATACATAGATAAGTGATATAAACCTATGTGACGTTACTCACAACACGGTATTTGCTCTCGCTGTTAAACTGTGGCTAAGCAGGAGACCGCTATTGCTGTTATTGTGTGTTTGAGCCTGTGTTCCTACTCGTTAATCATTGTGCTATAAATAACTACGGTACAAGTGATGGGATTAGTAGACATCTGTTGGAATTACAGTGTATCCTGACTCCAGGCAAATAGAAAGCCAACTATATGCCTACCTATTGGGAAAACCATAGTATCATCATCTCAAATGAGAATTTTTCTCAAAAACATGTCATACAATGAGAATTTTTTTATATTTTTTTAATGTTTTTAAGTACATAAGTTTAGCTTTTTGTACACCAGACGTGTACGGTCTGTCTTCCAGCTATTGCTAACTGGGTGTACGGTCTGTCTTCCAGCTATTGCTAACTGGGTGTACGGTCTGTCTTCCAGCTATTGCTAACAGGGTGTATGGTCTGTCTTCCAGCCATTGCTAACAGGATGTATGGTCTGTCTTCCAGCCATTGCTAACAGGGTGTACGGTCTGTCTTCCAGCTATTGCTAACAGGATGTATGGTCTTGTCTTCCAGCTATTGCAAAACAGAGGACGAGTGCTTCCAGGAGAATCTGCGTCTGTCTCTCACGTACGACATGGCAGCTAAGAAGAGAAGGAAAGACTTCATGAACAACAACGCCAAGATTCCTTGTAAATTTTAATCTACACTATTACAGTACTGGCCAATGACATTATAAAGAAATGTACACAGGAAATGGTCCTCAGCACGGTGATGCTTTTTCATGAACGTCTTCAATAACACACTCTCCTTTTACGTACAGATTTCCACAAAGAGAAATGGATTTACGTCCACAAAGGAAGCACTAAAGAGGTAAGGAAGGACTCTTTTGTCTTTTTTATTAACATTGTCATTGTAAACATAAACAGTTACGGTATACCCTGTTGCAGTGAACCAGACACTAATACCTGATCGTCTTAATTATCCCAGCGTCATGGTTACTGCACTCTGGGAGAAGCGTTCAACCGGCTGGACTTCTGCAGTGCCATCAAGGACAACAGGAGGTTCAACTATGTCGTACGGGTGAGTTGACTTCTCCCTTCTGCTTCTGTGTTAAATCATCATGAAGGGATTACCATGAGATGGGAACATAACTTTATTGTCCATCTGAGGATTACTATGAGATGGGAACATAACTATATTGTCCATCTGAGGATTACTATGAGATGGGAACATAACTTTATTGTTCTTCTGAGGATTCCTATGAGATGGGAGCATAACTTTATTGTCCATCTGAGGATGTGAATTGTCCTTCGACGTCACCTTAGGAAAATGACAAATATCACATTGTGCATTCATACTAATGTAGTGTTGAACATTAAAGGGTGTTACCACAGAGAGTAGGGGTTTTAACCTTGTTAAAGGGTTAACCTCAGACACAGTACTGAGGGGTGTTTAAAGGGTTGTGTTATGTTCTGGGTGTGTAGGTCTCTTGCTCGCTCTCTTCTCTTCCTTGCTTCATCTCTGTCTCTCTGCTGTTTCTGTCTCTCTGCTGTTTCTGTCTCTCTGCTGTTTCTGTCTCTCTGCTGTTTCTGTCTCTCTGCTGTTTCTGTCTCTCTGCTGTTTCTGTCTCTCTGCTGTTTCTGTCTCTCTGCTGTTTCTGTCTCTCTGCTGTTTCTGTCTCTCTGCTGTTTCTGTCTCTCTGGGCCTTATCACTTCTCTCCAGACGAGGCTCTTTGGAGATATTCTCTTAACTCACAGCGGACTGTGAAGGAGCGAGAGAGAGACCGTGAGGGAGAGAGAGATACGGTGTGTTTGGTGGTTTGCTTTGAACACGTCTCTCTGTTGATTTTTAAAAGAGAACTAGATTATTCTGAACAGTAAGTACAGACGATCATCAGAATAATATCTAGGTAACGGTAGTAGGGGCCGATATATATTGGTCTGGGATGGGTTGTCCAGGTTAGTGTACTACTGCTGCTGCATGGTATTAGTGAGGTTCTCGGTCACGCAGATCAGGTTTACTGCAGATCAGGTTTAACGCAGATCACCGCAGATCATGTTTACCGCACAGATCAGGTTTCACCGCGCAGATCAGGTTTTACCGCTCAGATCAGGTTTTACCGCGCAGATCATGTTTACCGCGCAGATCAGGTTTTACCGCGCAGATCAGGTTTTACCGCGCAGATCAGGTTTTACCGCGCAGATCAGGTTTTACCGCGCAGATCAGGTTTTACCGCGCAGATCAGGTTTTACCGCGCAGATCAGGTTTACTACTGCGTCCCATATAGCACTCTATTCCCTATATAATGTAGTACACTACTTTGTCCAGGACCCCAAATGGCACCGTATTCCCAATATAGTGCACTACTTTAGACAATATAGTGCACTACTTTAGACCAGAGCCCTATGGCACCCTATTCCCTATATAGTGCACTACTTTAGACCAGAGCCCTATGGAACCCTATTCCCTATATAGTGCACTACTTTTTAAGCAGGGCCCATAGGGTGACGCAACAACGATCATGGAAACACAGCTACACGTTGATCTATTAGGCAATACTCTCTGGGTTAACACAGCTACACGTTGATCTATTAGGCAATACTCTCTGGGTTAACACAGCTACATGTTGATCTATTAGGCAATACTCTCTGGGTTAACACAGCTACACGTTGATCTATTAGACAATACTCTCTGGGTTAACACAGCTACACGTTGATCTATTAGGCAATACTCTCTGGGTTAACACAGCTACACGTTGATCTATTAGGCAATACTCTCTGGGTTAACACAGCTACACGTTGATCTATTAGGCAATACTCTCTGGGTTAACACAGCTACACGTTGATCTATTAGGCAATAATCTCTGGGTTAACACAGCTACACGTTGATCTATTAGACAATACTCTCTGGGTTAGTGGAAATGGAGACTGACAGAGCTACGGTGACGTTTAGTTAGTGTAGACTGGTGGCTAAAAGTACACACATATATACACAATGTCCTGACCTACTGCTGCCATTCCTCCATACTGACACAATGTCCTGACCTACTGCTGCCATTCCTCCATACTGACACAATGTCCTGACCTACTGCTGCCATTCCTCCACTCTGACACAATGTCCTGACCTACTGCTGCCATTCCTCCACTCTCAGACACAATGTCCTGACCTACTGCTGCCATTCCTCCACTCTCAGACACAATGTCCTGACCTACTGCTGCCATTCCTCCACTCTGACACAATGTCCTGACCTACTGCTGCCATTCCTCCACACACTGACACAATGTCCTGACCTACTGCTGCCATTCCTCCACACACTGACACAATGTCCTGACCTACTGCTGCCATTCCTCCACACTCTGACACAATGTCCTGACCTACTGCTGCCATTCCTCCACACACTGACACAATGTCCTGACCTACTGCTGCCATTCCTCCACACACTGACACAATGTCCTGACCTACTGCTGCCATTCCTCCACACACTGACACAATGTCCTGACCTACTGCTGCCATTCCTCCACACTCTGACACAATGTCCTGACCTACTGCTGCCATTCCTCCACACACTGACACAATGTCCTGACCTACTGCTGCCATTCCTCCACACTGACACAATGTCCTGACCTACTGCTGCTATTCCTCCACACTGACACAATGTCTTGACCTACTGCTGCCATTCCTCCACTCTCAGACACAATGTCCTGACCTACTGCTGCCATTCCTCCACTCTCAGACACAATGTCCTGACCTACTGCTGCCATTCCTCCATACTGACACAATGTCCTGACCTACTGCTGCCATTCCTCCACACTGACACAATGTCCTGACCTACTGCTGCCATTCCTCCACACACTGACACAATGTCCTGACCTACTGCTGCCATTCCTCCACACACTGACACAATGTCCTGACCTACTGCTGCCATTCCTCCACACTGACACAATGTCCTGACCTACTGCTGCCATTCCTCCACACTGACACAATGTCCTGACCTACTGCTGCCATTCCTCCACACTGACACAATGTCCTGACCTACTGCTGCCATTCCTCCACACACTGACACAATGTCCTGACCTACTGCTGCCATTCCTCCACACTGACACAATGTCCTGACCTACTGCTGCCATTCCTCCACACACTGACACAATGTCCTGACCTACTGCTGCCATTCCTCCACACACTGACACAATGTCATGACCTACTGCTGCCATTCCTCCACACACTGACACAATGTCCTGACCTACTGCTGCCATTCCTCCACACACTGACACACATTGTCCTGACCTACTGCTGCCATTCCTTCACACACAGAAATTTGTTGGGGCTGTGAAGTGGAGGGAGGAGGAGAGGCACACTGTGTCACACAATGTCCTGACTTTCTGCTGCCATTCCTCCACACAGAGATACACACACTGACACTTGAGGGAGGGGGTGGAGGGTAAAGCCTTCCACATGCTTCAGTTTGGCTGGCGCCTAGTCGAACTGAATAACAGACCTTCGCTTGGAAAAACGAGGGAAAGGCGTCCATTTTGAGATGCTGTAGCCATTATAGACTTCCTAAAAATAGTCAGAATGAATCTCAGATGACTCAATAAATCTGTCAGTAATTATTATATATTTGTTTTATTTTACTTCCTTTTTCTCAATTACGATCTTGTCTCATCGTCGCTGCATCTCCCCTACGGGCTCGGGAGGCGACGGTCGAGTCACGCGTCCTCCGAAACGTGACCCGTCAAACCACACTTCACAACACCCGCCTGCTTAACCCGGAAGCCAGCCGCACCAATGTGTCGGAGGATACACTGTTCAACTGATGACAGGAAGTCAGCCTGCAGGCGCCCGGCCCGCCACAAGGAGTCGCTAGAACGCGATAAGCCAAGTAAAGCCCCCCCCCCCCGCCAATCCCTCCCCTAACCCGGACGACGCTGTGCCAATTGTGCGCCGCCTTATGGGACTCCCGATCACGGCCGTTTGTGACACCGCCTGGGAACGAACCCGGGTCTGTAGTGACGCCTCTTAAACCGCTGCGCCACTCGGGATCCGCCCCCAATCTGTCATTCATTTTTACAGAGGAGATCTTAGTCACACAATTTTACAATCTAACCAAGATGTTTGGTTCAATACTTTTCAAGTGGAATTTTTTTTTGCATGAAAACGATTTTGTTCTTCGTTGAAGGAAAACAATCACTTCAACTGAAGTCCTACTGTTGACCAATCACTTCAACTGAAGTCCTACTGTTGACCAATCACTGGCGAAGGGGTGTAGACTGAGGCTACCGACTGAGGCTTGCCTTGAGACAAAATGTTCTGCACTAACAACCGCAAAAAAAAACTCACCGAAGAACAAAAACATATTTGGGATGGGATGGGAAGCATGTGGACTCCTTAAGGGGTTCTTGTGCTGTGCTGGGGGCTGCTGACAATGGTCACATGTCCTGTCCAGAGATGTTGTAAGGACCCGTTTCTCCATGATGTCAGTAGCTGTGTCTGTTGTTGCATGCCACACATGCCACCCTGGCCGTAGTGTACACTGTATTGTACTAGACACCCTGCCCTGGCTGTGGTGTACACTGTGTTGTACTAGACACCCTGCCCTGGCTGTGGTGTACACTGTGTTGTACTAGACGCCCTGCCCTGGCTGTGGTGTACACTGTGTTGTACTAGACGCCCTGCCCTGGCTGTGGTGTACACTGTGTTGTACTAGACGCCCTGCCCTGGCTGTGGTGTACACTGTGTTGTACTAGACACCCTGCCCTGGCTGTGGTGTACACTGTGTTGTACTAGACGCCCTGCCCTGGCTGTGGTGTACACTGTGTTGTACTAGACACCCTGCCCTGGCTGTGGTGTACACTGTGTTGTACTAGACGCCCTGCCCTGGCTGTTGTGTACACTGTGTTGTACTAGACGCCCTGCTCTGGCTGTGGTGTACACTGTGTTGTACTAGACGCCCTGCCCTGGCTGTGGTGTACAGTGTTCTAGTGGTTTCATTAAAGTGACAGGGATACTGTAGGCATGTAAACACACAGGGGGAGAGACACACACACTCTCTCAAGCCCCTATAGGATTCATGCATAGATGTCCCTTTGAAGAATGTGTCTGTGTATCCACTGAGTCATGATGGGCTAGAGAGTTCTAGCCAGGTGTAGAGTTTCCAAACACCTCCTCCGTTCCTACAGTCTGCTGATAGAGACCTGGAGACACCTCCTCCGTTCCTACAGTCTGCTGATAGAGACCTGGAGACACCTCCTCCGTTCCTACAGTCTGCTGATAGAGACCTGGAGACACCTCCTCCGTTCCTACAGTCTGCTGATAGAGACCTGGAGACACCTCCTCCGTTCCTACAGTCTGCTGATAGAGACCTGGAGACACCTCCTCCGTTCCTACAGTCTGCTGATAGAGACCTGGAGACACCTCCTCCGTTCCTACAGTCTGCTGATAGAGACCTGGAGACACCTCCTCCGTTCCTACAGTCTGCTGATAGAGACCTGGAGACACCTCCTCCGTTCCTACAGTCTGCTGATAGAGACCTGGAGACACCTCCTCCGTTCCTACAGTCTGCTGATAGAGACCTGGAGACACCTCCTCCGTTCCTACAGTCTGCTGATAGAGACCTGGAGACACCTCCTCCGTTCCTACAGTCTGCTGATAGAGACCTGGAGACACCTCCTCCGTTCCTACAGTCTGCTGATAGAGACCTGGAGACACCTCCTCCGTTCCTACAGTCTGCTGATAGAGACCTGGAGACACCTCCTCCGTTCCTACAGTCTGCTGATAGAGACCTGGAGACACCTCCTCCGTTCCTACAGTCTGCTGATAGAGACCTGGAGACACCTCCTCCGTTCCTACAGTCTGCTGATAGAGACCTGGAGACACCTCCTCCGTTCCTACAGTCTGCTGATAGAGACCTGGAGACACCTCCTCCGTTCCTACAGTCTGCTGATAGAGACCTGGAGATTGTTGTTTTGAAATGAGCCCCGTCTGTCTTTCCACACATACAGAGAGAGAGAAGCATAATAAGCAGTAAGTCATGAAGGAACAGCTTGAGTCACAAATGGCACCCTATTCCCTTAGTAGTGCACTGCTTTTGACCAGGGCCTTGCTATTTGTGACGCAGAGACAGAGAAGCATAGCAAACAGTAAGTAATGGAGGAACAGAGAGTCTGTGAGTCTGACAGTAGACCTGCTGATATTTATGTCTGTTTTCTGTCTCGCTCTCTCTCCTCTCTCTCTCTCCTCTCTCTCTCTCCTCTCTCTCTCTAGTTGCTGGAGCTCATTGCCAAGTCCCAGCTGCCCTCGCTCAGCGGAGTGGCTCAGAAAAATTACATGAACATCCTGGAGAGAGTAGTGCAGAAAGGTGAGCTCTCTTTCTGTTTCAAACTCCGTCTGTCTCCACCTTCTCTAATTTTCTTCATGACTTCCTAGTTTATTATTGTGTACCTGCATACTTCCTCTTATCATGTCAACAACCTCAATGACCAGGTCTGTGGGGCACTACGACCTCCATACTACCTCTTATCATGCTCAAGAGACCAGGTCATGTAAATGTCATCAAAACCCATTGAACCATCAGCTCGCTGACCAGCGTGTGTTTTAAATGATAGGAGGTGTAACGATTCATGGCCACGACATAATGGTTCTCAGTGGAAATAAGAACAGTCAATACACAGTCCTCTGTGGTCTGATTTTGTAAACTAAATGTTCCTTCAGCTAAACAAAGGATCAGGTTGTTTAGGTAATGCTATGAGCCCGTTGGTAGATCTAGAACGGGTGGCGTAAATAGCACTAGAACGGGGGGGCGGGCGTAAATAGCGCTAGAACGGGGGGTGTAAATAGCACTAGAACGGGGGGGCGGGCGTAAATAGCGCTAGAACGGGGGGTGTAAATAGCACTAGAACGGGGGGGCGGGCGTAAATAGCGCTAGAACGGGGGGTGTAAATAGCACTAGAACGGGGGGTGTAAATAGCACTAGAACGGGGGGGCGGGCGTAAATAGCGCTAGAACGGGGGGTGTAAATAGCACTAGAACGGGGGGGCGGGCGTAAATAGCGCTAGAACGGGGGGTGTAAATAGCACTAGAACGGGGGGTGTAAATAGCACTAGAACGGGGGGCGTAAATAGCGCTAGAACGGGGGGTGTAAATAGCACTAGAACGGGGGGTGTAAATAGCACTAGAACGGGGGGTGTAAATAGCACTAGAACGGGGGGGCGGGCGTAAATAGCACTAGAACGGGGGGTGTAAATAGCACTAGAACGGGGGGTGTAAATAGCGCTAGAACGGGGGGTGTAAATAGCACTAGAACGGGGGGTGTAAATAGCACTAGAACGGGGGGTGTAAATAGCACTGCCGAGGGACACAGAACACCGTGTGTATTCACTGCATTGACACGGTGTGTCCTTAACAATAACACATTCATAATACAACGTTTTAGAAGTACTATTGAAATCTACTGCCATTTTGTCTTCCTGAGAGTTGCTGAACATGTTTCTCCTGTCCTCTCCCTCCACAGTCCTAGATGACCAGCAGAATGTTCGTCCCATCAAGGAGCTCCTTCAGACCCTGTACGTGTCTCTGTGTGGCCTGGTGCAGGATATGGGGAAGTCTGTTCTGGTGGGGAACATCAACTGTTGGGTCCATCGCATGGAGAACATCCTACAGTGGCAACAACAGCTGGACAATATTCAGATCAACAGGGTGAGTAGGACAGGCACAGCTAGTTAGTTAGTTAGTTAGTTAGCATGGAGAACATCCTACAGTGGCAACAACAGCTAGACAACATTCAGATCAACAGGGTTGAACAGGATGAAAAGGAATCTGTCAAGGAAATGAAAGACTCTATTAGAATATGGGGGAAGGCCACTCTATTAGAATGGGGGGGAAGGCCACTCTATTAGAATGGGGGGGAAGGCCACTCTATTAGAATGGGGGGGAAGGCCACTCTATTAGAATGGGGGGGAAGGCCACTCTATTAGAATGGGGGGGAAGGCCGCTCTATTAGAATGGGGGGGAGGGCCGCTCTATTAGAATGGGGGGGAGGGCCGCTCTATTAGAATGGGGGGGAAGGCCGCTCTATTAGAATGGGGGGGAAGGCCGCTCTATTAGAATGGGGGGGAAGGCCGCTCTATTAGAATGGGGGGGAAGGCCGCTCTATTAGAATGGGGGGGAAGGCCGCTCTATTAGAATGGGGGGGAAGGCCGCTCTATTAGAATGGGGGGGAAGGCCGCTCTATTAGAATGGGGGGGAAGGCCGCTCTATTAGAATGGGGGGGAAGGCCGCTCTATTAGAATGGGGGGGAAGGCCGCTCTATTAGAATGGGGGGAAGGCCGCTCTATTAGAATGGGGGGGAAGGCCGCTCTATTAGAATGGGGGGGAAGGCCGCTCTATTAGAATGGGGGGGAAGGCCGCTCTATTAGAATGGGGGGGAAGGCCGCTCTATTAGAATGGGGGGGAAGGCCGCTCTATTAGAATGGGGGGGAAGGCCGCTCTATTAGAATGGGGGGGAAGGCCGCTCTATTAGAATGGGGGGGAAGGCCGCTCTATTAGAATGGGGGGGAAGGCCGCTCTATTAGAATGGGGGGGAAGGCCGCTCTATTAGAATGGGGGGGAAGGCCGCTCTATTAGAATGGGGGGGAAGGCCGCTCTATTAGAATGGGGGGGAAGGCCGCTCTATTAGAATGGGGGGGAAGGCCGCTCTATTAGAATGGGGGGGAAGGCCGCTCTATTAGAATGGGGGGGAAGGCCGCTCTATTAGAATGGGGGGGAAGGCCGCTCTATTAGAATGGGGGGGAAGGCCGCTCTATTAGAATGGGGGGGAAGGCCGCTCTATTAGAATGGGGGGGAAGGCCGCTCTATTAGAATGGGGGGGAAGGCCGCTCTATTAGAATGGGGGGGAAGGCCGCTCTATTAGAATGGGGGGGAAGGCCGCTCCATTAGAATGGGGGGGAAGGCCGCTCCATTAGAATGGGGGGGAAGGCCGCTCCATTAGAATGGGGGGGAAGGCCGCTCCATTAGAATGGGGGGGAAGGCCGCTCCATTAGAATGGGGGGGAAGGCCGCTCCATTAGAATGGGGGGGAAGGCCGCTCCATTAGAATGGGGGGGGAGGCCGCTCTATTAGAATGGGGGGGGGGGCCGCTCTATTAGAATGGGGGGGGGGGCCGCTCTATTAGAATGGGGGGGGGGGGCCGCTCTATTAGAATGGGGGGGGGGGGCCGCTCTATTAGAATGGGGGGGGAGGCCGCTCCATTAGAATGGGGGGGGGGGGCCGCTCCATTAGAATGGGGGGGAAGGCCGCTCCATTAGAATGGGGGGGGAGGGCCGCTCCATTAGAATGCGGGGGGGAGGGCCGCTCCATTAGAATGCGGGGGGGAGGGCCGCTCCATTAGAATGCGGGGGGGAGGGCCGCTCCATTAGAATGCGGGGGGGAGGGCCGCTCCATTAGAATGCGGGGGGGAGGGCCGCTCCATTAGAATGCGGGGGGGAGGGCCGCTCCATTAGAATGCGGGGGGGAGGGCCGCTCCATTAGAATGCGGGGGGGAGGGCCGCTCCATTAGAATGCGGGGGGGAGGGCCGCTCCATTAGAATGTGGGGGAAGGCCGCTCCATTAGAATGTGGGGAAGGCCGCTCTGGTCCTGGAATGCTGCAGGTATTCCCACGTTTCTGGATTTACCTTCTTTGTTTTAGACCTGTGAGACCAGGTAGGTTGGAATTCAGCCAATCACTGATATTGACACCCCCAGGACTAGAGATGCCTTCCCCTTTAATTTGAATGGATATAAGGAATATATTATTGCTGAAGGTGGAAAGGAAGCCAAACCAAAAGCTTCCACCCTATGTAAGTCTCTGTGTCCCCCTCCTCCAGCCGGTGTCTAAGGGTATGAGCCTAACAGACCTGCCTGTCAACCTGCAGCTGAACATCATGGAGCGTCTGTCAGATGGCCGGGACCTGGTCAGTCTGGGACAGGTGACTCCAGACCTGGGACAACTCACTGAGGACAGGCTGCTGTGGAAGAGGCTCTGCCAGCACCACTTCACTGACAGACAGGTACAGACTTTGATTTATTTATACATACAGAGATGTAACAGTATAACTTTAGTCCGTCCCCTCGCCCCGCCCCGGGCGCGAACCAGGGACCGACCCTCTGCACACATCAACAACAGTCACCCACGAAGCATCGTTACCCATCGCTCCACAAAAGCCGCGGCCCTTGCAGAGCAAGGGGAGCCACTACTTCAAGGTCTCAAAGCGAGTGACGTCACCGATTGAAACGCTATTAGCGCGCACCACCGCTAACTAGCTAGCCATTTCACATTGGTTACACAGACACACACGCAGTCTTGTATAACTAACTTTGTGAGGACACACAATTCAGTCCCATTTTTAAAATCTTATTTTCCTTAACCTTAACCCTGAAACTCTAACCCTAGCTCCTAACCCTTAACCTAATTCTAACCTTAACACTTAAACCCCCTAGAAATAGTATTTGACCTTGTTGGGACTAACAAAATGTCCCCCAGTTGGTCAAATGTTAGTTTGTTTATTATTCTTGTAGGGACTTGTGATCCGTGTTAAAATAAGGCTGTAACGTAACAAAATGTGTTAAAGATCAAGGGGTCTGAATGACTTCGTAATGCACTGTACCTCCGCACGCCCTCACGTCTCTTCACATGCATTCATGGACAGTTTGGGTCGTCATGGTCTAATGGAATAAATGGATACCCGTTCTGCTTGACTGTTAATGAAGCCTCATTGAACCCAGCTCTTCACCACATAGTTAAGAAGCAATTAACACAAGCTGAATGCATCTAGTATTGTTTCAGTGCATATCTCAAAAGCTGTAAGCATTTTACAAACAGGACAACACTTCTGATCTGCCACTCAAAAGGCCATGGAGTAAAAACATGACTCAAGGTTGTGTGTGTGTGTGTGTGTGTTCTCTGTGCAGATCCGTAAGCGTCTGATGGTGTCAGACAAGGGCCAGTTGGAGTGGAAGAAGATGTACTTTAAGCTGTGTCGCTGCTACCCTGTCAGAGAGCAATACAGTGAAACCCTGCAGTTCTGCACACACTGCCACATCCTCTTCTGGAAGGTAGCGTTGGGAACACTTCAGTATATCTCATTCCAGCATCACTTTCTTTCTCTCTGTCTCTCTGTCTCTGTCTCTTCTCTCTCTGTCTCTGTCTCTGTCTCTTTCTCTGTCTCTGTCTCGCTCTCTTTCTCGTGTGCTCTCTCTCAATTCATATACAAGTAACACTTTCTTATTACATAGTAGTAATTAGACAAAGTTATTTATGTTTCTTTAGAATTAATTTACTATACTAAATTCTCTCTCTGTGTGGTTTCAGGATACGAACCACCCGTGCACAGCCAACAACACAGAGAGCTGCTGTAAGCCTGTTTCTCCACAAGGCTTTATCAACCTCTTCAAGTTCTGAGAGCCACACAGAGCCTGAGTGACTTTTTGTACATACAGTAAAGAACTGTTTATAGTGCGGTCAAATGGATTCAAACAGGCCCTTTTAGTATGTGTATAGTGGTGATGGTGCATTTGATTCCTGGTCACCGTGACACTGGGGAGAGGAAGCAGTGGAGAAATGATGCAATCAAATTCTTGGCTGTGAGAGCTGAGGATTCTGGGAGCTGGAGTTCTACAGCTGAGAACAAGTGAACTTGACAAACTGATCAAAGAGAGGTGGAACAAGAGGAGGGGGATGAGGCGGAACAGAGTACTCTGAAGTTTATTAAATAAGTTTGGTCCTTTTTTATATTCAAATTAAATGCACTTCTCTTCCTGAGTGCAGTTATGGCATGGCTACCGTAACAGCATACTAAGTTTAAACGTTTTCCAGAAAGGAAATAATTTGCGAAAAGTGAATTTGTTTAGTTTTAAATAGGGGCTGTCAAACGATTAAAATAATTAATAGAGTTAATAGCATTAGTAATAATTTTTTTATTTGATCAAATTTGGCCCTACATTTTAATTACATTTTTTAAATTTTACTATATTTGGATTGTAAGGGAAAGAGACAAAACTAATCTGTATCAATGTTTTTAATGGAATATAAACTATAAACAACACAAAAGTCACTGCTAACATAGATGGTAACGCTCCCAATGTTTCAGTAGGCCTACTCCCTCTTATCAATGTTCTTGAAGTTTAACACTTCCTCATTTGCCACACACACACTCAAGTCCTGAAAGCTTCCGGCATTCTAAATGAGTGTTCTCCCAATTTCTGATTGGAGTGTTGACTATAAGGAAAATAGAACTGTATCCATGGAGACAACGAGCTTTTAAACCTGTCCGATGTTACGACTTCTACAGAATACAATGAACAACCGATCAGACAGGTCTTGAGGTCATGTCAAATATAATACAGCTATTAGATCTAGCCTAGGATACCGATCCATGTTCTTCAACATCAACTAGTCACAAGCCGCTACTAGAATTGGGATACTTTTCTGAACTTAATAACCTGAAAACTAAAACAGTAACGTTCGGTACATGGAATGGATTTCCTGTTTTTGATTCAAATAATTGTGGGTAGCTAGCTAGTTGATTCAAGATGCAATCAGACATGGCATTGTAAACATTTAGTTTGGTTAGCTAGCTAGCGTTAGCATAACTAACCTAACTACTTTTGTACAAATTATGTTTCTGCCGTTATCTAAAGAAACGCCCGGGAATGTGTTTATGGTTGAACTTCGTGTCAGTTTTCCTTTTTAACTGTTGTTCAAAGCTGTGCGCGTCGTGCACCACAAGAGCCCGACAGCGCTACTGAGACCGAGGTCACACTGACTGCCAGGGGTGACCAGGCACAGAGCGTGTTGTGTGTTGCGCTTAAAACGGTCCGTGTGGAAACGCGCGCTCAAAAGGGTCCGTGTGACGTAGAAATGGAGACGTGATTAACGGTGTCCCAATTTAGTTTTTACGGAATTACAAATGTTACGCGTTATTAACGAGTTAACTTTGACAGCCCAATTTCTAAAACATAATAGCTTTCATTTTCAAATAGAAAAAGGTAGTGGAATATATTAACTGATTTGAAGTTTGTAATTTAGTTTGGCTCAATTTCAAGGACAAAAACATTTTCAACGTTTTTATATGTTTAACATTTTTTGGCAACATTAGACTTTTTTGATAATCTGGGAAAGGTGAGAGAATCCGGCTTTAGCTTTGGTATGGGGGCACACATTTTGGGAGAATGTTATTTTTTTTCTAAGGTGTTTTTCACCAAAGTTGACTGGTATGATATTCTTTGATATGTTGACTGCATATATTTTCTAAACACAACCCCCACCTCCTTTTTTTTCTTTCACTTTTATATATTTGATATTTACAAAGGTTTTTGTATGAATGTGTTGTATTTTGCTTGTGTCTAGTCACTAGCTGCCAATGCTTTACCAACGATATTACAAAGACACTGAGTAAGAATAATAGATATGGTGGTGTGCCCAAGAGCAGCTGGTTAAGAACAAAAGTGGGATGTTTTCAGATTCTTCTGTTTAACTTTTTTAATCTTGGAGACATTTATTTACAAGAAGAACTGACATGGTACTGAACGAGCAGCTTTGAAAACCAATATATTTTAAAAAGCTTGAGGTACTTTTTTTTAATGATTCAAAACATGTTTATTTATGGCTTCCTGCATGATGCTGCTTTTTTTTTTTTATACCCAGATGTTTTTCCTTTTCTAAATGATTTGTGTGTCTGACATATTGAATATCCTGTGTTGATGGGTATAGGAAGGATGGTGGAATTACTTGTGTTGATGGGTATAGGAAGGATGATGGAACAACCTGTGTTGATGGGTATAGGAAGGATGATGGAACTACCTGTTGAGTTGTAATCATGACTCTGGCTGCATCCCAAATGGGACCCCCCCCCCATATAGTGCACTATATGAGCCCTGGTCAAAAGTATTAGCATTCCATTTGGGATGTAGTCTTAGATCCCTTTTCACACTGCCAAGGCAGTAGCGTAATGTCCAATACATGCCAAGGCAGTAGCGTAATGTCCAATACAGGCAGTGTAATTCTGTGTACATGTTTCTGTTCAATAAATAAACAAACTGATTTTTGTTTTAGCTGTCTCCATGAATATTTAGTCATTTGTCCTAGGTTATTGGAATATGAATTAAATGTACTAACGAAAATGTTCTGAACTGTTCTATTCTAGCTGTGATGATCATCCCAAGGTTTATTTTTTATTTTATTTTAACTAGGCAATGACGATGATCCCAAGTTGCATCCCATGTCATACGGTACTGGTATTTATCATGCAGTCCAGAATCTAAAATCCCCTTTTTATATATTGGGCTCACACAGAGAATATGATCCAAAACATTTCAACACTCTACTGTAGTTTCCCTTCAACATTTCAACTGTTTGTTGTCTAGCATTCTGTCAGTCATAGCTCAATTACACCATCATCTGGCGACTTGACTTTACTGCAGCGTGATCTTCTGTCCTATTGGCTGGTCGGTGATGGTAATGCAGAATGGTCCTCTATTCATTGGCCAGTGACGGTTGACTAAATAGGCCATCATTTTTGCATATTTCCTAATAATTTGCGTGTATGTAAAGAGAGAGTAACCAGTCCACAGCAGGTTTCAAATCAGAATCTCATGTTATTTGTCACATGCGCTGAATACAACATGTGAAATGCTTATTTACAAGCCATAAACCAACAATGCAATTTTAAGAAAAATAAGTGTTTCACGAAAGTATTTACTAAAATGAACTGAAGTAAAAACTAAATAAATAAAAAAAGAAAATACATTTTCACAATGTTATAAAAATAAATATCTTTCTAACATTCAATTAAATCAACTGTGATAATTCAAGTATATGAAGACGCTATAAATAAACACCAGTCAGTAAAGCAGAGGTTTTACAGAAGCTAAGTGTCTTAGTTGGCCATAGGACTCTGGTAGTGCACTATGTAGGGAATAGGGCTCTGGTCTAAAGTAGTGCACTATATAATCCTAGACTATCTATGTGAGGTCACTGTACATTCCTTTAATGTATATACCTTCATAATCCTAGACTATCTACGTGCAAAGAAATATCCATTGTGTTAAATGTCAAAGAAACTCTTGTTTAAATATGAAACACTACTAGACACCATTCACATTTGTGACAGATTCCTGAAGAACCTCCCATAAGAGAATGTTGTGATAGATTCCTGGAGAACCTCCCATAAGAGAATGTTGTGACAGATTCCTGGAGAACCTCCCATAAGAGAATGTTGTGACAGATTCCTGGAGAACCTCCCATAAGAGAATGTTGTGACAGATTCCTGGAGAACCTCCCATGAGAGAATGCTGTGACAGATTCCTGGAGAACCTCCCATGAGAGAATGTTGTGACAGATTCCTGGAAGAACCTCCCATAAGAGAATGTTGTGACAGATTCCTGGAGAACCTCCCATAAGAGAATGTTGTGACAGATTCCTGGAGAACCTCCCATGAGAGAATGTTGTGACAGATTCCTGGAAGAACCTCCCATAAGAGAATGTTGTGACAGATTCCTGGAGAACCTCCCATAAGAGAATGTTGTGACAGATTCCTGGAGAACCTCCCGTAAGAGAATGTTGTGACAGATTCCTGGAGAACCTCCCATAAGAGAATGTTGTGACAGATTCCTGGAGAACCTCCCATAAGAGAATGTTGTGACAGATTACTGGAGAACCTCCCATAAGAGAATGTTGAATACATACTTCATACAGTGTAGATCATTTCCACAGCAAATACCATCCCCATTTCATATGGAGAATGACGTTTTGTAGCTTTTCTATGTGATTCACATGTTAGAGTGGGGAGGTGTTATATCCACACTACATATGCACCCTAAATAGCATCCTAAATGTTGTCCTAAATAGCATCCTAAATGTCGTCCTAAATAGCATCCTAAATGTCGTCCTAAATAGCATCCTAAATGGCACGCAGCCTACATTTATCATAGACCTTTGTATCCTATCAATATCCTCCTGGACATCAACGTTGTCCTCCATCCCTCAGTAGGGACGTCTTTCTGTGGAAGGATCAATGATCGCTGTCTTTCTGTGGAAGGATCAATGATCGCTGTCTTTCTGTGGAAGGATCAATGATCGCTGTCTTTCTGTGGAAGGATCAATGATCGCTGTCTTTCTGTGGAAGGATCAATGATCGCTGTCTTTCTGTGGAAGGATCAATGATCGCAGTCTTTCTGTGGAAGGATCAATGATCGCTGTCTTTCTGTGGAAGGATCAATGATCGCTGTCTTTCTGTGGAAGGATCAATGATCGCTGTCTTTCTGTGGAAGGATCAATGATCGCTGTCTTTCTGATGATATATTAATAACCCTTGAGTTTCTATTGATCGTTGACTTGACAGCCAGCAACATTCTATATGGGCACGGAGGAGTGTTGTGAAGCCCTCTATGAAGTCTGGTCACCAGGGAGTGTTGTGATGCCCTCTATGAAGTCTGGTCACCAGGGAGTGTTGTGATGTCCTCTATGAAGTCTGGTCACCAGGGAGTGTTGTGATGCCCTCTATGAAGTCTGGTCACCAGGGAGTGTTGTGATGTCCTCTATGAAGTCTGGTCACCAGGGAGTGTTGTGATGTCCTCTATGTAGTCTGGTCACCAGGGAGTGTTGTGATGTCCTCTATGAAGTCTGGTCACCAGGGAGTGTTGTGATGTCCTCTATGAAGTCTGGTCACCAGGGAGTGTTGTGATGTTCTCTATGTAGTCTGGTCACCAGGGAGTGTTGTGATGTCCTCTATGAAGTCTGGTCACCAGGGAGTGTTGTGATGTCCTCTATGTAGTCTGGTCACCAGGGAGTGTTGTGATGTCCTCTATGTAGTCTGGTCACCAGGGAGTGTTGTGATGTTCTCTATGAAGTCTGGTCACCAGGGAGTGTTGTGATGTCCTCTATGTAGTCTGGTCACCAGGGAGTGTTGTGATGTCCTCTATGAAGTCTGGTCACCAGGGAGTGTTGTGATGTCCTCTATGTAGTCTGGTCACCAGGGAGTGTTGTGATGTCCTCTATGAAGTCTGGTCACCAGGGAGTGTTGTGATGTCCTCTATGTAGTCTGGTCACCAGGGAGTGTTGTGATGTCCTCTATGAAGTCTGGTCACCAGGGAGTGTTGTGATGTCCTCTATGTAGTCTGGTCACCAGGGAGTGTTGTGATGTCCTCTATGTAGTCTGGGCACCAGGGAGTGTTGTGATGTCCTCTATGTAGTCTGGTCACCAGGGAGTGTTGTGATGTCCTCTATGTAGTCTGGGTACCAGGGAGTGTTGTGATGTCCTCTATGTAGTCTGGTCACCAGGGAGTGTTGTGATGTCCTCTATGTAGTCTGGTCACCAGGGAGTGTTGTGATGTCCTCTATGTAGTCTGGTCACCAGGGAGTGTTGTGATGTCCTCTATGTAGTCTGGTCACCAGGGAGTGTTGTGATGTCCTCTATGAAGTCTGGTCACCAGGGAGTGTTGTGATGTCCTCTATGAAGTCTGGTCACCAGGGAGTGTTGTGATGTCCTCTATGTAGTCTGGTCACCAGGGAGTGTTGTGATGTCCTCTATGTAGTCTGGTCACCAGGGAGTGTTGTGATGTCCTCTATGTAGTCTGGTCACCAGGGAGTGTTGTGATGTCCTCTATGAAGTCTGGTCACCAGGGAGTGTTGTGATGTCCTCTATGTAGTCTGGTCACCAGGGAGTGTTGTGATGTCCTCTATGTAGTCTGGTCACCAGGGAGTGTTGTGATGTCCTCTATGTAGTCTGGTCACCAGGGAGTGTTGTGATGTCCTCTATGTAGTCTGGTCACCAGGGAGTGTTGTGATTCCCAGCTGCCATGTGGCTGCTTGGTGTAGGATGATATAGTCCCTGATCATGTAGTCTACACAGTCCTCTGATTGGCCCGTCCTGCAGGCAACAATAGCAGAAGTGTTACTATAAAAACCGACAGAAAGTAGTTGACAGGCTTTCAAGTTTGTCCATTTCATTGTTTAAAGTATTTGATCTTGTGTGGTCCTAACTTTCAAGATAGAAGAACTTGAAATGGGGGAAAAAGGAAAAGTAGCAGGATAATAGCCATTGTCTCAATAAACCATTCAGCAGCATGCAGTCATGTGCTGCTAAGCTAGGCCAGAGAAGAGTAGTTACCAGAGTCAGTACAGCTCACATAGAGGAACGTTCTCCCTTTCAGAGTTCTGAATGATCCACTCTATAGCATCCCAACCCTACAGAGATAGTAGAGGGACAGAGAAAATCTTAGATATAGCATCCCAACCCTATAGAGATAGTAGAGGGACAGAGAAGATCTTAGATATAGTATCCCAACCCTATAGAGATAGTAGAGGGACAGAGAAGATCTTAGATATAGCATCCCAACCCTATAGAGATAGTAGAGGGACAGAGAAGATCTTAGATAGAGCATCCCAACCCTATAGAGATAGTAGAGGGACAGAGAAGATCTTAGATATAGTATCCCAACCCTATAGAGATAGTAGAGGGACAGAGAAGATCTTAGATAGAGCATCCCAACCCTATAGAGATAGTAGAGGGACAGAGAAGATCTTAGATATAGCATCCCAACCCTATAGAGATAGTAGAGGGACAGAGAAGATCTTAGATATAGCATCCCAACCCTATAGAGATAGTAGAGGGACAGAGAATATCTTAGATATAGCATCCCAACCCTATAGAGATAGTAGAGGGACAGAGAAGATCTTAGATAGAGCATCCCAACCCTATAGAGATAGTAGAGGGACAGAGAAGATCTTAGATAGAGCATCCCAACCCTATAGAGATAGTAGAGGGACAGAGAAGATCTTAGATATAGCATCCCAACCCTATAGAGATAGTAGAGGGACAGAGAAGAGCTTAGATACATCATCCCAACCCTATAGAGATAGTAGAGGGACAGAGAGGATCTTAGATATAGCATCCCAACCCTATAGAGATAGTAGAGGGACAGAGAAGATCTTAGATATAGCATCCCAACCCTATAGAGATAGTAGAGGGACAGAGAAGAGCTTAGATATAGCATCCCAACCCTATAGAGATAGTAGAGGGACAGAGAAGATCTTAGAGCATCCCAACCCTATAGAGATAGTAGCACACCTTTCTGGCGTTGGCTGACATTCTGCGAGCCATCATTCCCTCCAGGTAACTGCTCAAACTGACTCCTTTTACTGTGATGATGGCCTCCTGGGTCAGAACAGTACTGAGAGGGACAGAGGAGGGGTGGAGGGGGGAACAAGATAGTTAGAACAGCACTGAGAGGGACAGAGGAGGGGGTGGAGGGGGGAACAAGATAGTTAGAACAGCACTGAGAGGGACAGAGGGGGGGGGGGGGGAACAAGATAGTTAGAACAGCACTGAGAGGGACAGAGGAGGGGTGGAGGGGGGAACAAGATAGTTAGAACAGCACTGAGAGGAACAGAGGGGGGGTGGAGGGGGGAACAAGATAGTTAGGTTGCTGTACAAGTTAAGATTAATTTGTAAATGAAGTGGAAACGACACATACTAGGATGCTATAAATGTGTCATAAAATCATGCTAGGTTGTTATTAATGTATTATCATGCTAGGTTGTAATGTGTTATCATGCTAGGTTGTAATGTGTTATCATACCAGGTTGTAATGTATTATCATGCTAGGTTGTAATGTGTTATCATGCTAGGTTGTAATGTATTATCACGCTAGGTTGTAATGTATTATCATGCTAGGTTGTAATGTATTATCATGCTAGGTTGTAATGTATTATCATGCTAGGTTGTAATGTATTATCATGCTAGGTTGTAATGTATTATCATGCTAGGTTGTAATGTATTATCATGCTAGGTTGTAATGTATTATCATGCTAGGTTGTAATGTATTATCATGCTAGGTTGTAATGTATTATCATGCTAGGTTGTAATGTATTATCACGCTAGGTTGTAATGTATTATCACGCTAGGTTGTAATGTGTTATCACGCTAGGTTGTAATGTATTATCACGCTAGGTTGTAATGTATTATCATGCTAGGTTGTAATGTATTATCATGCTAGGTTGTAATGTATTATCATGCTAGGTTGTAATGTATTATCATGCTAGGTTGTAATGTATTATCACGCTAGGTTGTAATGTATTATCACGCTAGGTTGTAATGTATTATCACGCTAGGTTTTAATGTGTTATCACGCTAGGTTGTAATGTGTTATCACGCTAGGTTGTAATGTATTATCACGCTAGGTTGTAATGTATTATCATGCTAGGTTGTAATGTATTATCATGCTAGGTTGTAAAGTATTATCATGCTAGGTTGTAATGTAGGTTGTAATGTATTATCATGCTAGGTTGTAATGTATTATCACGCTAGGTTGTAATGTATTATCACGCTAGGTTGTAATGTATTATCATGCTAGGTTGTAATGTGTTATCACGCTAGGTTGTAATGTATTATCACGCTAGGTTGTAATGTATTATCATGCTAGGTTGTAATGTGTTATCATGCTAGGTTGTAATGTGTTATCATGCTAGGTTGTAATGTATTATCATGCTAGGTTGTAATGTATTATCATGCTAGGTTGTAATGTGTTATCATGCTAGGTTGTAATGTGTTATCATGCTAGGTTGTAATGTATTATCATGCTAGGTTGTAATGTAGGTTGTAATGTATTATCATGCTAGGTTGTAATGTATTATCACGCTAGGTTGTAATGTATTATCACGCTAGGTTGTAATGTATTATCATGCTAGGTTGTAATGTATTATCATGCTAGGTTGTAATGTGTTATCATGCTAGGTTGTAATGTATTATCATGCTAGGTTGTAATGTATTATCATGCTAGGTTGTAATGTATTATCACGCTAGGTTGTAATGTATTATCATGCTAGGTTGTAATGTGTTATCACGCTAGGTTGTAATGTATTATCACGCTAGGTTGTAATGTATTATCATGCTAGGTTGTAATGTGTTATCATGCTAGGTTGTAATGTGTTATCATGCTAGGTTGTAATGTATTATCATGCTAGGTTGTAATGTATTATCATGCTAGGTTGTAATGTGTTATCATGCTAGGTTGTAATGTGTTATCATGCTAGGTTGTAATGTATTATCATGCTAGGTTGTAATGTAGGTTGTAATGTATTATCATGCTAGGTTGTAATGTATTATCACGCTAGGTTGTAATGTATTATCACGCTAGGTTGTAATGTGTTATCACGCTAGGTTGTAATGTATTATCATGCTAGGTTGTAATGTATTATCATGCTAGGTTGTAATGTGTTATCATGCTAGGTTGTAATGTATTATCATGCTAGGTTGTAATGTATTATCATGCTAGGTTGTAATGTATTATCATGCTAGGTTGTAATGTATTATCATGCTAGGTTGTAATGTGTTATCATGCTAGGTTGTAATGTATTATCATGCTAGGTTGTAATGTATTATCATGCTAGGTTGTAATGTGTTATCATGCTAGGTTGTAATGTATTATCATGCTAGGTTGTAATGTATTATCATGCTAGGTTGTAATGTATTATCATGCTAGGTTGTAATGTATTATCATGCTAGGTTGTAATGTATTATCACGCTAGGTTGTAATGTATTATCATGCTAGGTTGTAATGTGTTATCATGCTAGGTTGTAATGTATTATCATGCTAGGTTGTAATGTATTATCATGCTAGGTTGTAATGTATTGTCACGCTAGGTTGTAATGTATTATCATGCTAGGTTGTAATGTATTATCATGCTAGGTTGTAATGTATTATCACGCTAGGTTGTAATGTATTATCATGCTAGGTTGTAATCTATTATCATGCTAGGTTGTAATGTATTATCATGCTAGGTTGTAATGTATTATCATGCTAGGTTGTAATGTATTATCATGCTAGGTTGTAATGTGTTATCACGCTAGGTTGTAATGTGTTATCACGCTAGGTTGTAATGTAGTAATGTGTTATCATGCTAGGTTGTAATGTATTATCACGCTAGGTTGTAATGTATTATCACGCTAGGTTGTAATGTAGCTAGGTTGTAATGTGTTATCACGCTAGGTTGTAATGTAGTAATGTATTATCATGCTAGGTTGTAATGTAGTAATGTATTATCACGCTAGGTTGTAATGTGTTATCACGCTAGGTTGTAATGTATTATCACGTTAGGTTGTAATGTATTATCATGCTAGGTTGTGTCTTTGCTTCTACTTACACCTCTGGGTTGTCTGGATGAGGTCTGTAAACCAGTCTTTCATCCACCGACACCAGATTGGTTAGAGTTATCTGCGGGACGAAGAAGAAGAAGACAAGAGTTTGTATGAAACGTTCATGAAGATACCACCAACAACAGAAACCTGATTATACAAGAGAAGGAAACCCGCTTTCCACTCACATTTGTTGAATAAAGCTCCATCTTTTTCTCCTCAGGATCCACGATGGAGTGCTCCTTGACGTACGTCCGGGTATGACCGGTCCCCAAGATCTACAAGAGAAACATTCAGCTCAGTCTATATATACACACACTACAGTTCAAAAGTTTGGGGTCACTTAGAAATGTCCTTGTTTTTGAAAGAAAAGCAAACTTTTTTTGTCCATTTAAAATATCATCAAATTGATCTGAAATACAGTGCAGACATTGTTAATGTTGTAAATGATTATTGTAGCTGGAAACGGCTGATTTTTAATGGAATATCTACATAGGCGTACAGGGGTCCATTATCAGCAACCATCACTCCTGTGTTCCAATGGCACGTTGTGTTAGCTAATCCAAGTTTATCATTTTAAAAGGCTAATTGATCATTAGAAAAGCCTTTTGCAATTATGTTAGCACAGCTGAAAACTGTTGTTTTGATTAAAGAAGCAATAAAACTGTCCTTCTTTAGACTAGTTGAGTATCTGGAACATCAGCATTTGTGGGTTCGATTACAGGCTCAAAATGTCCAGAAACAAAGACCTTTCTTCTGAAACTCGTCAGTCTATTCTTGTTCTGAGAAATGAGGCTATTCCATGCGAGAAATTGCCAAGAAACTGAAGATCTCATACAACCCTGTGTACTACTCCCTTCACAGAACAGCGCAAACTGGCCCTAACCAGAATAGAAAGAGGAGTGGGAGGCCCCGGTGCACAACTGAGCAAGAGGACAAGTACATTAGAGTGTCTAGTTTGAGAAACAGACGCCTCACAAGTCCTCAACCAGGCAGCTTCATTAAATAGTACCCGCAAAACACCAGTCTCAACGTCAACAGTGAAGAGGCGACTCCGGGATGCTGGCCTTCTAGGCAGAGTTGCAAAGAAAAAGCCATATCTCAGACTGGCCAATAAAAAGAAAAGATGAAGAAAGATGGGCAAAACAACACAGACACTGAACAGATGAAGATTAGAAAAAAGTGTTATGGACAGACGAATCTAAGTTTGAGGTGTTCGAATCACAAAGAAGAACATTTGTGAGACGCAGAAAAAATGAAAAGATGCTGGAGGAGTGTTTGACGCCATCTGTCATCATGGTGGAGGCAATGTGATGGTCTGGGGCTGGTTTGGTGGTGGTAAAGTGGGAGATTTGTACAGGGCAAAAGGGATCTTAAAGAAGGAAGGCTATCACTCCATTTTGCAACGCCACGCCCTGTGGACGGCGCTTAATTGAAGCCAATTTCCTCCTACAACAGGACAATGACCCAAAGCACAGCTCCAAACTATGCAAGAACTATTTAGAGAAGAAGCAGTCAGCTGGTATTCTGTCTATAATGGATTGGCCAGCACAGTCACCGGATCTCAACCCTATTGAGCTGTTGTGGGAGCAGCTTGACCGTATGGTACGTAAGAAGTGCCCATCAAGCCAATCCAACTTGTGGGAGGTGCCTCAGGAAGCAACAAATTGACAACTAGAGGTCCTGTGGGTGAAAACAGCTCGTTGATGAGAGGTCGGCAGTCCTGTGGGTGAAAACAGCTTGTTGAAGAGAGGTCGGCAGTCCTGTGGGTGAAAACAGCTCGTTGAAGAGAGGTCGGCAGTCCTGTGGGTGAAAACAGCTTGTTGAAGAGAGGTCGGCAGTCCTGTGGGTGAAAACAGCTCGTTGAAGAGAGGTCGGCAGTCCTGTGGGTGAAAACAGCTCGTTGATGAGAGGTCGGCAGTCCTGTGGGTGAAAACAGCTCGTTGAAGAGAGAGGTCGGCAGTCCTGTGGGTGAAAACAGCTTGTTGAAGAGAGGTCGGCAGTCCTGTGGGTGAAAACAGCTTGTTGAAGAGAGGTCGGCAGTCCTGTGGGTGAAAACAGCTCGTTGATGAGAGGTCGGCAGTCCTGTGGGTGAAAACAGCTTGTTGAAGAGAGGTCGGCAGTCCTGTGGGTGACAACAGCTCGTTGATGAGAGGTCGGCAGTCCTGTGGGTGAAAACAGCTCGTTGATGAGAGGTCGGCAGTCCTGTGGGTGAAAACAGCTCGTTGATGAGAGGTCGGCAGTCCTGTGGGTGAAAACAGCTCGTTGATGAGAGGTCGGCAGTCCTGTGGGTGAAAACAGCTCGTTGATGAGAGGTCGGCAGTCCTGTGGGTGAAAACAGCTCGTTGAAGAGAGGTCGGCAGTCCTGTGGGTGAAAACAGCTCGTTGATGAGAGGTCGGCAGTCCTGTGGGTGAAAACAGCTCGTTGATGAGAGGTCGGCAGTCCTGTGGGTGAAAACAGCTCGTTGAAGAGAGGTCGGCAGTCCTGTGGGTGAAAACAGCTCGTTGATGAGAGGTCGGCAGTCCTGTGGGTGACAACAGCTCGTTGATGAGAGGTCGGCAGTCCTGTGGGTGAAAACAGCTCGTTGATGAGAGGTCGGCAGTCCTGTGGGTGAAAACAGCTCGTTGAAGAGAGGTCGGCAGTCCTGTGGGTGAAAACAGCTTGTTGAAGAGAGGTCGGCAGTCCTGTGGGTGAAAACAGCTTGTTGAAGAGAGGTCGGCAGTCCTGTGGGTGAAAACAGCTCGTTGAAGAGAGGTCGGCAGTCCTGTGGGTGAAAACAGCTTGTTGAAGAGAGGTCGGCAGTCCTGTGGGTGAAAACAGCTTGTTGAAGAGAGGTCGGCAGTCCTGTGGGTGAAAACAGCTCGTTGAAGAGAGGTCGGCAGTCCTGTGGGTGAAAACAGCTCGTTGAAGAGAGGTCGGCAGTCCTGTGGGTGAAAACAGCTCGTTGAAGAGAGGTCGGCAGTCCTGTGGGTGAAAACAGCTCGTTGAAGAGAGGTCGGCAGTCCTGTGGGTGAAAACAGCTCGTTGATGAGAGGTCGGCAGTCCTGTGGGTGAAAACAGCTCGTTGAAGAGAGGTCGGCAGTCCTGTGGGTGAAAACAGCTCGTTGATGAGAGGTCGGCAGTCCTGTGGGTGACAACAGCTCGTTGATGAGAGGTCGGCAGTCCTGTGGGTGACAACAGCTCGTTGATGAGAGGTCGGCAGTCCTGTGGGTGAAAACAGCTCGTTGATGAGAGGTCGGCAGTCCTGTGGGTGAAAACAGCTCGTTGAAGAGAGGTCGGCAGTCCTGTGGGTGAAAACAGCTCGTTGAAGAGAGGTCGGCAGTCCTGTGGGTGAAAACAGCTCGTTGAAGAGAGGTCGGCAGTCCTGTGGGTGAAAACAGCTCGTTGATGAGAGGTCGGCAGTCCTGTGGGTGAAAACAGCTCGTTGAAGAGAGGTCGGCAGTCCTGTGGGTGAAAACAGCTCGTTGATGAGAGGTCGGCAGTCCTGTGGGTGAAAACAGCTTGTTGAAGAGAGGTCGGCAGTCCTGTGGGTGAAAACAGCTCGGTGATGAGAGGTCGGCAGTCCTGTGGGTGACAACAGCTCGGTGATGAGAGGTCGGCAGTCCTGTGGGTGACAACAGCTCGTTGATGAGAGGTCGGCAGTCCTGTGGGTGAAAACAGCTCGTTGATGAGAGGTCGGCAGTCCTGTGGGTGACAACAGCTCGTTGATGAGAGGTCGGCAGTCCTGTGGGTGACAACAGCTCGTTGATGAGAGGTCGGCAGTCCTG
The DNA here is from genome assembly GCF_045679555.1 of Salvelinus alpinus. Lineage (NCBI taxonomy): Eukaryota > Metazoa > Chordata > Actinopteri > Salmoniformes > Salmonidae > Salvelinus > Salvelinus alpinus. Next base: position 6,522,762 of record NC_092089.1, on the reverse strand, counting down.
TGGGTGAAAACAGCTTGTTGAAGAGAGGTCGGCAGTCCTGTGGGTGACAACAGCTCGTTGATGAGAGGTCGGCAGTCCTGTGGGTGAAAACAGCTCGTTGATGAGAGGTCGGCAGTCCTGTGGGTGAAAACAGCTCGTTGATGAGAGGTCGGCAGTCCTGTGGGTGAAAACAGCTAGTTGAAGAGAGGTCGGCAGTCCTGTGGGTGAAAGAGAGAGAGAGAGAGAGAGAGAGAGAGAGAGAGAGAGAGAGAGAGAGAGAGAGAGAGAGAGAGAGACACACACTTACTGACCGCTCGTACGATGCCAGGCAGGCCCCACTCGGTGCTGAGGAGTCTGTGGCTGTGGAGCCGTCCGTCAGTGTCCAGGTTCCTGTCCAACACATCCACTCCCACCACATTAGGGTTCATGGGGTTAGGGTACTTCCTCATCGCCGCCTTGATCACCGTCTCCCACGGGTAGCTACAGTCAGAGAGAGAGAGAGAGAGAGAGAGAGAGAGAGAGAGAGAGAGAGAGAGAGAGAGAGAGATACAGAAAGAGAGAGGCAGAGAGAGAGAAGGACTGTTAGGGTTCATGGGGTTAGGGAACTTCCTCATCGCTGCCTTGATCACTGTCTCTAAGTACAGGAAAATCAGTCAGGATACTAAACATGGTAATACGGCCCTTTGACACACCAGGTTAAACATTGTGAATATGGCCTAATTCCTAAAGCATGTACAGAATAACAGCCAGGTTACTAAACAAGATAAAATGGTCATGCAATGTCATAATCATTAGACCTGTAGTTATCTTCAAAATGTGTTTCAATCATTTATGCCATTTATTGAAACGCTATTATCCAAAGCAACTGGCACTCATGCTGACAGACTGAGAGAGAGAGGAGTAGCTTACTGACCGCTCGTACGATGCCGGGCAGGCCCCACCATGTTACACATGGATGGGTCCCGGGAATCAAACCCATTATCCTGGCTTTCCAACTGCCATGTGCTACCAACTGAGCTACACAGGACCACCTTGTGGTTCAATTAAGTTTGGTGTTAGAGCATATTGGGTAATTTTGAATGAACTATCCCTTTAATCATAAACGTTTGGCCACTATCCCTTTAATCATAAACGTTTGGCCACTATCCCTTTAATCATAAACGTTTGGCCACTATCCCTTTAATCATAAACGTTTGGCCGCTATCCCTTTAATCATAAACGTTTGGCCGCTATCCCTTTAATCATAAACGTTTGGCCACTATCCCTTTAATCAGAAACGTTTGGCCACTATCCCTTTAATCATAAACGTTTGGCCACTATCCCTTTAATCATAAACGTTTGGCTACTATCCCTTTAATCATAAATGTTTGGCCGCTATCCCTTTAATCCGCTATCCCTTTAGTCATAAACGTTTGGCTACTATCCCTTTAATCATAAACGTTTGGCCGTATCCCTTTAATCATAAACGTTTGGCCGCTATCCCTTTAATCCGCTATCCCTTTAATCATAAACGTTTGGCCACTATCCCTTTAATCATAAACGTTTGGCTACTATCCCTTTAATCATAAACGTTTGGCCACTATCCCTTTAATCATAAACGTTTGGCCGCTATCCCTTTAATCATAACCGTTTGGCCGCTATCCCTTTAATCATAAACGTTTGGCCGCTATCCCTTTAATCATAAACGTTTGGCCACTATCCCTTTAATCAGAAACGTTTGGCCGCTATCCCTTTAATCATAAACGTTTGGCCGCTATCCCTTTAATCATAAACGTTTGGCCACTATCCCTTTAATCATAAACGTTTGGCCGCTATCCCTTTAATCATAAACGTTTGGCCGCTATCCCTTTAATCATAAACGTTTGGCCGCTATCCCTTTAATCATAAACGTTTGGCCCCTATCCCTTTAATCATAAACGTTTGGTCACTATCCCTTTAATCATAAACGTTTGGCCACTATCCCTTTAATCATAAACGTTTTGCCACTATCCCTTTAATCATTAAGGTTTGGCTACTATCCCTTTAATCATTAAGGTTTGGCTACTATCCCTTTAATCATTAAGGTTTGGCTACTATCCCTTTAATCATTAAGGTTTGGCTACTATCCCTTTAATCATAAACGTTTGGCCACTATCCCTTTAATCATAAACGTTTGGCCGCTATCCCTTTAATCATAAACGTTTGGCCCCTATCCCTTTAATCATAAACGTTTGGCCACTATCCCTTTAATCATAAACGTTTGGTCACTATCCCTTTAATCATAAACGTTTGGCCACTATCCCTTTAATCATAAACGTTTGGCCACTATCCCTTTAATCATTAAGGTTTGGCTACTATCCCTTTAATCATTAAGGTTTGGCTACTATCCCTTTAATCATAAACGTTTGGCCACTATCCCTTTAATCAGAAACGTTTGGCCCCTATCCCTTTAATCATACATGTTTGGCCACTATCCCTTTAATCAGAAACGTTTGGCCCCTATCCCTTTAATCATACATGTTTGGCCACTATCCCTTTAATCAGAAACGTTTGGCCCCTATCCCTTTAATCATACATGTTTGGCCCCTATCCCTTTAATCAGAAACGTTTGGCCCCTATCCCTTTAATCATAAACGTTTGGCCCCTATCCCTTTAATCATAAACGTTTGGCCACTATCCCTTTAATCATAAACGTTTGGCCACTATCCCTTTAATCATAAACGTTTGGCCCCTATCCCTTTAATCATAAACGTTTGGCCACTATCCCTTTAATCATAAACGTTTGGCCACTATCCCTTTAATCATAAACGTTTGGCCACTATCCCTTTAATCATAAACGTTTGGCCGCTATCCCTTTAATCATACATGTTTGGCCCCTATCCCTTTAATCATACGTTTGGCCACTATCCCTTTAATCAGAAACGTTTGGCCCCTATCCCTTTAATCATACATGTTTGGCCACTATCCCTTTAATCAGAAACGTTTGGCCCCTATCCCTTTAATCATACATGTTTGGCCCCTATCCCTTTAATCATAAACGTTTGGCCCCTATCCCTTTAATCATAAACGTTTGGCCCCTATCCCTTTAATCATAAACGTTTGGCCACTATCCCTTTAATCATAAACGTTTGGTCACTATCCCTTTAATCATAAACGTTTGGCCACTATCCCTTTAATCATAAACGTTTGGCCACTATCCCTTTAATCATTAAGGTTTGGCTACTATCCCTTTAATCATTAAGGTTTGGCTACTATCCCTTTAATCATAAACGTTTGGCCACTATCCCTTTAATCAGAAACGTTTGGCCCCTATCCCTTTAATCATACATGTTTGGCCCCTATCCCTTTAATCATAAACGTTTGGCCCCTATCCCTTTAATCATACATGTTTGGCCACTATCCCTTTAATCAGAAACGTTTGGCCCCTATCCCTTTAATCATACATGTTTGGCCCCTATCCCTTTAATCATACATGTTTGGCCCCTATCCCTTTAATCATACATGTTTGGCCCCTATCCCTTTAATCATACATGTTTGGCCCCTATCCCTTTAATCATACATGTTTGGCCCCTATCCCTTTAATCATACATGTTTGGCTACCCGTTTCACACAACTGACACATTGTAGAACAACATAAAAGACATGTTCAAACGTTTGTGTGACAGTGATACTTTGTAAAACTGGTGCCGAACATCTACACCCTGATAGAATTAACCCCCCCCCCCTTCTAATTTCCTTAATTTTGTGGCTAGAGTCAAATACTTTCTATAGAACAAAGTTCACGTCAGGATAGGCAACCGAAATTAATAATTAAATGTATGTATGTGTGTTATATTAAACATAGAGGAGGGAGTAAAATGTTGGCAAGCAATAAACATTTCAGAACAACTATGGCTGAATTATTATCCTTACACTTTCAAAAATACCGGGTTCAAATTCTGTCAGGGGGAGAGATTTTCGGCACAACACCGGGACCTCACCGGGACCTCACCGGGACCACCTGCTCAATGGGAGAGGGAACAGTGTAGGATCGCATCGCTGCTCTGCGCTCATTTCGACAAGCCTCTAATGTCGACTAATATTTGGAACGATAAAGATTCAAATAATTCAAATAAAAGACAACGGTTGTACAAGCAAGCAACACTGCATTTAACGGTCGCGGTAAGCTAGCCTAGCTATATGCTCGGTTTAGAGACTCTTGGCCTACTAACCTGAAAACATGTTCTGTACTCCAGATCTTCATCTTTCCGTTTTCTCTGACCTTCTCGTTATAGGAGAATGTTCGATATATCCGTTCGTTACCGGCACATTTGCTACGGGGACATATCTTCAGTGCTTATCATTGTATGGTGGATCCGGTCCATAGACAACAAGTAGAAACGATCATCACAAATAAAGGGACTTCTTGTCGTTGCGTTACGACTCAACTAGTCCGGTACGTAAAGGCTATAAAACACTGAGCAAAATATCCACGTACACCGTTCATAGCGCGCACAGATCAAGGATGGGGAAAATCCTCAGGTAGCCTATGATGTACAGCCAAGATCACAACGGAGAGGTCGGTAAAAAAAAAAATACCGGTTACATATTCCGCGTCTCCACTACTGCTGCATTCGACTACAGATCTACGCATGCGCACCATCAAACCGTGTCCGTCATCAGTCCAACGAGTAGCACCGGAGAACCGTTTCCAGCTGCAGTGAAAAGGGTTGCAGTCATTATGTTGCCTGTATAACGGATTTCTCTGTTCGGCTGTTATGTTAACTAGTCTTATATAGGAACATAACCGCGGATATATAAAAAATATATATATTAGAGTTTTGGGTAGCCGAAACTGTGGAACTATTAAGATTGCATGACCTTGTACTGAGTGTCACAATATAAGGACCGTGTATAGCCCTATCTGTCGACACGGTAAGAGAACAAGAATCTTCATTCTCATCAAATCATAGTGCGCAGAGTTTCGGTAGATTTGACTTATTTTACTGGATACAATTAGCTAGCTTGCTCGTTTTCCTTTATTTTATGGTTCTAATTATAGGATGGGGAAATGGTCCATGTAATGATCAATGAATAGCACATTGCCGTGTTTATCACAGTGTCGTGGAGGGCCAAAATGCTAATCATCTATGTAGCCTATTCTACCCTACTCAAATATCCAGACATATATTTTTTTGTAATATGCCTATATTTTAATTGGTCATAATGCTTTATTCCCATCATCAGATTAAATACGGCTTGGTTGCGGGTCAGAAGGAGGAGGAGGGAGGGGGGGGGCGTCATATTTAGGCTACCGTTCAGAGATCATTAAATCACACGGTGTTATCCACGCGCTCTAGGCCAATATACTATATTATTACTACTCTGCTCGCGCACTATGCAACGACGTGGTAGGATATAAAACATGTCGAATGTAACATCTAATTGTAGTTTTGAAGGAAATAGCGTAGGACTACAGATTGGAGGCCGGTTAGCGACGGACAGTCAGACCGACGCGGTCAAAAAGCGGTGTCAGCCCGGTATTTGTGCGTCGCTAGAATAGAGGACCCATTCGTCTATCACGTCACGGAGCAGAACAGTGCAGCGCAGTGTCCCCCCCCCCCATCCTCCCCCCCACGGTATGTCAGGAACGGATAGATATTGATGGAAGTCTATTCGTTTACTTTAACATCAGAATGTGCGGAAGGACTGTAGAGACATCGTTGAACTTGTGCTGAGAAATGTTGCTGAATAAGAATAGCCTAAATGAAATGGCTTAATTGACTGAATGAAGCCCAGAGTTATTCCAAGATGCTCTAAGGCTCCTATTTCATCCCAGTAATACTGTAGAAGCTGTCAGAGAGGATGACCTCCTCAACAGATGGGGAGGGGGGGGGGGAGCTACGTGGTAGTGTTCAGTGATAGCTGGATGATGTTAAAACACCCGAGGATGTTTTACTGAGCTCTTCTGCTGTCTTCTCCGTGTGTCTTTCTGCCAGGGGAACTCAGATACTGGCCTGCAAAGATGGAGCTCACCACACATCTGATAAATGATACCATTAATTTATATAAATGGGCCCTTACCATTGCAGGTAATCCTCACACTCCCGTGTGTGTGTGTGTGTGTGTGTGTGTGTGTGTGTGTGTGTGTGTGTGTGTGTGTGTGTGTGTGTGTGTGTGTGTGTGTGTGTGTGTAGTGTGTGTGTGTTGACTAGAGAGAGGTTTAATCTTGATCTCGATCTTGGTTTTCTAGAATCTCAGAGTCTTTCTACACTGAACAAAAATATGAACGCAACATGCCACAATTTCAACCATTTTACTGAGTTACAGTTCATAGAAGGAGATCAGTCCCAGCCAGGCCCAGGCCCAGCCAATCAGAATGAGTTATCCCCCCAGAAAAGGGCTTTATTACAGACAGAAATACTCCACCCCCCCCCCAGACGATCCCGCAGGTGAAGAAGACGGATGTGGAGGTCCTGGGCTGCCGTGGTTACACACGTGGTCTGCGGTTGTGAGGCCAATTGGACGTTCTGTCAAATTCTCTAAAACAACGTTGGAGGTGGCTTATGGTAGAGAAATGAATATTAAATTATCTGGAAACAGTTCTGGTGGATGTCCCTGTAGTCAGCATGCCAATTGCACACTTCCTCAAAACTTGACACGTCTGTGGCATTGTGTTGGGTGACAAAACTGCACATTTTAGAGTGGCCTTTTATTGTCCCCCAGCACAAGCTGCACCTGTGTAATGATCATGCTGTTTAATCCGCTTCTTGATATGCCACACCTGTCAGGTGGATGGATTATCTTGGCAAAGGAGAAATGCTCACTACCAGGGATGGGTACAAATTTGTGCACAAAATTTGAGATAAATACATTTTTTGTGCATGTATGGAACATTTTGAGGATTTTTATTTTTTATTTCAACTCATGAAACATGGAACCAACACTTTACATGTTTGCGTTTCTATTTTTGTTCAGTGTAGAGGAAGAAATGTCAGATGTTTGTATTACTCACCTTTTATCATGGCGATAATACTGAGTGTATTGTACTGTCCCTCAGACAAACGAGTGGAGAAATGGCCCCTGATGGACAACCCCCTCCCGACGCTGGCCATCAGTTCCTCCTACCTGCTGTTCCTGTGGCTGGGGCCCAAGTACATGCAGAACAGAGAACCCTTCCAGCTCAAGAAGACACTCATCCTCTACAACTTCAGCATGGTCATCTTCAACTTCTTCATCTGCAAAGAGGTCGAGGACGTTTAATCTTTTATTTAAATGTCATCTCATCACATCCAGATACCAAATATTGTGTGTTTGCTGGTCTGGCCAGTTTCTCGATTTAATCTGTCACAAGAGACTGGAGACTAAGTCAACTTTCATTGTCCTCCAAGAGTTGTTGAATATTATATATTTCACTTTCACCTTTTTTGAGCATTCAGAAAACATTTCAAGGTGTAATTTAGTTGTGTAAGACTCCGTAGATTACCTGTTTCCATTAGTTGATATCTGTCTGCTCTTAGTTCCTCTCTCTCTCTCTCTCTCTCTCTCTCTCTCTCTCTCTCTCTCTCTCTCTCTCTCTCTCTCTCTCTCTCTCTCTGTCTCTCTCTGTCTCTCTCTGTCTCTCTCTGTCCCTCTCTGTCCCTCTCTGTCTCTGTCTCTCTGTCTCTCTCTCTCTCTGTCTCTCTCTCTCTCTCTCTCTCTCTCTCTCTCTCTCTCTCTCTCTCTCTCTCAATTCAATTCAATTCAATTCAAGGGGCTTTATTGGCATGGGAAACATGTGTTAACATTGCCAAAGCAAGTGAGGTAGATAATACACAAAAGTGAAATAAACAATACAAATTAACAGTAAACATTACACATACAGAAGTTTCAAAACAAGAAAGACATTACAAATGTCATATTATATATATACAGTGTTGTAACAATGTACAAATGGTTAAAGCACACAAGTTAAAATAAATAAGCATAAATATGGGTTGTATTTACAATGGTGTTTGTTCTTCACTGGTTGCCCTTTTCTTGTGGCAACAGGTCACAAATCTTGCTGCTGTGATGGCACACTGTGGAATTTCACCCAGTAGATATGGGAGTTTATCAAAATTGGATTTGTTTTCAAATTCTTTGTGGATCTGTGTAATCTGAGGGAAATATGTCTCTCTAATATGGTCATACATTGGGCAGGAGGTTAGGAAGTGCAGCTCAGTTTCCACCTCATTTTGTGGGCAGTGAGCACATAGCCTGTCTTCTCTTGAGAGCCATGTCTGCCTACGGCGGCCTTTCTCAATAGCAAGGCTATGCTCACTGAGTCTGTACATAGTCAAAGCTTTCCTTAAGTTTGGGTCAGTCACAGTGGTCAGGTATTCTGCCACTGTGTACTCTCTGTTTAGGGCCAAATAGCATTCTAGTTTGCTCTGTTTTTTTGTTAATTCTTTCCAATGTGTCAAGTAATTATCTTTTTGTTTTCTCATGATTTGGTTGGGTCTAATTGTGCTGTTGTCCTGGGGCTCTGTGGGGTGTGTTTGTGTTTGTGAACAGAGCCCTAGGACCAGCTTGCTTAGGGGACTCTTCTCCAGGTTCATCTCTCTGTAGGTGATGGCTTTGTTATGGAAGGTTTGGGAATCGCTTCCTTTTAGGTGGTTGTAGAATTTAACGGCTCTTTTCTGGATTTTGATAATTAGTGGGTATCGGCCTAATTCTGCTCTGCATGCATTATTTGGTGTTCTACGTTGTACACGGAGGATATTTTTGCAGAATTCTGCATGCAGAGTCTCAATTTGGTGTTTGTCCCATTTTGTGAAATCTTGGTTGGTGAGCGGACCCCAGACCTCACAACCATAAAGGGCAATGGGCTCTATGACTGATTCAAGTATTTTTAGCCAGATCCTAATTGGTATGTTGAAATTTATGTTCCTTTTGATGGCATAGAATGCCCTTCTTGCCTTGTCTCTCAGATCGTTCACAGCTCTGTGGAAGCTACCTGTGGTGCTGATGTTTAGGCCGAGGTATGTATAGTTTTTTGTGTGCTCTAGGGCAACGGTGTCTAGATGGAATTTGTGGTCCTGGCGACTGGACCTTTTTTGGAACACCATTATTTTGGTCTTACTGAGATTTACTGTCAGGGCCCAGGTCTGACAGAATCTGTGCAGAAGATCTAGGTGCTGTTGTAGGCCCTCCTTGGTTGGTGACAGAAGCACCAGATCATCAGCAAACAGTAGACAGTACACATTTGACTTCGGATTCTAGTAGGGTGAGACCGGGTGCTGCAGACTGTTCTAATGCTCGCGCCAATTCATTGATATATATGTTGAAGAGGGTGGGGCTTAAGCTGCATCCCTGTCTCACCCCACGACCCTGTGAGAAGAAATGTGTGTGTCTTTTGCCAATTTTAACCGCACACTTGTTGTTTGTGTACATGGATTTTATAATGTCGTATGTTTTACCCCCAACACCACTTTCCATCAATTTGTATAGCAGACCCTCATGCCAAATTGAGTCGAAGGCTTTTTTGAAATCAACAAAGCATGAGAAGACTTTGCCTTTGTTTTGGTTTGTTTGGTTGTCAATTAGGGTGTGTAGGGTGAATACATGGTCTGTTGTACGGTAATTTGGTAAAAAGCCAATTTGACAATTGCTCAGTACATTGTTTTCATTGAGGAAATGTACGAGTCTGCTGTTAATGATAATGCAGAGTATTTTCCCAAGGTTACTGTTGACGCATATTCCACGGTAGTTATTGGGGTCAAATTTGTCTCCACTTTTGTGGATTGGGGTGATCAGTCCTTGGTTCCAAATATTGGGGAAGATGCCAGAGCTAAGGACGATGTTAAAGAGTTTTAATATAGCCAATTGGAATTTGTTGTCTGTATATTTGATCATTTCATTAAGGATACCATCAACACCACAGGCCTTTTTGGGTTGGAGGGTTTTTATTTTGTCCTGTAACTCATTCAAGGTAATTGGAGAATCTAGTGGGTTCTGGTAGTCTTTAATAGTTGATTCTAGGATTTGTATTTGATCATGTATATGTTTTTGTTCTTTATTCTTTGTTATAGAGCCAAAAAGATTGGAGAAGTGGTTTACCCATACATCTCCATTTTGGATAGATAATTCTTCGTGTTGTTGTTTGTTTAGTGTTTTCCAATTTTCCCAGAATTGGTTCGAGTCTATGGATTCTTCAATTACATTGAGCTGATTTCTGACGTGCTGTTCCTTCTTTTTCCGTAGTGTATTTCTGTATTGTTTTAGTGATTCACCATAGTGAAGGCGTAGACTCAGGTTTTCCGGGTCTCTATGTTTTTGGTTGGACAGGTTTCTCAATTTATTTCTTAGATTTTTGCATTCTTTATCAAACCATTTGTCATTGTTGTTCATTTTCTTCGGTTTTCTATTTGAGATTTTTAGATTTGATAGGGAAGCTGAGAGGTCAAAAATACTGTTAAGATTTTCTACTGCCAAGTTTACACCTTCACTATTGCAGTGGAACGTTTTACCCAGGAAGTTGTCTAAAAGGGATTGAATTTGCTGTTGCCTAATTGTTTTTTGGTAGGTTTCCAAACTGCATTCCTTCCATCTATAGCATTTCTTAATGTTACTCAGTTCCTTTGGCTTTGATGCCTCATGATTGAGTATTGCTCTGTTCAAGTAGACTGTGATTTTGCTGTGGTCTGATAGGGGTGTCAGTGGGCTGACTGTGAACGCTCTGAGAGACTCTGGGTTGAGGTCAGTGATAAAGTAGTCTACAGTGCTACTGCCAAGAGATGAGCTATAGGTGTACCTACCATAGGAGTCCCCTCGAAGCCTACCATTGACTATGTACATACCCAGCGTGCGACAGAGCTGCAGGAGTTGTGACCCGTTTTTGTTGGTTATGTTGTCATAGTTGTGCCTAGGTGGGCATATGGGGGAGGGAATGCTGTCACCTCCAGGTAGGTGTTTGTCCCCCTGTGTGCTGAGGGTGTCAGGTTCCTGTCCAGTTCTGGCATTTAGGTCGCCACAGACTAATACATGTCCCTGGGCCTGGAAATGATTGATTTCCCCCTCCAGGATGGAGAAGCTGTCTTCATTAAAGTATGGGGATTCTAGTGGGGGGATATAGGTAGCACACAGGAGGACATTTTTCTCTGTTAAGATAATTTCCTTTTGAATTTCTAGCCAAATGTAAAATGTTCCTGTTTTGATTAATTTAATGGAGTGAGTTAGGTCTGCTCTATACCAAATTAGCATTCCCCCTGAGTCCCTTCCCTGTTTCACACCTGGTAGTTTGGTGGATGGGACTACCAGCTCTCTGTAACCTAGAGGGCAACCAGTGGGTCCGTCTCCTCTATACCATGTTTCTTGCAGGATGACAATGTCTGCATTACCGATTTCTTTGGTGAAGTCCGGGTTCCTGCTCTTTAGGCCAAAGGCAGATGACCTCAGACCTTGGATATTCCAGGATGATATAGTGAAGGCTTTTTGTTCCATAAAGTGTCCAATGTTGTTGGTCGGGGTTTGGCCTCAGGCCAGTAAGTGTGAGCAGAGCCTGCTGAGCATCTGGTACATGCCGTTGGCTTGGGCGAGTGTAAGAGTGGGGGTTGGGCCTGTTTGCCCGCTCACTACCTGGGCGTATGTGTGACTTCCATGTTGATGCCCTCTTTGCGGGGGTGGGGTGCATGGGGTGGGCAGGAGTGGCATGGGTCTGATCTGAGGGGGCCTAAATTGGGTGTGGGCATGGTTGATGTGGGGGGGGTGTGTAGGTCCAGGGGGGGGGTCCTGGAGGTCTTGGAGGGTGTCTCGCTGGTCTGGGTGGGGTGTCTATTGATCTGTTGCTCCTGTGTGAAGTGTTGGGGCTTCGTTTGAGAGCGATGTCCTTTAGAGTCCGGGCAAAGGTGGGCACTGCTGCCTTGTAGAGGTGGACCTGGTCATAGAGGCTGTTCAAGTCCAGGGTGGAGTGGTGGGCCAGAAAAACATTTGGTTTTGAGGCACAGTCACGGGAAATGCTTGCGTTTACCCGCTGTATTGTAGCAGGGTGGAAGTCTTTCCGTGGTAGCAGGGTGGAGATGACCACTTGTGCGTTGGGGAAAGTAGAAGAAGCTTTTTCAATCACTCCCTTCAGTGCTGTGGCCACCCTTTCCTGCTGTGCTCTCAGGTCGTTTGTGCCTGTGTGTATTATTATGTGGCTAGGTGAGCCTAGTTTGTCCTCAGACCGAAGGTCTAGGGCGCGCTGGGTGTTTGGACACCAGAGTTTAGACACACTGTGTTTGGGAAAAAGTTTTTTTTCTTCTATATATTTCCCATTTGAGTCCATAAGAAGGACAATCTGTGTCTTGTGTTTGTCCTCAGTGGGTGTGGGGGGGTTGTCAGGAGGGCTATCAGGGTGGCTGACAGGGGGGGTGCTCAGAGGGGGTGAGAGCTGCTGGGCTTGGGGTTTTTCTTTTGTCTGTTCTGTTGTGATGTCGTTTCTATGGTCAGGGTCTGGTGTGGACTGTTCTGCTGTGGTGTCGAGACTTTTGTCGGGTGCTGAGGTGGGCTGTTCTGCTGGCGTCTCTGTGGGGATGGCCACCTCCCTAGTGGGTTGTTCTCTGTCACATGCCATCCCCCTCAACCTCTCCTCCAGCAGTCTGATCCTCTCCTCCATCCCCTTCTCCCTCTCCTCCTGTAGTCTGATCCTCTCCTCCATCCCCTTCTCCCTCTCCTCCTGTAGTCTGATCCTCTCCTCCATCCCCCTCTCCCTCTCCTCCTGTAGTCTGATCCTCTCCTCTAGTGCTCTGTTCTTCTCCTGCTCCTGCTCTTTCTCCTGTTGATGTTGTCTCACCACTGTCCATAGTGCAGATATGTCTTTCTCCACCTCCAGCTCTCCAGGTCTGGTTAAGGGGGTGTTGTTGTGCTGGACTGTTGTCTGGGTCTGTGCTGACTGGAGTGTGATCACCTGCTGTTCCAGCTCCACCTGCCTTACCTCCAGCTGGGTGAATTTATCCTTCATTTCAATGAGGGAGAAGTACTCTGTACTGGGAGGTTGACTGTCTGCTGAGGGTTGCTCGTCTGTGGGGTTATATGGTGAAGAGGTTTGGTCTGACCCACTTGGGGTGGGGGTATCTTTATCAAGGGAGAGCTTCTCCTGCTGGGCTAATTCTTTGATTAGGTGAAAGTCCAGCTGAAACTGTTTGTGGTTGCCCTGTACCAATACTGTTCCAGACTTATAGAGATTTATATTAGCTGACTCCTCGTCCTCATTGTCAAGAATCCTGAGTTTCCACCCCTCGTTAACCCCCCCTCTCTTAACAGAGGGGTAGTGTGCTAATATAGCACTGTGCCATGCCTGGGGATGGTTTGTGTGGAAGATAAGGTTGCTGATGTTCCCATTTTTGTAATAGTCAGCAAAAAGTGTCTCTTGATTTTCCATAAGGAGCTTCATTTTGTGATCTTTTCTTGTCTTGTCATTTTTTACATGCACAGGGTACTGTATTTTAATTACCTCTGAACAGCAGGAGGGAGCTTCTAAGGCCTCTCCATTTGGTTGGGGTAGACTATTCGACTCTCCTGCCATTGTTGGGCTAATGGGCTTTGACACCTCTCACTTGACACTTAAGTGCTAGTTGAAGCTGTATCAAGCTTGGCAGAATTATATTACTATTCAGTCCTTATAAAGTAGTGTCATGTATTTTTCTTCTTGGCTTTTGGAAATCAAATATAGTTTCAGACTAAACATTACTCACTCAGTTCCAGGTTGGGTGGTGTTCTCAGGTTTCTGTTGTTTTCCAGAGGATTTGCTGAATATAATAATTAATCCTTGGTAGATGTGAACCTTCCAGGTGATTCCGTAAATCCGTCCAAAATCAGGTTGTAGGTTTTGAGTTTTGATTTGAAGTGAAGGTTATGTTGTAGAGGGTAGCATCCTGTATGGGTTCCTGACAAAAAATCCAAGTTTATCTAACTCTAAATGTATCTTTTTTAAAGAAAATGCTGAAAAATGCAGGAGCTCATCTGATCGTGACCCACCTCTCTCTCTCTCTCTCTCTCTCTCTCGGATAATAAAGTGTGTGGTGATCTCCTCTATTCTCAGCTCTTCCTGGCGGCTCGGGCGGCCGGATACAGCTACATCTGCCAGTCTGTTGACTACTCAGACGACCCCAATGAAGTCCGGGTGAGTTCACCCAGAAACGACCCGGGACCTGGGTTCAAGTAGTATTTGAAATCATTTCAAAATCTTTCGTGTGGCTTGATGCAGGTTGCCTGTCGCAATGGAACCAATAGAATATTCACAAAATTGCAAACCCCCCACCCATCTGGCATTCTAGACAGGATAAAGCAAACGGCAGTATTTAAACCCAGTCGGACGCCTGTATAATCAGTAGTACAGGTATGACCAGTAGTTACCGGTATGACCAGTAGTACAGATATGACCATATGACCAGTAGTACCGGTAGTACCGGTATGACCAGTAGTACAGGTTTGGCCAGTAGTACCGGTATGACCAGTAGTACAGGTATGACCAGTAGTACAGGTATGACCAGTAGGTATGGCCAGTAGTACAGGTATGACCAGTACGTATGACCAGTAGTACAGGTATGACCAGTAGGTATGGCCAGTAGTACAGGTATGACCAGTAGTACAGGTATGACCAGTAGGTATGGCCAGTAGTACAGGTATGACCAGTAGTACAGGTATGACCAGTAGGTATGGCCAGTAGTACAGGTATGACCAGTAGGTATGACCAGTAGTACAGGTATGACCAGTAGTACAGGTATGACCAGTAGTACAGGTATGACCAGTAGGTATGGCCAGTAGTACAGGTATGACCAGTAGGTATGACCAGTAGTACAGGTATGACCAGTAGGTATGGCCAGTAGTACAGGTATGACCAGTAGGTATGACCAGTAGTACAGGTATGACCAGTAGGTATGACCAGTAGTACAGGTATGACCAGTAGTACAGGTATGACCAGTAGTACAGGTATGGCCAGTAGTACAGGTATGACCAGTAGTACAGGTATGACCAGTAGTACAGGTATGGCCAGTAGTACAGGTATGACCAGTAGTACAGGTATGACCAGTAGTACAGGTATGACCAGTAGTACAGGTATGGCCAGTAGGTATGGCCAGTAGTACAGGTATGACCAGTAGGTATGACCAGTAGTACAGGTATGGCCAGTAGTACCGGTATGGCCAGTAGTACAGGTATGACCAGTAGTACCGGTATGACCAGTAGTACAGGTATGACCAGTAGTACAGGTATGGCCAGTAGGTATGACCAGTAGTACAGGTATGACCAGTAGTACAGGTATGACCAGTAGTACAGGTATGGCCAGTAGTACCGGTATCACCAGTAGTACAGGTATGACCAGTAGTACAGGTATGACCAGTAGGTATGGCCAGTAGTACAGGTATGACCAGTAGGTATGACCAGTAGTACAGGTATGACCAGTAGGTATGGCCAGTAGTACAGGTATGACCAGTAGGTATGACCAGTAGTACAGGTATGACCAGTAGTACAGGTATGACCAGTAGTACCGGTATGACCAGTAGTACAGGTATGACCAGTAGTACAGGTATGACCAGTAGTACAGGTATGGCCAGTAGGTATGACCAGTAGTACAGGTATGGCCAGTAGGTATGGCCAGTAGTACAGGTATGACCAGTAGGTATGACCAGTTGTACAGGTATGGCCAGTAGTACCGGTATGGCCAGTAGTACAGGTATGACCAGTAGTACAGGTATGACCAGTAGTACAGGTATGACCAGTAGTACAGGTATGACCAGTAGTACAGGTATGGCCAGTAGTACAGGTATGACCAGTAGTACAGGTATGGCCAGTAGTACAGGTATGGCCAGTAGTACAGGTATGACCAGTAGGTATGACCAGTAGTACAGGTATGGCCAGTAGTACCGGTATGGCCAGTAGTACCGGTATGGCCAGTAGTACAGGTATGACCAGTAGTACAGGTATGGCCAGTAGGTATGGCCAGTAGTACAGGTATGGCCAGTAGTACAAGTATGACCAGTAGTACAGGTATGACCAGTAGTACAGGTATGGCCAGTAGGTATGGCCAGTAGTACAGGTATGGCCAGTAGTACCGATATGACCAGTAGTACAGGTATGACCAGTAGTACAGGTATGGCCAGTAGTACAGGTATGGCCAGTAGTACCTATATGACCAGTAGTACAGGTATGACCAGTAGTACAGGTATGACCAGTAGTACAGGTATGGCCAGTAGTACAGGTATGACCAGTAGTACAGGTATGACCAGTAGTACAGGTATGACCAGTAGTACAGGTATGACCAGTAGTACAGGTGTGACCAGTAGTACAGGTATGGCCAGTAGTACAGGTATGACCAGTAGTACAGGTATGACCAGTAGTACAGGTATGGCCAGTAGTACAGGTATGACCAGTAGTGCAGGTATGACCAGTAGTACAGGTATGACCAGTAGTACAGGTGTGACCAGTAGTACAGGTATGACCAGTAGTACAGGTATGGCCAGTAGTACAGGTATGACCAGTAGTACAGGTATGACCAGTAGTGCAGGTATGACCAGTAGTACAGGTATGACCAGTAGTACAGGTATGACCAGTAGTACAGGTATGGCCAGTACAGACCAGTAGTACAGGTATGACCAGTAGTACAGGTATGACCAGTAGTATAGGTATGGCCAGTAGTACAGGTATGACCAGTATGGCCAGTAGTACAGGTATGGCCAGTAGTACAGGTATGACCAGTAGTACAGGTATGACCAGTAGTACAGGTATGACCAGTAGTACAGGTATGGCCAGTAGGTATGGCCAGTAGTACAGGTATGACCAGTAGTACAGGTATGGCCAGTAGTACAGGTATGACCAGTAGTACAGGTATGACCAGTAGTACAGGTATGACCAGTAGTACAGGTATGGCCAGTAGTACAGGTATGACCAGTAGTACAGGTATGACCAGTAGTACAGGTATGACCAGTAGTACAGGTATGACCAGTAGTACAGGTATGACCAGTACCTGGGAGATGCTGGCTGGCCCTGATCCTTGCAGCGACTGGGATCATGAAGTTAGACACCTGCTCTCTCTTTCACTCACCTCTGGGAGACGTGTCCTTAAGAAACAGGATCAGGCTTCTTTTATCTGATCAAACCCTCCTATCAGACAGACGGAGCCAGCAGGGGGGGGGTTCGGTGTTACCTAGCTACTGCTCCATGACGTTTACACCAGGCAGCATGCCACGTCCGTACAGATGATCCATTATATTGACCAGATACTCAAGTGACCGCTCTAACAATGACAATAAATGTCTTCAAAAATGGAAGGCAGTCGGAAGGAGGGCAAGATCAAAGTGGGACCGTTCTAGCCAATGAGATGGCAGATACACGTGTGAACAACAGGTATAAAGTGTTCTATTCGATCAAATAATCCTCTCGTATCAAATAAGACATTACAGTTTTTGTTGACCAAATTCGACACTCTCTCATTGACCTCCATACAAAAAGTCCTTGCCTGGTGAGGGAAAACCCCCTCGGTGAGCAAAACAATTATATATAAACCCAACCTGCTGGAGAAGACACATTTTGGGCCCAGTTATCCCTTTCGCTTCTCCTCTTCCTCTCTGTCGTCAGCGACCATTTTGTGTCCAAGGTTGATGATGAAAGGTCAAAGGTCAGGGATCATATCAGGCTATAGTCTTTAGTCTACAGATTCTAGCAGACACATAAAGCTTCCCCTCTAGAGAGGTCATGACCCCTTTAAGTTATGAAATATAACCTGTCTGGAGATGATTGTCCAAATCCTCCTCGATGATACTAATGTCCCCCCCGTCCCCCCGTCCCCCGTCCCCCATTCACAGATAGCAGCAGCCTTGTGGTGGTATTTCATCTCTAAAGGAGTAGAGTACCTGGACACGGTGTTCTTCATCCTGAGGAAGAAGTTTAACCAGGTCAGCTTCCTACACGTCTACCACCACTGTACCATGTTCACCCTCTGGTGGATCGGCATCAAGTGGGTCGCTGGCGGACAGTGTGAGTATCCCCTCTACTTATATATTGTTTCATACTTAACCAGCAACTTCCTTTGAGATTAAAGGAATATCTTCTTCTGCGTTGAATTGTAGCCCGAATGCAGTAACGTGTTACGTTCCCTTGTATTAGAAATTCATGCGTTATTGGTAATTTGGTAATGGATCTCATCACATTATCTGTCTGGGTTTCCCCCCTCCCCCTTTGCAGCTTTCTTTGGTGCACACATGAACGCAGCCATCCATGTCCTGATGTATCTGTACTATGGTCTGGCCTCCTTTGGACCCAAGATCCAGAAGTACCTGTGGTGGAAGAAGTACCTGACTGTCATACAGATGGTAAGAGAACCGTTTACAGTAACTTGATTCAGATGGATTTACAGTTAAGTCAGTCTAACTTGATTCAGATGGATTTACAGTTAAGTCAGTCTAATTTGATTAAGATGGATTTACAGTAACTTGATTCAGATGGATTTACAGTAACTTGATTCAGATGGATTTACAGTTAAGTCAGATTCAGATGGATTTACAATAAGTCAGTCTAACTTGATTCAGATGGATTTACAGTAAGTCAGTCTAACTTGATTCAGATGGATTTACAGTAAGCCAGTCTAATTTGATTCAGATGGATTTACAGTAAGTCAGTCGAACTTGATTCAGATGGATTTACAGTTAAGTCAGTCATGGGATTATGTCATTATTATTATTATGTAACTACTGGGTTGCTGGACTATTCAGTTAGTGAACCTCGAAGGCCGAAGCTGGTCTTCTTCTCTACCTGGAGAGATCATGAAAACCAGCTGGTCTTCTTCTCTACCTGGAGAGATCATGGAGAACCAGCTGGTCTTCTACTCTACCTGGAGAGATCATGAGAACCAGCTGGTCTTCTTCTCTACCTGGAGAGATCATGAAAACCAGCTGGTCTTCTTCTCTACCTGGAGAGATCATGAGAACCAGCTGGTCTTCTACTCTACCTGGAGAGATCATGAAAACCAGTTGGTCTTCTTCTCTACCTGGAGAGATCATGAAAACCAGTTGGTCTTCTTTCTCTACCTGGAGAGATCATGAAAACCAGCTGGTCTTCTTCTCTACCTGGAGAGATCATGGAGAACCAGCTGGTCTTCTTTCTCTACCTGGAGAGATCATGAGAACCAGCTGGTCTTCTTCTCTACCTGGAGAGATCATGAAAACCAGCTGGTCTTCTTCTCTACCTGGAGAGATCATGAGAACCAGCTGGTCTTCTTCTCTACCTGGAGAGATCATGAGAACCAGCTGGTCTTCTTCTCTACCTGGAGAGATCATGAGAACCAGCTGGTCTTCTTCTCTACCTGGAGAGATCATGAAAACCAGCTGGTCTTCTTCTCTACCTGGAGAGATCATGAGAACCAGCTGGTCTTCTTCTCTACCTGGAGAGATCATGAGAACCAGCTGGTCTTCTTCTCTACTTGGAGAGATCATGAGAACCAGCTGGTCTTCTTCTCTACCTGGAGAGATCATGAAAACCAGCTGGTCTTCTTCTCTACCTGGAGAGATCATGAGAACCAGCTGGTCTTCTTCTCTACCTGGAGAGATCATGAAGTACAGCTGGTCTTCTTCTCTACCTGGAGAGATCATGAGAACCAGCTGGTCTTCTACTCTACCTAGAGAGATCATGAGAACCAGCGGGTCTTCTACTCTACCTGGAGAGATCATGAGAACCAGCTGTTCTTCTTCTCTACATGGAGAGATCATGAGAACCAGTGGGTCTTCTACTCTACCTGGAGAGATCATGAGAACCAGTGGGTCTTCTACTCTACCTGGAAGAGATCATGAGAACCAGCTGGTCTTCTTCGTCGTACCTGTGCAGAGCATCATGGAAAGACTCAGACTGGTCTTGCTTCGTCGTACCTGGCAGAGCATCAGTGAAGAACTCAGACTGGTCTTGCTTCGTCGTACCTGTGCAGAGCATCAGTGAAGAACTCAGACTGGTCTTCTTCTCGTACTGTGGAGAGCATCATGGAAGAACCAGACTGGTCTTTGCCTCGTCGTACCTGTGCAGAGCATCATGAAAGGACTCAGACTGGTCTTGCTTCGTCGTACCTGTGCAGAGCATCATGGAAGAACTCAGACTGGTCTTTGCTTCGTCGTACCTGTGCAGAGCATCAGTGAAGTATTCAGACTGGTCTTGCTTCGTCGTACCTGTGCAGAGCATCATGGAAGAACTCAGACTGGTCTTTGCTACGTCGTACCTGTGCAGAGCATCAGTGAAGAACTCAGACTGGTCTTCTACTCTACCTGGCAGAGATCATGAGAACCAGCTGGTCTTCTACTCTACCTGGAGAGATCATGAGAACCAGCTGGTCTTCTACTCTACCTGGAGAGATCATGAGAACCAGCTGGTCTTCTACTCTACCTGGAGAGATCATGAGAACCAGCTGTTCTTCTTCTCTACATGGAGAGATCATGAGAACCAGAAAGGTTGTGTTTCACCTTCTTCCCTCAGATTGCCTTCTACATGTCCACGGTTGAATTGCCCCGTCGTACTGTACAGAGCATTAGGGAAGGATTCAGACCCCTTTGACTCATTCCACATTTTGTTACGTTACAACGTTTTTTTCCCCACTCATCAATCTACTCACAATATCTCATGATGACAAAGCAAAAACAGGTTTTTAGACATTTTTAGACATATTAAAAGAAAAGTCTCTGTTACCTCATTTACATATTATGAGAGCTGTAACAGTTGTGAAATCACAAAACCATGTCCATGTTTTTTAACGGAAATATGGCACACCTGTATTTGGGGGAGTTTCTCCCATTCTTCTCTGCAGATCCTCTCAAGCTCTGTCAGGTTGGATGGGGAGCGTCGCTGCACAGCTATTTTCAGGTCTCTCCAAAGATGTTAGATTGGGTTCAAGTCCGGGCTCTGGCTGGGCCACTCAAGGATAATCAGAGACTTGTCCAGAGGCCACTCCTGCATGGTCTTATCTGTGTGCTTAGAGTCATTGTCCTGTTGGAAGGTGAACGTTCGCCCCAGTCTGAGGTCCTGAGTGCTCTGGAGCAGGTTTTCATCAAGAATCTCTCTGTATTTTACTCCGTTCATCTCGATCCTGACTAGTCTCCCAGTCCCTGCTGCTGAAAAACATTCCCACATCATGATGCTGCCACCACCATATGCCACAGTGCCAGGTTTCCTCCAGACGTGATGCTTGGCATTCAGGCCAAGGAGTTCAATCTTGGTTTCATCAGACCAGAGAATCTTGTTTCTTATGGTCTGAGAGTCCTTAGGTGCCTTTTGGCAAACTCCAAGCGGGCTGTCATGTGCCTTTTACTGAGGAGTGGCTTCCGTCTGGCCACTCTACCATAAAGGCCTGATTGGTGGAGTGCTGTAGAGATTGTTGTCCTTCTGGATCTTTCTCCCATCTCCACAGAGGAACTCTGGGGCTTTGTCAGAGTGACCATCTGGTTCTTGGTCACCTCCCTGACCAAGGCTCTTCTTCCCCAGATTGCTCAGTTTGGCAGGGCGGCCAGCTCTAGGAAGAGTCTTGGTGGTTCCAAACTTCTTCCTTTTGAGAATGATGGAGGCCACTGTGTTCTTGGGGACCTTCCAGACCTGTTCCTCAGATTTGTGCCTCGACACAATCCTGTCTCTGAGCTCTACGGACAATTCCTTTGACCTCATGGCTTGGTTTTTGCTCTGACGTGCACTGTCAACTCTGGGACCTTATATAGACAGGTGTGTGCCTTTCCAAATCATGTCCAATCAATTGAACTTACCACAGGTGGACTCCAATCAAGTTGTAGAAACATCTCAAGGATGATCAATGGAAACAGGATGCACCTGAGCTCAATTTTGAGTCTCATAGCAAAGGGTCTGAATACTTATGTCACTATGGGGTATTGTGTATAGATTGATAAGGAAAATGTTTTTTATTTAATCCATTTTAGAATAAGGCTGTAACGTAACAAAATGTGTTAAAAGTCGAGGGGTCTGAATACTTTCCCAGAAGGCACTGCACATAATAAGGTTTCAACTGATCCCTCCCTCAGTCTCTACCTCAGATCCAGTTTCATGTTACCATCGGCCACACTGCTCTGTCGCTCTACATGGACTGTGACTGTATAGCCCTGTCATACTGTAAATATATATATTTAATCATATTTCCCCTCCGTCTCTACCTCAGATCCAGTTTCATGTCACCATCGGCCACACTGCCCTGTCCCTCTACATGGACTGTGAGTTTCCCCACTGGATGCACTACGCCCTTATCTGCTACGCCCTCACCTTCATCGCCCTGTTCGGTAACTTCTACTACCAGACGTATCGCCGCACGCCACGCCAACCCAGGGAGCCCAAGGCCGCCAAGGCTCTGTCTAACGGGCTGTCCAACGGGCTGTCCAAGGGACTGGGGAATGGAGCGGTGGTGGTAGGGGGCAAGGTGGAGGAAAAGGAGAGGTCGTCAGGGGTGGACAACGGGAATGGAAGGAGAAAGAGGAAAGGGAGGGCCAAGAGGGATTAGACGGAGGGAGGGGTATAGGGCTGAAGGAGGCTGGCACTAACAGGCCTTGCTGTTTGATCTTATTTTACCTCCCACATTGCACCCTATTCCCTATACAGTACACTACTTGTAGGTGGATGTGTGGTAAAAGGCAAGGCTGGAGTCAATTCCATTTCAAATCAGTCAATTTATGAAGAAAACTGACATTCAAAATTTCCAATTTTTCCTCGTTGGCTTTGATTGGGGAATATTAGAATTTCAGTTAACTTTCTGCGTTGACTGAATTGAAAGGGAAATAACCCCAACCCTTGTAAGAGGTCGCGACGTGTCCAAGGTGACCGTCATTACAACTAATGCAATATTCAGTAGTTTCTGGTCTGGAAAACAATAACATCAACATGTTCTCTCTCTGTACTGCAGTGTTGAGGTTTGTAGCTAGCTGATTCACTGGTTTGTAGCTAGCTAACCGACTGGTTTATAGTTAGCTAACCGACTGGTTTGTAGCTAGCTAACTGACTGGTTTATAGCTAGCTAACCGACTGATTTGTAGCTAGCTAACCGACTGGTTTGTAGCTAGCTAACCGACTGGTTTGTAGCTAGCTAACCGACTGGTTTGTAGCTAGCTAACCGACTGGTTTGTAGCTAGCTGATTCACTGGTTTGTAGCTAGCTAACCCACTGGTTTGTAGCTAGCTGATTCACTGGTTTGTAGCTAGCTGATTCACTGGTTTGTAGCTAGCTGATTCACTGGTGTGTAGCTAGCTAACCCACTGGTTTGTAGCTAGCTGATTAACTGGTTTGTAGCTAGCTAACTGACTGGTTTGTAGTTAACGTTAGCTGATTCACTGGTTTGTAGCTAACTAACCGACTGGTTTGTAGCTAGCTAACCCACTGGTTTGTAGCTAGCTGATTCACTGGTGTGTAGCTAGCTAACCCACTGGTTTGTAGCTAGCTAACCCACTGGTTTGTAGCTAGCTAACCCACTGGTATGTAGCTAGCTGATTCACTGGTGTGTAGCTAGCTAACCCACTGGTTTGTAGCTAGCTGATTCACTGGTTTGTAGCTAGCTAACCCACTGGTTTGTAGCTAGCTGATTCACTGGTTTGTAGCTAGCTAACTGACTGGTTTGTAGTTAACGTTAGCTGATTCACTGGTTTGTAGCTAACTAACCGACTGGTTTGTAGCTAGCTAACCCACTGGTGTGTAGCTAGCTGATTCACTGGCGTGTAGCTAGCTAACCCACTGGTTTGTAGCTAGCTAACCCACTGGTTTGTAGCTAGCTAACCCACTGGTGTGTAGCTAGCTGATTCACTGGTGTGTAGCTAGCTAACCCACTGGTTTGTAGCTAGCTAACCCATTGGTTTGTAGCTAGCTAACCCACTGGTATGTAGCTAGCTGATTCACTGGTGTGTAGCTAGCTAACCCACTGGTTTGTAGCTAGCTAACCCACTGGTTTGTAGCTAGCTAACCCACTTGTTTGTAGCTAGCTAACCCACTGGTGTGTAGCTAGCTAACCCACTGGTATGTAGCTAGCTGATTCACTGGTGTGTAGCTAGCTGATTTTACTGGTGTGTAGCTAGCTAACCCACTGGTGTGTAACTATAACCCACTGGTGTGTAGCTCTAACCCACTGGTGTGTAGCTATAACCCACTGGTGTGTAGCTAGCTAACCCACTGGTGTGTAACTATAACCCACTGGTGTGTAGCTCTAACCCACTGGTGTGTAGCTATAACCCAATGGTGTGTAGCTAGCTAACCCACTGGTGTGTAGCTCTAACCCACTGGTGTGTAGCTAACTGACTGGTGTGTAGCTAGCTAACTGACTGGTAACAGTTACACTGCTATCTAGAGACAGGAACACACCACCCACACGTAGGCTTCCATCACCATCCAGTACAGGAGACAATGTCAGTCGATCTTTGGGCTTTTTTAATTTAAACATTCAATGTGTACGTATGCCTTTTAAAGAGTATGACTTACTCATACTGTCATTTTTTGTCCTTTGTCCAGATTTGTTGATTCATATTATGTGAGGTAGGCCATTGAATTCTTCAGCCCACTCACACTGTTGCCATAAGCAGAGAGAGAGAGGTCAGTTTACATGACCCATACACAAAAATGCTGTGATGGTCCATTTTTCTCAATAAGACAGACTTAGCTGTTGGCAATCCTAGCCACACACTGAGATTACATAAGGTCTGAAAAACAAATTTGAGCTCTTGAAATGCAAGCTAAGCTTTATCCAATTACAACTTGGCCTGTTAGACTTGTTTACTGTACATGCTAATAAAAAGCATCACTCATTATTATTAGAAGTGACATTCAGTTAGAGACAGTGGAATCTAGAAGTGATATTCGGTTAGCAACAGTGGAATCTAGAAGTGACATTCAGTTAGAAACAGTGGAATCTAGAAATTACATTCAGTTAGAGACAGTGGAATCTAGAAGTGACATTCAGTTAGAAACAGTGGAATCTGGAAGTGACATTCGGTTAGAGACAGTGGAATCTAGAAATGACATTCAGTTAGAGACAGTGGAATCTAGAAGTGACATTTGGTTAGAGACAGTGGAATCTAGAAATGACATTCAGTTAGAGACAGTGGAATCTAGAAGCGACATTCAGTTAGAAACAGCGGAATCTGGAAATGACATTCAGTTAGAAACAGTGGAATCTAGAAGCGACATTCAGTTAGAGACAGCGGAATCTAGAAGCAACATTCAGTTAGAGACAGTGGAATCTAGAAGCGACATTCAGTTAGAGACAGTGGAATCTAGAAGTGACATTCAGTTAGAGACAGTGGAATCTAGAAGTGACATTCAGTTAGAAACAGTGGAATCTAGAAGTGACATTCAGTTAGAAACAGTGGAATCTGGAAGTGACATTCAGTTAGAGACAGTGGAATCTAGAAGCGACATTCAGTTAGAAACAGCGGAATCTGGAAATTACATTCAGTTAGAGACAGTGGAATCTAGAAGTGACATTCAATTAGAGACAGTGGAATCTAGAAGCGACATTCGGTTAGAGACAGTGGAATCTAGAAGCGACATTCAGTTAGAGACAGCGGAATCTAGAAGCGACATTCAGTTAGAGACAGCGGAATCTAGAAGCGACATTCAGTTAGAGACAGCGGAATCTAGAAGCGACATTCAGTTAGAGACAGTGGAATCTAGAAGCGACATTCAGTTAGAGACAGTGGAATCTAGAAGTGACATTCAGTTAGAAACAGTGGAATCTAGAAGTGACATTCAGTTAGAGACAGTGGAATCTGGAAATGACATTCAGTTAGAGACAGCGGAATCTAGAAGTGACATTCAGTTAGAAACAGTGGAATCTAGAAGTGACATTCAGTTAGAGACAGTGGAATCTAGAAGCGACATTCAGTTAGAAACAGTGGAATCTAGAAATTACATTCAGTTAGAAACAGTGGAATCTAGAAGTGACATTCAATTAGAGACAGTGGAATCTAGAAGCGACATTCGGTTAGAGACAGTGGAATCTAGAAGCGACATTCAGTTAGAGACAGCGGAATCTAGAAGCGACATTCAGTTAGAGACAGCGGAATCTAGAAGCGACATTCAGTTAGAGACAGCGGAATCTAGAAGCGACATTCAGTTAGAGACAGTGGAATCTAGAAGCGACATTCAGTTAGAGACAGTGGAATCTAGAAGTGACATTCAGTTAGAAACAGTGGAATCTAGAAGTGACATTCAGTTAGAGACAGTGGAATCTGGAAATGACATTCAGTTAGAGACAGCGGAATCTAGAAGTGACATTCAGTTAGAGACAGTGGAATCTAGAAGTGACATTCAGTTAGAGACAGTGGAATCTAGAAGTGACATTCAGTTAGAGACAGTGGAATCTAGAAGCGACATTCAGTTAGAAACAGTGGAATCTAGAAATTACATTCAGTTAGAGACAGTGGAATCTAGAAGTGACATTCAGTTAGAGACAGTGGAATCTGGAAGTGACATTCAGTTAGAGACAGTGGAATCTAGAAGCGACATTCAGTTAGAGACAGTGGAATCTAGAAGCGACATTCAGTTAGCAACAGTGGAATTTTGTCAGAAATGTTTTCTTGTTTTTTGTTTCACTGTTCTGTCCTGGTTGCCTCTACATACAATATCACTAGTTGTCTTACTCAGTGAACGTGGAGCTGTGAGCAGAGCCAAGTAGACGTACTATGTCAGGGAATAGTAACTGTGAAGACGCAGCTATGGATTATTAGGGCGAATCAAACGACTAGTCAACTGGGAGATGCTGTTTATCAACCAATCAAATCAAATGATCGATTGGCCGGATTGATTTGATACGCTGTTTTAGGCAATATCAGCTGGACAACGTGTTTAGTTAGTGCTCTGTACATACTGCTACTGAAGGACCATGTGCTCTACCTAACCGTGACACGTGTAGAGTACAACACGACACGGTCGACTCCAGAGCAGCAAATTCAACCATGTATCACGTTATGTAATAAGATGTTATTTCTTGTTTTTATTGATTTTATTGTTCCTATCTTTAATGTAAATGTTGTTGTTTTTTTCTGAATGGCAAAGTGCTTGTCTGTGTTTTAGTGTTCTTGGAGACTTTTTTATTTATTACGTGTTGTATATATTATATGCTGTGTGATTTTGTACATTTGTGCTTTTTTTGAGGGGGGAAGTTCCCAAGTTAATACCATGATGAGCAGATATTTCTCTGTCCGAACAGCTTGCACGTTCTTTTAAATGATCATGACTTATTTCAAAACTCATAGATACAAATAAACAGAATGCCTGTACATACAGTATTGTGTTGTCTCTCCTTCAGGCTTTAAAAGATATTGTATGTCTACGATCAGTTCATTATTGTTGTTTTAGTTTGTTACTGCTCAGGACAGGAATGGAGGGTGGAAATCGTCACGCTGCTGTGGACCAAGGTCATGTTGAGGCTTGGTGATTCTGAGTGCCTTGTCATTCTTCCAAGTGACCACCAGAGGGCGTAGTGGTCATTAGAACAGAACGATGTTTTAAAGTCTCTAGCTCGAGAGAAGAAAGGGGTTTACACTTCAGAGATTTGTCCACCTTTTTGCTGATTCTCAGTTTTAACATTTGAGGCGACTGGGAGGTTGGTGTAAGCTCCAGTAGCTCCACTCTATGTCCACCATGTTTCTCCTATTCAGTCCAGTCCAGTATCTAACCTGTGTAGAGGAGTGACCAGTCAGGGGAGAGTCCTCACTGTATAACACGAGGGTAAAAATCTAATCCAAGTGTATTGGTCACATACACATATTTAGCAGATGTTATTGCGGACGTAGCGAAAAATGCTTGTGAATCTGAGGAGATGTTGAAACTGCAGTCAGTGAGGAAATAGAGGAGTGTTCCAAATGATAGTCTATTCCCTACATAGTGTGCCCTACTTTTGACCAGAGCCCTATGGCTGCATCTAGTGCCCTATAAAGGGAATAGGGTCCCATTGGGGATGCAAGCCTAGCTGTTTAATAGATGTGTGATCCAGGAGGTCACCTACTGCTTTATGTCACTGAGGCCCCAAGGACCAATCAGCATCCTTCTTCCTCATCCCCACGCTTCACGGAAGACAAAGGTTTCCACGGTAACCGTACACAGCCGTGGTTCTAAATTAAACTGGGGGCCTCTCACACCTCCCTACCACACACACGCACACACACACGCATGCGCACACACACACGCCCCCTCTTCTGTAATCCGTTGAGGGCCCCCACACAGTTGGATGATTGTGTGTGTGTGTGTGTGTGTGTGTGTGTGTGTGTGTGTGTGTGTGTGTGTGTGTGTGTGTGTGTGTGTGTGTGTGTGTGTGTGTGTGTGTGTGTGTGTGTGTGTGTGTGTGTGTGTGTGTGTGTGTGTGTGGTCATGCACTACTAGACAAGAGAGTTTATGAGTGGGTGTTTGTATTGCCAGAGAAGGAGATGAAGGGCGGTTCTTTGTTATTCTGTTACCCGGAGCAATACTTTTATAACTCAATACAGGAAAGCTGTAATTTTAGCAAGTATCTCCCCTTTAGGCTCCTCTATTTCCTCACTGACTGCAGTTTCAACATCTCCTCAGACGCAGAGAGACGATTCCCCGACCGTCACATAACTCTTTGTTTCTTCTTCAGACTATTTGTTTTTAAAGTCTCAAATATCTGTCCTGGCCCTGTCATTGGATGGTCCAGAGGACCAATTACGGAGAAGTTCTATGCCTCCATAGAGGAGGCATAAATATACTTAAGTATCAAAAGTAAATGTAATTGCTAAAATATACTTAAGTATCAAAAGTATAAATATAATTTCACATTCTTTATATTAAGCAAACCAGACGGTACCATTTTCTTGATTTTTTTTATTTTACGGATCGCCGGGGGCAACACTCCAATACTCAGACTTCATTTACAAACGAAGCATTTGTGTTTAGTGAGTCCTCCAGATCAGAAGCAGTAGGGATGGACCAATTCACACACTTGATAAGTGTGTGAATTGGACCATGTCCTGTCCTGCTAAGCATTCAAAATATATCAAGTACTTTTGGGTGTCAGGGAACATGTATGGAGTAAAAAGTACATTATTTTCTTTACGAATGTAGTAAAAGTAAAAGTTGTCAAAAATAGTAAATAGTAAAGTACAGATACCCCAAAACACAACTTAAGTAGTACTTTATAGTATTTTTACTTAAGTACTTTACACCACTGGGGGGTTTTGCCTGGCCACTGTGCCCAGGTTAATGAGGTCACATTATTTGGGATGAACATGGTAACCTTCTTTTTGAAGTGATTTGTTTAACAATCAGATGAAAACATCACGACTGGTTGTGTTTATGGCACATTTAAAGGTAATACCTTTTCAATTACCGTAAAACTTCAATTAAACGCCGATTCTCACGATTCTCGCCTGTCCCTTTTAATAGCCGGGCAACGTCACACATTTCAGCAAATAAAAGCCTGTTTCAAATATAAGCTGGGTCTAAATGAAATGTTTACGAGGTCACCATGCTTTACCATGAATTGTTTACGAGGTTACCATGCTTTACCATGAATTGTTTACGAGGTTACCATGCTTTACCATTAATTGTTTATGAGGTTACCATGCTTTACCATGAATTGTTTACGAGGTTACCATGCTTTACCATGAATTGTTTACGAGGTTACCATGCTTTACCATGAATTGTTTACGAGGTTACCATGCTTTACCATTAATTGTTTATGAGGTTACCATGCTTTACCATGAATTGTTTACGAGGTTACCATGCTTTACCATGAATTGTTTACGAGGTTACCATGCTTTACCATGAATTGTTTACGAGGTTACCATGCTTTACCATGAATTGTTTACGAGGTTACCATGCTTTACCATGAATTGTTTATGAGGTTACCATGCTTTACCATTAATTGTTTATGAGGTTACCATGCTTTACCATTAATTGTTTATGAGGTTACTATGCTTTACCATTAATTGTTTATGAGGTTACTATGCTTTACCATGAATTGTTTATGAGGTTACTATGCTTTACCATGAATTGTTTACGAGGTTACCATGCTTTACCATGAGTTGTTTACGAGATTACCATGCATTACCATGAATTATTGATGAGGTTTATTGTTTGATTTGTTAGATTTAATAATTCAGTAATGACTCAAAAAAATGATGGCAATCATCCATTTTATCACCAGTAAGAAACTGCTATCCATTGGCTGCTAACAGCTGAGAACTGCTATCCATTGGCTGCTAACAGCAGATAACTGCTAGCCATTGGCTGCTAACAGCTGAGAACTGCTATCCATTGGCTGCTAACAGCAGATAACTGCTAGCCATTGGCTGCTAACAGCTGAGAACTGCTTGCCGTTGGCTGCTAACAGCTGAGAACTGCTATCCATTGGCTGCAAACAGCTGAGAACTGCTATCCATTGGCTGCTAACAGCAGATAACTGCAAGCCATTGGCTGCTAACAGCAGATAACTGCTACCAATTGGCTGCTAACAGCTGAGAACTGCTATCCATTGGCTGCCAACAGCTGAGAATGGCTAGCCATTGGCTGCTAACAGCTGAGAACTGCTATCCATTGGCTGCAAACAGCAGATAACTGCTAGCCATTGGCTGCTAACAGCTGAGAACTGCTAGCTAACTGGCAAGCACAAAAACCGTCAACAACTTCGGGAGTACAGACCCCTAGAAATCGGCTGATCGCCCTCTAGTGGCGAAAGTAAGAACTGTCGCAAATGCACAGTCAAAGAGGAGAATAGTTGTTATGTCAACAAAAAGTTTAAAAGAAATCTAAATAGAGGCATACTAAGTCAAAAGAAATGTGACACAGTGTGTAAACAATAACACATTAGTGCAAGAAATTAAGAAATATATTAATACTGGAAGTGAATGCTGTAATTAAACAATTAACTACTTAAATGAGCATAGTTAATAGACGCCTGTCTCTAATAAGTGCCTGTTGTGTTCAATGATTTAAAAACTCCTGGGCAATTAATTGAAGTTTTACGGTACGTCTTTACTGTAAAACCCATTATAGGTGGGCCCTTAGACTGCCCTCTGCCTGGGGCCTCCAAAAATCAATAAGTCTGCCCCTGCCTCTCTCTCTGTCTCTCTCTCTGTGTGTGTGTGTGTGCGTGCGTGCGTGCGTGTCTCTCCCTCTCTCTCTGTGATGTCCTCCCATACTGATACAGCTGTCCTTCAGACTACAGTTACACAATACCTCAGGA
Source organism: Salvelinus alpinus (assembly GCF_045679555.1). Taxonomy (NCBI): domain Eukaryota; kingdom Metazoa; phylum Chordata; class Actinopteri; order Salmoniformes; family Salmonidae; genus Salvelinus; species Salvelinus alpinus. The sequence goes on along the minus strand of NC_092089.1, from coordinate 6,491,678 downwards.
TCAGACTAAAGTTACAGGATACCTCAGGATCAGACTAGAGTTACAGGATACCTCAGGATCAGACTAGAGTTACAGGATACCTCAGGACCAGACTAGAGTTACAGCATACCTCAGGATCAGACTAGAGTTACAGGATACCTCAGGATCAGAGTTACAGGATACCTCAGGATCAGACTAGAGTTACAGGATCCCTCAGGATCAGACTAGAGTTACAGGATCCCTCAGGATCAGAGTTACAGGATATCTCAGGATCAGACTAGAGTTACAGGATCCCTCAGGATCAGACTGGAGTTACAGGATAACTCCGGATCAGACTAGAGGTACAGGATACCTCAGGATCAGACTGGAGTTACAGGATAACTCAGGATCAGACTAGAGTTACACAATACCTCAGGATCAGACTAGAGTTACAGGATCCCTCAGGATCAGACTAGAGTTACAGGATACCTCAGGATCAGACTAGAGTTACAGGATACCTCAGGATCAGACTAGAGTTACAGGATCCCTCAGGATCAGACTAGAGTTACAGGATACCTCAGGATCAGACTAGAGTTACAGGATACCTCAGGATCAGACTAGAGTTACAGGATACCTCAGGATCAGACTGGAGTTACAGGATCAGACTGGAGTTACAGGATCTACTACAGGAGTTTCCAGGCTAAATCTCATCTCGTTTTTAGGTTTATACAGTTTTGTATGTATTACTGATAAGACATGAAAGTTGTAATAATAACTGGACAATGGATAACATGTCATCAACTTTTCACAATCTGAGGATGCAGAATATAGAGGCTGTACAGGTTTGATTGGATTAGATACAGAAGAGATGTTCAAGGGTTAATTTAATGAGTGGATTTCAGGAAAATACAGAAGAGATGTTCAAGGGTGAATTTAATGATTGGATTTCAGGAAAATACAGAAGAGATGTTCAAAGGTTAATTTAATGATTGGATTTCAGGAAAATACAGAAGAGCTGTTCAAGGGTGAATTTAATGTGGAGTGGATTTCAGGAAAATACAGAAGAGATGTTCAAGGGTTAATTTAATGATTGGATTACAGGAAGAGACAGAAGAGATGTTCAAGGGTGTCAGGTTTTGGCCAGGACTGTTCAGGTTTTGTTCACTAGATGTCCCCCTTGCACCTTTTTTGTACCTTTTGTTTTTTCTTGCCCTAATTATTGTTTGCACCTGTAAGTCATTCCCTTGTTAGTATTTAACCCTGTGTGTTCCTCAGTTCCTTGCTCAGTGTTTGTATGTTAGCACCCAGCCCCAGCCTTTGTGAACATTTTTCTCTTGTTGTATTTTCCAGAGGTTCTCTGGTTTTGTTCTCGTGTATTTTTGGATTGATCTTTTGAGGTTTGTTTTTTCCCTTGCTGTTTTTACCACTTTGTGGATTTTCTTTTGTATTTTGGAAGATATCTTTTTTTTATTAAACCACCATCTGTAGTACTGCTGTGTCTGCCTCATCTTCTGGGTTCTGCCAATTATTAGTGACTGTTTCTCGCACCGGGTCCTGACAGAAACACTGAGCCATTAATATGAACCCAGAGGCAGCCAGTACCCAGGACTTTTTTCCCATGCTGTCCCACCACGAGGGGACTGTCCAACGTCACGAAGCTGCTCTGGTTCAGCAAGGGGCCTTACTGGCTGGACATTCTCAACTTCTGTCGGAGATGATGACTTCCATAAAGCAGATTTCTGATCAACTTTCTCCTGCAACCGCTTCTGCTCCAGTTCATCAGATTCAAGTGCCCGTGGCAGTTAACCCCCTGGCTGAACCTCGTCTGCCGCCTCCCCAACGGTTCTCAGGTGATCCGAGGGTTTGTAAGGGGTTTTTCACCCAATGTTCTCTCTCCTTCGAGCTGCAACCCTCGTCGTTTCCCACCGACCGGTCCAAGATAGCATATATCATCACCCTGCTGTCGGAAAAAGCCCTAGCCTGGGCTACTGCTGTGTGGGATGCCCAAAGTCCCTGCTGTGCCAGCTACTCTACCTTTGCTGAAGAATTCAAGCGAGTGTTTCAAGGTCCTACCAGCGGTCCTGACTCAGCCAAACAGCTCCTGACTCTCCGCCAAGGTCGGCGCAGCGTGACGGACTATGCCATCCAGTTCCACACGGTGGCAGCAGCGAGTGGCTGGAACGACGAGGCGCTCACAGTGTGCTTTTTGAAGGGTCTTTCCGACACCATCCAAGATGAACTGGCCACTCGGGAACCACCAGACAACCTCGAGTCCCTGATCAAGTTGGCTTCACGCATAGACCTGCGTCTGAGAGAGAGAGAGCTCAACCGTAGATCTCTCACCCTAGCTCCTATCGGTCCCAGCTCCGAGTCTCCACCTTTATCCTCGCTGACTCCACCGGAACCCATGCAGGTTGGACGCATCTCCCAGGCTGAGAGAGACCGCCGGATGAGGGAGCGATGCTGTCTATATTGCGGCAAACCGGGCCATTTCCTCTCCACGTGTCCCGGGCTCCAGGGAAAACGCACTCTCCCGTGCAGGCCTGGGAGGACTGTAACGGGAAACATAACCTCCTCCCATCCATCCAACTCCCGCCTGCTCATTCCAGTTACCCTTTCCTGGGACAACCACGAGCTTCCCCTTCAAGCCTTGGTAGACTCTGGAGCCGCAGGTAACTTCATGGATGGTGTCTGGGCGAAGGAAAATGGCGTTCCCTCTGAACCTCTAAGTGATCCCATAAGGGTTACTACGTTGGATGGAAGCCCTTTGGGATCTGGACTTGTCACTCGTGTCACTACCCCCTTGCGACTTTCAGTTTCCCAACACCAGGAAGTGATGAACTTTCACCTGACCTCGTGTTCCGAGTTCCCTCTCGTCCTTGGATACCCCTGGCTTCACAGCCATAACCCTCACATCGACTGGTCTGTGGGCACTATCAAGCAGTGGGGTCCTACGTGCCAAGCCACTTGTATCTTCCCAAGTTCCCCGAGTTCCCCTCCCGAGTCTCTAGAATCCATCGACCTGTCCCGAGTTCCCGAGTGTTACCATGACCTCAAACCGGTATTTAGCAAACAGAGGGCCACCAAACTACCACCCCATAGACCTTACGATTGCCCCATCGACCTGTTTCCGGGCACATGCCCCCCCAGGGGTCGGATCTTTTCCCTATCTCCTCCCGAACGAGCTGCTATGGATACCTACATCAAGGACTCTCTGGCAGCAGGCCTCATGCGTCCATCCACCTCGCCGGCGGGAGCAGGGTTTTTCTTTGTGGCCAAAAAAGACGGGGGATTACGTCCTTGCATCGACTACCGGGGACTTAATGCCATAACCGTCCGTAACCGCTACCCGCTACCCCTTATGGCCACAGCCTTTGAGCTGCTCCAGGAAGCAGTGGTCTTCACTAAGCTTGACCTGCGGAACGCATACCATCTTGTGCGGATCAAACCCGGTGACGAGTGGAAGACCGCTTTCAACACGCCTACTGGTCACTACGAATACTCGGTGATGCCCTTCGGCCTGACCAACGCTCCAGCTGTGTTCCAAGCGCTCATAAACGATGTGCTTAGGGATATGCTTAACATTTTCGTGTTTGTTTACTTGGATGACATCCTCATCTTTTCGAGCTCCCTTCAAGAACACACTAAGCATGTCAGACAAGTACTCAAACGCCTCCTTGACAGCCATTTGTACGTTAAGCCGGAAAAATGTGAATTCCATTCCTCCCGAGTACAATTCCTGGGATTTGTAGTGGAACCCGGTCGAGTCCAGATGGACCCCACGAAGGTAGGGGCGGTAGCGGATTGGCCCACCCCCAAGTCCGTTAAGGAAGTTCAGCGTTTCCTGGGCTTCACTAACTTTTACCGCAAGTTCATCAAGAACTTCAGCTCGGTGGCAGCCCCTCTCTCAGCTGTAACCAAGGGTGGCAACACAAGGTTTCTGTGGGGAAGAGAAGCTGAGACGGCCTTCCAAGGACTCAAGCAGCGCATCCTCTCTGGTCCCATTCTGACACTACCAACGGCGGATGAACCTTTTGTGGTGGAGGTAGACGCATCAGAGGTTGGGGTTGGAGCTGTCCTGTCTCAGAGGGGTGAAGACAAGAAGCTTCATCCTTGCGCCTTCTTCTCTCACCGGCTTACCCCGGCCGAGAGGAATTACGATGTGGGGGATCGTGAACTCCTAGCGGTTAAGATGGCATTGAAGGAATGGAGACACTGGCTCGAGGGGGCTTCTCAACCGTTTCAAGTGCTTACGGACCACAAAAATCTGGAGTATATCCAGCAGGCGAAGCGGTTGAACTCCAGACAAGCTCGATGGTCTCTTTTCTTCAGCCGATTTCAGTTTATCCTCACCTATAGACCCGGGTCGAAGAATCTCAAACCGGACGCCTTGTCACGAATCTACTCTCCTGCCATTCGAGAAGATACTGACATGACTATCCTTCCGGCCGCTAAGATCGTGGCTCCGATCTCGTGGCAAGTGGAGGATACCGTGAAACAAGCCCAAGCCATCGAACCGGGCCCTGGAGGAGGTCCTGCCAATCGGTTGTTTGTTCCCAAGGCAGCAAGGTCCCAAGTCCTTCTGTGGGGGCACTCCTCTCGCCTCACCTGTCACCCGGGCGTAGGTCGCACCTTGGAGTTCATCCAGCGTAAGTTCTGGTGGCCCACCATAAAAGAAGACGTTGCCACTTTCGTCAAGGCCTGTTCCGTGTGCTGCCAGGGCAAATCTTCTCACCTCCGCCCTCAAGGACTCCTTCACCCTCTATCTATTCCCCACCGACCCTGGTCCCATATCTCATTGGACTTTATTACTGGCCTTCCTCCGTCCCATGGTAATACAACTATCCTAGTCATCATCGACAGGTTTTCTAAGGCGGCCAGGTTCGTTCCCTTGACTAAGTTACCTTCTGCCAAGGAAACGGCTGAGTTGGTGATTAACCATGTGTTCCGAGTCTTCGGCATTCCGCAAGATATGGTTTCCGACAGAGGTCCCCAGTTGGCCTCAAGGTTTTGGAAGGCCTTCTGCCAACTCATAGGGGCCACTGCCAGTCTATCTTCAGGGTACCATCCGGAGTCCAATGGCCAAACCGAGAGGATGAATCAAGAGCTGGAAACCACCCTCAGATGTATGGTCTCCAACAACCCGTCCACATGGTCGTCCTTCATGGTTTGGGCCGAGTACGCGCACAACACCTTGTGCTCCTCCTCCACTGGTATGTCCCCGCACGAGTGTCAGTTTGGCTATGCTCCTCCATTGTTCCCGAACCAGGAGGCAGAAGTCAGTGTGCCTTCAGCCTCGAGGTTCATCAGACGCTGTCGGCTTACGTGGAAGAAGGCCCGTCTTAATCTTCTGCGTTCCTCACAGAGGTACCAACAACAAGCCAACAGACGTCGCCGTCCCGGGCCTACCCTGCGCCTCGGCCAGAGAGTATGGCTCTCAACCAAGAATTTACCGCTACGGGTGGAGTCTCGCAAACTGTCCCAGAAATTCATCGGTCCCTTTAAGGTTGCCAGAAAAGTGAACCCCGTTACTTTTCGCCTGCACTTACCCAGATCCCTTAAAATTAATCCCACGTTTCACATTTCTTTATTAAAACCTGTTGTTTTTTCTCCCCTTATCCCGGCAGGCAGACCTCCCCCTCCGCCCCGTATCATCGGAGGCCAGTCGGCTTATACCGTCCATCGGATACTGGATTCCCGCCGGGTGCAGCGGTCCTGGCAGTATCTGGTGGACTGGGAAGGCTACGGTCCCGAGGAGCGCTCCTGGGTTCCTGCCAAGGACATACTGGACCCTGACCTCATTCGTCAGTTCAGGGTCCTCCACCCTGAGAAGGCTGGTAGGAACGTCAGGAGCCGTTCCTAGGGGGGGGATTCTGTCAGGTTTTGGCCAGGACTGTTCAGGTTTTGTTCACTAGATGTCCCCCTTGCACCTTTTTTGTACCTTTTGTTTTTTCTTGCCCTAATTATTGTTTGCACCTGTAAGTCATTCCCTTGTTAGTATTTAACCCTGTGTGTTCCTCAGTTCCTTGCTCAGTGTTTGTATGTTAGCACCCAGCCCCAGCCTTTGTGAACATTTTTCTCTTGTTGTATTTTCCAGAGGTTCTCTGGTTTTGTTCTCGTGTATTTTTGGATTGATCTTTTGAGGTTTGTTTTGTCCCTTGCTGTTTTTACCACTTTGTGGATTTTCTTTTGTATTTTGGAAGATATCTATTTTTTATTAAACCACCATCTCTAGTACTGCTGTGTCTGCCTCATCTTCTGGGTTCTGCCAATTATTAGTGACTGTTTCTCGCACCGGGTCCTGACAAAGGGTTCATTTAATGTTGAGTGTATTACAGGAAAATACAGAAGAGATGTTCAAGGGTTCATTTAATGTGGAGTGGATTACAGGAAGAGACAGAAGAGATGTTCAAGGGTTAATTTAATGATTGGATTACAGGAAGATACAGAAGAGATGTTCAAGGGTTAATTTAATGTTGAGTGGATTTCATTTGAGGGAGACTGGGCCCTGCAGGGATGTAGACATCTGTCATAGTAAGGACCTCACAGTTGGCAGGGAGGGTATGGGGGTGGAGAGGTGGGGGAGTGAGAGGAGGAGGGGGGGAGAGGTTGTGGGGAGAGGAGAGGAAGAGGGGAAGATGGGTGGAGAGGTGGAGGGAGGAGGAGAGGAGGGGGAGAGGTGGGGGAGGAGAGGAGGAGGGGGGAGAGGTGGGGGAGAAGGTTGGGGGGAGAGGAGAGGAAGAGGAGAGGATGGGTGGAGAGGTGGAGGGAGGAGAGGAGGAGGGGGAGAGGTTGTGGGGAGAGGAGAGGAAGAGGGGGGAGGTTGGGGGAGGAAAAGTGGCAGGGGGTTGGGGGAGAGGAGGGGGGAGGGGAAGATGGGTGGAGAGGTGGAGGGAGGAGAGGAGGAGGGGGAGAGGTTGTGGGGAGAGGAGAGGAAGAGGGGAAGATGGGTGGAGAGGTGGAGGGAGGAGGAGAGGAGGGGGAGAGGTGGGGGAGGAGAGGAGGAGGGGGGAGGTTGGGGGAGGAAAAGTGGCAGGGGGTTGGGGGGAGAGGAGGGGGGAGGGGAAGATGGGTGGAGAGGTGGAGGGAGGAGAGGAGGAGGGGGGAGAGGAGAGGAAGAGGGGAAGATGGGTGGAGAGGTGGAGGGAGGAGAGGAGGAGGGGGAGAGGTGGGGGAGGAGAGGAGGAGGGGGGAGAGGTGGGGGAGAAGGTTGGGGGGAGAGGAGAGGAAGAGGAGAGGATGGGTGGAGAGGTGGGGAGGATGGGGAGGAGAGCAGGGTTAGTTGGAGAGGACTAGAGGAGAGTTGGGGTGGAGGGGGGTTGGGTGGTAGCCCTAGAGGTGGGGGAGGAGGGGGAGGAGAGCAGGGTTAGGTGGAGAGGACTAGAGGAGAGTTGGGGTGGAGGGGGGTTAGGGGGTAGCCCTAGAGGTGGGGGTAGTGGGGAGTTTAAACCCCAACACATCTGTGGTTCTTTAGAAAAGGAACAGACCATCACCACAGGACAAAGCCAAATAATTAGCTTCACATCTTTGACAATTAGATAGTGATTTACAATGAGGAATTAGCTTCAGCGCCACCAGTAAATAAATAATATAAACCAGACTCACCAGTCTGCAGGCTGTGGTGATAAACTATCACAGCCGAGATACTCTTCAACTCTGGCTCTCTTAGGCACATTACCAAAACATTCTGCTTGGAATTTATGTTATTAACTAAACAAGAGGCTACAAGTGTGAGAGGGGGTCTATATTGGTTTCCCGTGACATGTATTGTACCTGTGTGCATACTACTATAGAGACTACTCTCTGGAGACTACACACCCTAGTTAGTGTGAGGAGGATGAGAGATAACCCCATTTAGTGTGCGGAGGGTGAGAGATAACCCCAGTTAGTGTGAGGAGGGTGGGAGATAACCCCATTTAGTGTGCGGAGGGTGAGAGATAACCCCAGTTAGTGTGAAGAGGGTGAGAGATAACCCCAGTTAGTGTGAAGAGGGTGAGAGATAACCCAGTTAGTGTGAAGAGGGTGAGTGATAACCCCAGTTAGTTTGAGGATGGTGAGAGATAACCCCAGTTAGTTTGAGGAGGGTGGGAGATAACCCCAGTTACTTTGAGGAGGGTGGGAGATAACCCCAGTTAGTTTGAGGAGGGTGGGAGATAACCCCAGTTAGTTTGAGGAGGGTGAGAGATAACCCAAGTTAGTGTGAGGAGGGTGAGAGATAACCCCAGTTAGTTTGAGGAGGGTGAGAGATAACCCCAGTTAGTTTGAGGATGGTGAGAGATAACCCCAGTTAGTTTGAGGAGGGTGGGAGATAACCCCAGTTAGTTTGAGGAGGGTGAGAGATAACCCCAGTTAGTTTGAGGAGGGTGAGAGATAACCCCAGTTAGTTTGAGGATGGTGAGAGATAACCCCAGTTAGTGTGAGGAGGGTGAGAGATAACCCCAGTTAGTTTGAGGAGGGTGGGAGATAACCCCAGTTAGTTTGAGGAGGGTGAGAGATAACCCCAGTTAGTGTGAGGAGGGTGAGAGATAACCCCAGTTAGTTTGAGGAGGGTGAGAGATAACCCCAGTTAGTGTGAGGAGGGTGAGAGATAACCCCAGTTAGTTTGAGGAGGGTGGGAGATAACCCCAGTTAGTGCGAGGAGGGTGGGAGATAACCCCAGTTAGTTTGAGGAGGGTGGGAGATAACCCAGTTAGTGTGAGGAGGGTGGGAGATAACCGAGTTAGTGTGAGGAGGGTGGGAGATAACCCAAGTTAGTGTGAGGAGGGTGGGAGATAACCCAGTTAGTGTGAGGAGGGTGGGAGATAACCCAGTTAGTGTGAGGAGGGTGAGAGATAACCCAGTTAGTGTGAGGAGGGTGGGAGATAACCCAATTAGTGTGAGGAGGGTGGGAGATAACCCAGTTAGTGTGAGGAGGGTGGGAGATAACCCAGTTAGTTTGAGGAGGGTGGGAGATAACCCCAGTTAGTTTGAGGAGGGTGAGAGATAACCCCAGTTAGTGTGAGGAGGGTGAGAGATAACCCCGGTTAGTTTGAGGAGGGTGAGAGATAACCCCAGTTAGTGTGAGGAGGGTGAGAGATAACCCCAGTTAGTTTGAGGAGGGTGGGAGATAACCCCAGTTAGTGCGAGGAGGGTGGGAGATAACCCCAGTTAGTTTGAGGAGGGTGGGAGATAACCCAGTTAGTGTGAGGAGGGTGGGAGATAACCGAGTTAGTGTGAGGAGGGTGGGAGATAACCCAAGTTAGTGTGAGGAGGGTGGGAGATAACCCAGTTAGTGTGAGGAGGGTGGGAGATAACCCAGTTAGTGTGAGGAGGGTGAGAGATAACCCAGTTAGTGTGAGGAGGGTGGGAGATAACCCAATTAGTGTGAGGAGGGTGGGAGATAACCCAGTTAGTGTGAGGAGGGTGGGAGATAACCCAGTTAGTGTGAGGAGGGTGGGAGATAACCCCAGTTAGTTTGAGGAGGGTGGGAGATAACCGAGTTAGTTTGTGTATGGAGGGTGGGAGATACCCCAGTTAGTGTGAGGAGGGTGAGAGCTTTTGACTGTCTCTGTCCCGTAGCTCTGTTCAAAAAGTACCCCCCTCTCTCTCTCTTAACTCAGCTCTGACGGTCTCCAGGCTCCTGTGAAACAGTTTCACAACACAGCTTGAGGCTACGAGAGAGAGCAAAAGAGATAGCAAGAGAGAGAGCAAAAGAGAGAGAGAGAGAGAGAGCGAGAGAGACAGAGACAGAGACAGAGACAGAGAGAGAGACAGAGACAGAGACAGAGACAGAGACAGAGACAGAGAGAGGAGAGAGTGACAAGCCAGGAGTTAATGGAAAGTGACAATGTTGGCTGGGTGTCTTTGGTACTCAGCTTGTTTTGAAACACAGAGGCAGAGTGATAAAATATGCCTCCTTCCAAATGCATGGCAACAGAATTATGCTTAAATGTACACCAAACCAAAACCATTGATTTCAAAGTTTAACAAACCATACAACTGGTTGTAGACAGGAACCACGTATTCAGGGAGGGATACCCCCTGTTTATCCACCATCAAAGCCTCTGATATGACTGCCTCTCTCTCTCTCTCTCTCTGACAATCTTTAAACCAATAAGGTAGTTTAGAGGCATTATCACTAATTATGGTGCCATAAATCTTCAGGTCGTCATTCAGTGAATGCATTATTTGTGTCCTGCCAGGTGCCAACTAAGCACTTCCAACTTCATCTTCCGGTGTGTCTCTTTCTTGCGCCCCTCCCTGAGGTGACGTAATGTAAATGTATATTGAAACAGTTTCATTGGTGGTTGGGCCGTGCGCTCAGAGATTCAGAGGAGGGGAATTCTCCTCCTCCCCATCACTGTCGCCGGGATACTGCTGGTAAGATGCCCTTTAAAATGATATTCATTGTTTTCATTGGTTAAGAATAACTCTATTTGTAGGATTAACATCAATATATTTAGTGCTTAGAGAGGACAAAGGGTTTTTAATTGTGTCAATCAATTTGAATCTTTATAATTGTTAGATCCCAGTGTTTGTGGTTTCCGTCGGAAACTAACCTCTAATTACACTACACACGAGGATGACCGTCGAATTCCAGACGGTATTCAACTATTGAGTGTACTACAGCGCGAGCATCGTGTAGATTGACCCTTTTTTCTGTCGCTCGGTTCTTTTATTTGCGGGTTTATCCGTTCCACCAGGTTGACTAATGTCTCATCGGTTTTATCCGTTCCATCCGGTTGAGTAATGTCTCATCGGGTTTTATCCGTTCCGTCCGGTTGAGTGAAGTCTCATCGAACGTGTCGGACGGCAGTGGTGGAATGACTGCCACGAGCCTGACAGATATTCAAAACACTTTCCCTCGAGCCTTGTCTCGACAATGTTTACTTCTAGAGGTCAGGGCTCCGAAGAAGCCTGTCTTTAAACGAATGAGAGAGAGAGAGAGAGAGAGAGAGAGAGAGAGAGAGAGAGAGAGAGAGAGAGAGAGAGAGAGAGAGAGAGAGAGAGAGAGAGATCTACAGTAGAATGGCTGGACACATGCTTCAGCCTAGTGCAATTTAATAGGCTGATGAGATTTCCAATTACTGCAGCCCTTCCCTGCTTCCGGGCTAGTAGCCTCGTCGGATGGTGTTGGGAGATGCACATGCTGGATATAGATGGTTTGCCTCTACTGCCACCTTATAGTGGGTGGATTGGGGCCAGTGTTGTTATGAAGGTGACCCTTTACATAAAATATTAATTTCAGATATGCTCTATATTTAAACACCTCTCAAAATAGAATGTCCTCTCGTTTAGCCTACTTGGGTCTACTTTCAAGAAACGCATGAAAGCAAATCACCTCGGATTCTCGGGCCTCTTTTGCATTTGTACTTAAAATAACGACGTGTTCACTGTATTATTTTTCAGCCAGAAGAAAGACAGCGCAGCGAGGGACTGTCTGGGTGATGTGATGTGGATGTAAACTAGGCTGTTGAACGGAACGTCCATCCTCTCTACATGACACCATGAACCCTGCCTCGGGCGGCGCTGCCGACTCCCGCAGCCAGCTAGACAATAGCAACAGAAAGCAGCCGCAACAGCAACAGCGCGCTGCCTCCCCGGCTGGCGGCAAAGACATTGGATCTAAAGAGACACCGAAAAGCAGCACTCCGTCAAAGAGCATCACGTCAAAGCAGTGCGGAGGAGGGAGAGGCAGCCGCGGCAGCTCCCCGGTCTCCACGGCAACCAGCAAAGACAGACTGTCTTCTTCTTCTTCCAAAGGCGCGGCAAGCGTGGCAGGCGCGACCCCTGTCCAGTCCGCTGGTGCTGAAATCCATACGTTGACCAGGGCGGCGGCGGCGGCGGCTGGGAGCGGCAGAGGAGCGGCAGAGGAGCGCAGTAGTCAGTCTGAAGACTCGCGTTGTACTGATATATCGTGTTTGAAGGGGGATACAACACGGGTTGTTTCTGATCAGCCTTGTTCATCCAAATCTCCTAAATTGAAGAACAATAACCCGAGAAGAGGGGGAGGAGAAGGCGAGGCTAGCAGCACAGCTACCGGCAACAAAAAGAGCTCCGGCAAGAGCAGTGTGGGCTGCGGCCCTGGCTTCTGGAGAGAGGGATGTTTGCAGTCTGAGCTGATCCAGTTTCACCTGAATAAAAGCTTAAAGAAAGGAGGAGGAGGAGGAAAGATGAAGACGAAGACACCGTCTCCCCCGGAGCCGGTCATGGAAACGGCGGAACCAGAGGATCTCTCCCCTGAGGCCATCGTTAACGAGCCCGAGCCGGTACCTGAGCCCGACCAGCTATTTCAGGAGGAGATAGAGAAACTAGAGGACGAAAATGATGAGCTAAAGGTATGTCTATATGTCTGCCACTGTCACGTCTGTATGGGTTTAAATAACAGCATGTTTTAGCAGCCTATGCTTTATACAGAACGTAAATGAGGATGGCTGGTTGGGGGGGGTCCAGAGAGGGGCTATGCCCCTGTCCATAATTTGGAGAAATTTGCATTAAAAAAAAACGGAAACTGCTTTTTCCGGCAATCTAGAGCCATAATTATTATGCTTAATTCTATGTCCAAAATATGTATTTTTCTGCATATCTAAGCATTTTGAGATGTCTGTATCCTCCTGACTGGTGGCTCTTTTTTCAAAGAAACTAAATATGATTTTCTGCATCTCTGCTCAAATCTTGGTAGAAAGATTGAAAGGAATATGAGTCTTATTCAGTACATTTAGTTATTGCCTGATTTTCTAAAGTCTACCAACCTTGCCAGCAGGCATGCCAACTAAGATAGTTAGACAAGCTAGCTACTCTAAGATAGTTAGACAAGCTAGCTACTCTAAGATAGTTAGACAAGCTAGCTACTCTAAGATAGTTAGACAAGCTAGCTACTCTAAGATAGTTAGACAAGCTAGCTACTCTAAGATAGTTAGACAAGCTAGCTACTCTAAGATAGTTAGACAAGCTAGCTACTCTAAGATAGTTAGACAAGCTAGCTACTCTAAGATAGTTAGACAAGCTAGCTACTCTAAGATAGTTAGACAAGCTAGCTACTCTAAGATAGTTAGACAAGCTAGCTACTCTAAGATAGTTAGACAACCTAGCTACTCTAAGATAGTTAGACAAGCTAGCTACTCTAAGATAGTTAGACAAGCTAGCTACTCTAAGATAGTTAGACAAGCTAGCTACTCTAAGATAGTTAGACAAGCTAGCTACTCTAAGATAGTTAGACAAGCTAGCTACTCTAAGATAGTTAGACAAGCTAGCTACTCTAACTGTATAGCCTGAAAATGGCTCCTTGGTAGCTAGTTATGAGGTTGGGAGATTGGCAACCTATCTGGGCTAAAGACAACTTCATAAAATTGCTTCCTAAAAGTTGCTAGTATTATTACAGAGAAACAACGGACAAAAAATATGTATAATTAAAAAAAAATACTTAACAAGAACAACAAAAAAATCTGAGGGACACGTGCCCCTGTGCCCCTGTGCCCCTGTGCCCCTGTACCCCTGTGCCCCTGTGCCCCTGTGCCCCTGTGCCCCTGTGCCCCTGTGCCTCTGTGCCCCTGTGCCCCTGTGCCTCTGTGCCCCTGTGCCCCTGTGCCCCTATGCCCCTGTGCCCCTGTGCCCCTATGCCCCTGTGCCCCTATGCCCCTGTGCCCCTGTGCCCCTGTGCCCCTATGCCCCTGTACCCCTGTGCCCCTGTGCCCCTGTGCCCCTATGCTCCTGTGCCCCTGTGCCCCTGTACCCCTGTGCCCCTGTGCCCCTATGCCCCTGTGCCCCTATGCCCCTGTACCCCTATGCCCCTGTGCCCCTATGGGCATGACGCCTTTGCTGTTGCCTCTATAATGTTTTATTGATGCCTCTAATTGCTGTGTCCCTCTCCGTCTTTCTCTCTCTCATTCGTTCCCATTAGACTGAGATAGAGGAGATGAGAGCAGAGATGGACGAGATGAGAGACACGTTCTATGAAGAGGACGCCTGCCAGCTGCAGGACATGCGTCGCGAGCTGGAGCGAGCCAATAAGAACTGCCGGATTCTCCAGTACCGTCTGAGGAAGGCGGAGAGGAAGAGGATGAGGTTCGCTCAGACCGGAGAGGTAGACGGAGAGCTACTGAGAGCCCTGGAGCAGGACTTGAAGGTAAGGCGCTGTCTAGACTCTAGGATAACTATTTTTGGCTCTGGTTAAAAACCTCTTAAGGATCCTTGCCGTTTAAAAAAAATTCGCCTAAAATGACATACTCAAATCTAACTTCCTGTAGCTCAGGACCTGAAGCAAGGATATGCATATTATTGATACCATTTGAAAGGAAACACTTTGAAGTTTGTGGAAATGTGAAATGAATGTAGGAAAATATAACACATTAGATCTGGTAAAAGATATTACAAAGAAAAAACCAACAGTTTTTTTGTATTTTTTTGTACCATCATCTTTGAAATATAAGAGAAAAGCCATAATGTATTATTCCAGCACAGGCGCAATTTAGATTTTGGCCACTAGATGGCAGCAGTGGATGTGCAAAGTTTTACACTGATCCAATGAACCATTGCATTTCAGTGAGGGGCCAAGCCTCGAGACACCCACAACTTGTTTATTCATCAAAACCAAGCCCTTTCGCGCCAACGCCAGAAAGGGCGGCGATAATTGTGATAGTGAAAATAATATTTCTGACACACCAATGAACCTATAGTGCTACTGCCTGCGCTTAGATTTACCAATGTGTTAGGTTTGTTAAAATACCTGAAGTTGTCAAGACTCTATATGTCATAGGGTAATGTTGTCTAGACTCTATATGTCATAGGGTTTGACCTGAAGGTAATGTTGTCTAGACTCTATATGTCATAGGGTTTGACCTGAAGGTAATGTTGTCTAGACTATATATGTCATAGGTTGTGACCTGAAGGTAATGTTGTCTAGACTCTATATGTCATAGGGTGTGACCTGAAGGTAATGTTGTCTAGAATCTATATGTCATAAGGTAATGCAGTTTAGGACTCTATATGTCATAGGGTTTGACCTGAAGGTAATGTTGTCTAGACTCTATATGTCATAGTGTTTGACCTGAAGGTAATGTTGTCTAGACTCTATATGTCATAGGGTAATGTTGTCTAGACTCTATATGCCATAGGGTAATGGTGTCTACTCTCTATATGTCATAGGGTTTGACCTGAAGGTAATGTTGTCTAGACTCTATATGTCATAGGGTAATGTTGTCTAGACTCTATATGCCATAGGGTAATGTTGTCTAGACTCTATATGTCATAGGGTAATGGTGTCTACTCTCTATATGTCATAGGGTTTGACCTGAAGGTAATGTTGTCTAGACTCTATATTTCATAGGGTTTGAACTGAAGGTAATGTTGGCTAGACTCTATATGTCATAAGGTAATGTTGTCTAGACTCTATATGTCATAGGGTGTGACCTGAAGGTAATGTTGTCTAGTCTCTATATGTCATAGGGTGTGACCTGAAGGTAATGTTGTCTAGACTCTATATGTCATAGGGTTTGACCTGAAGGTAATGTTGTCTAGACTCTATATGTCATAGCGTTTGACCTGAAGGTAATGTTGTCTAGACTCTATATGTCATAGGGTAATGTTGTCTAGACTCTATATGTCATAGGATAATGGTGTCTACTCTCTATATGTCATAGGGTTTGACCTGAAGGTAATGTTGTCTAGACTCTATATGTCATAGGGTGTGACCTGAAGGTAATGTTGTCTAGACTCTATATTTCATAGGGTTTGACCTGAAGGTAATGTTGGCTAGACTCTATATGTCATAGGGTAATGTTGTCTAGACTCTATATGTCATAGGGTTTGACCTGAAGGTAATGTTGTCTAGACTCTATATGTCATAGGGTGTGACCTGAAGGTAATGTTGTCTAGTCTCTATATGTCATAGGGTGTGACCTGAAGGTAATGTTGTCTAGACTCTATATGTCATAGGGTTTGACCTGAAGGTAATGTTGTCTAGACTCTATATGTCATAGGGTGTGACCTGGAGGTAATGTTGTCTAGACTCTATATGTCATAGGTTGTGACCTGAAGGTAATGTTGTCTAGACTCTATATGTCATAGGGTGTGACCTGAAGGTAATGTTGTCTAGACTCTATATGTCATAGGGTAATGTTGTCTAGACTCTATATGTCATAGGGTTTGACCTGAAGGTAATGTTGTCTAGACTCTATATGTCATAGGGTGTGACCTGAAGGTAATGTTGTCTAGACTCTATATGTCATAGGGTAATGTTGTCTAGACTCTATATGTCATAGGGTTTGACCTGAAGGTAATGTTGTCTAGACTCTATATGTCATAGGGTTTGACCTGAAGGTAATGTTGTCTAGACTCTATATGTCATAGGGTGTGACCTGAAGGTAATGTTGTCTAGACTCTATATTTCATAGGGTTTGACCTGAAGGTAATGTTGGCTAGACTCTATATGTCATAAGGTAATGTTGTCTAGACTCTATATGTCATAGGGTTTGACCTGAAGGTAATGTTGTCTAGACTCTATATGTCATAGGGTTTGACCTGAAGGTAATGTTGTCTAGACTCTATATGTCATAGGGTAATGTTGTCTAGACTCTATATGTCATAGGGTAATGGTGTCTACTCTCTATATGTCATAGGGTTTGACCTGAAGGTAATGTTGTCTAGACTCTATATGTCATAGGGTGTGACCTGAAGGTAATGTTGTCTAGACTCTATATTTCATAGGGTTTGACCTGAAGGTAATGTTGGCTAGACTCTATATGTCATAGGGTAATGTTGTCTAGACTCTATATGTCATAGGGTTTGACCTGAAGGTAATGTTGTCTAGACTCTATATGTCATAGGGTTTGACCTGAAGGTAATGTTGTCTAGACTCTATATGTCATAGGTTGTGACCTGAAGGTAATGTTGTCTAGACTCTATATGTCATAGTGTTTGACCTGAAGGTAATGTTGTCTAGACTCTATATGTCATAGGGTGTGACCTGAAGGTAATGTTGTCTAGACTCTATATGTCATAAGGTAATGTTGTCTAGACTCTATATGTCATAGGGTGTGACCTGAAGGTAATGTTGTCTAGACTCTATATGTCATAGGGTTTGACCTGAAGGTAATGTTGTCTAGACTCTATATGTCATAGGGTGTGACCTGAAGGTAATGTTGTCTAGACTCTATATGTCATAGGGTTTGACCTGAAGGTAATGTTGTCTAGACTCTATATGTCATAAGGTAATGTTGTCTAGACTCTATATGTCATAGGGTTTGACCTGGAGGTAATGTTGTCTAGACTCTATATGTCATAGGGTGTGACCTGAAGGTAATGTTGTCTAGACTCTATATGTCATAGGGTTTGACCTGAAGGTAATGTTGTCTAGACTCTATATGTCATAGGGTAATGTTGTCTAGACTCTATATGTCATAGGGTTTGACCTGAAGGTAATGTTGTCTAGACTCTATATGTCATAGGGTTTGACCTGAAGGTAATGTTGTCTAGACTCTATATGTCATAGGTTGTGACCTGAAGGTAATGTTGTCTAGACTCTATATGTCATAGGGTTTGACCTGAAGGTAATGTTGGCTAGACTCTATATGTCATAGGGTAATGTTGTCTAGACTCTATATGTCATAGGGTTTGACCTGAAGGTAATGTTGTCTAGACTCTATATGTCATAGGGTTTGACCTGAAGGTAATGTTGTCTAGACTCTATATGTCATAGGTTGTGACCTGAAGGTAATGTTGTCTAGACTCTATATGTCATAGGGTTTGACCTGAAGGTAATGTTGTCTAGACTCTATATGTCATAGGGTGTGACCTGAAGGTAATGTTGTCTAGACTCTATATGTCATAAGGTAATGTTGTCTAGACTCTATATGTCATAGGGTGTGACCTGAAGGTAATGTTGTCTAGACTCTATATGTCATAGGGTGTGACCTGAAGGTAATGTTGTCTAGACTCTATATGTCATAGGGTGTGACCTGAAGGTAATGTTGTCTAGACTCTATATGTCATAGGGTGGGACCTGAAGGTAATGTTGTCTAGACTCTATATGTCATAGGGTGTGACCTGAAGGTAATGTTGTCTATACTCTATATGTCATAGGGTTTGACCTGAAGGTAATGTTGTCTAGACTCTATATGTCATAGGGTTTGACCTGAAGGTAATGTTGTCAAGACTCTATATGTCATAGGGTGTGACCTGAAGGTAATGTTGTCTATACTCTATATGTCATAGGGTTTGACCTGAAGGTAATGTTGTCTAGACTCTATATGTCATAGGGTTTGACCTGAAGGTAATGTTGTCTAGACTCTATATGTCATAGGGTGTGACCTGAAGGTAATGTTGTCTATACTCTATATGTCATAGGGTTTGACCTGAAGGTAATGTTGTCTAGACTCTATATGTCATAGGGTTTGACCTGAAGGTAATGTTGTCTAGTCTCTATATGTCATAGGGTTTGACCTGAAGGTAATGTTGTCTAGACTCTATATGTCATAGGGTGTGACCTGAAGGTAATGTTGTCTAGACTCTATATGTCATAGGGTTTGACCTGAAGGTAATGTTGTCTAGACTCTATATGTCATAGGGTTTGACCTGAAGGTAATGTTGTCTAGACTCTATATTTCATAGGGTTTGACCTGAAGGTAATGTTGTCTAGACTCTATATGTCATAGGGTAATGTTGTCTAGACTCTATATGTCATAGGGTGGGACCTGAAGGTAATGTTGTCTAGACTCTATATATCATAGGGTTTGACCTGAAGGTAATGTTGTCTAGACTCTATATGTCATAGGGTAATGTTGTCTAGACTCTATATGTCATAGGGTAATGTTGTCTAGACTCTATATGTCATAGGGTTTGACCTGAAGGTAATGTTGTCTAGACTCTATATGTCATAGGGTGGGACCTGAAGGTAATGTTGTCTAGACTCTATATGTCATAGGGTAATGTTGTCTAGACTCTATATGTCATAAGGTAATGTTGTCTATACTCTATATGTCATAGGGTAATGTTGTCTATACTCTATATGTCATAGGGTGGGACCTGAAGGTAATGTTGTCTAGACTCTATATGTCATAGGGTTTCTGCAGCATTGAAGGTCTCCAAGAACACAGTGGCCTCCATCATTCTTAAATGGAAGAAATTTAGAACCACCAAGACTCTTCCTAGAGCTGGCCGCCCGGCCAAACTGAGCAATCGGGGAAGAAGGGCCTTGGTCAGGGAGGTGACCAAGAACCAGATGGTCACTCTGACAAAGCCCCAGAGTTCCTCTGTGGAGATGGGAGAACCTTCCAGAAGGACAACAATCTCTGCAGCACTCCACCAATCAGGCCTTTATGGAAGAGTGGCAAGACGAAAGCCACTCCTCAGGAAAAGGCACATGACAGCCCGCTTGGAGTTTGCCTAAAGGCATCTAAAGGACTCTCAGACCATGAGAAACAAGATTCTCTGGTCTGATGAAACCAAGATTGAACTCCTTGGCCTGAATGCAAAGCGTCACGTCTGGAGGAAACATGCCACCATCTCTACGGTGAAACATGGTGGTGGCAGTATCATGCTGTGGGGATGTTTTTCAGCGGCAGGGACTGAGAAACTAGTCAGGATCGAGGGAAAGATGAACGGAGCAAAGTACAGAGAGATCCTTGATGAAAACCTGCTCCAGAGCACTCAGGACCTCAGACTGGGGTGAAGGTTCACCTTCCAACAGGACGACAACCCTAAGCACACAGCCAAGACATCGCAGGAGTGGCCTCGGGACAAGTCTCTGAATGTCCTTGAGTGGCCCAACCAGAGCCCGGACTTGAACCCGATCAAACATCTCTGGAGAGATCTGAAAATAGCTGTGCAGTGATGCTCCCCATCCAACCTGACAGAGCTTGAGAGGATCTGCAGAAAAGAATGGGAGAAACTCCCCAAATACAGGTGTGCCAAGCTTGTAGCGTCATACCCAAGAAGACTCGAGGCTGTAATCACTGCCAAAGGTCCTTCAACAAAGTACTGAGTAAAGGGTCTGAATACTTATGTAAACGTGGTATTTCTGGGGTTTTTAAAACTTGTTTTTGCTTTGTCATTGTGGGGTATTGTGTGTAGATTGATGAGGGGAAAAAACAATTGAATCCATTTTAGAACAAGGCTGTAATGTAACAAAATGTGTAAAAAGTCAAGGGGTCTGAATACTTTCAGAATAGACTGTAGACTAATAGACCATGGCCCATCTCTCTCCCCTCCCTCCCTCCCCCCTCCCTCCCTGTCTCTCTCCCCCTCCCTCCCTGTCTCTCTCCCCTTCCCTCTCCCTCCCTCTCCCTCCCTGTCTGTCTCCCTCCCCTTCCCTCCCTGTCTCTCTCCCCCTCTCCCCTTCCCTCCCTGTATCTCTCCCCCTCTCCCCCTCTCCCCTTCCCTCCCTGTCTCTCTCCCCTTCCCTCCCTGTCTCTCTCCCCCTCCATCCCTGTCTCCCTCCCCTTCCCTCTCCCTCCCTGTCTCTCTCTCTCCCTCCCCCTCTCCCCTTCCCTTTCCCCCTCCCTCCCTGTCTTTCTCCCTCTCCCCTTCCCTCTCCCTCCCTGTCTGTCTCCCTCCCTCTCCCTCTCCCTCTCCCTCTCCCTCTCCCTCTCCCTCTCCCTCTCCCTCCCTGTCTGTGTCCCTCCCCTTCCCTCTCCCTCCCTGTCTCTCACCCTCCCCCTCTCCCCTTCCCTTTCCCCTTCCCTCTCCCCTTCCCTCTCCCTCCCTATCTCTCTCCCTCTCCCTCCCTGTCTCTCTGCCCCTCCCTGTCTCACTCCCCCCCTAATTAGGTAGCAAAGGATGTATCAGTGCGTCTGCACCATGAGTTGGAGAACGTGGAGGAGAAAAGGACGAAGACGGAGGAGGAGAACGAGCAGCTAAGGCAAAAGCTGATAGAGGTGGAGGTGACCAAGCAGGCCCTGCAAAACCAACTGGAGAAGGCCAAAGAGGTGAGGAGGGGGAGGAAAGGGGTGAGGTGGGGGGGACAGGGAGGGTTAGGGTTAGGTGGAGGTGACCAAACAGGCCCTGCAAAACCAACTGGAGAAGGCCAAAGAGGTGAGGAGGGGGAGGAAAGGGGTGAGGTGGGGGGGACAGGGAGGGTTAGGGGTAGACAGGGGAGGGTTTGGGTGGTGGGTTAGGGTTAGGTGGAGGTGACCAAACAGGCCCTGCACAACCAACTGGAGAAGGAGGTGATGAGGACACCTGCTGTCAGGGAGGGCAAGGTTCTGCAGTGTCATGTGACCGGCTGGATTCAAACCCAGGTCTCCTGCGTGCCACAACACTGTGTTAGCCTGCCGAGCTAAAGCCGAGACGTTAGCTCAGGGAGTTTTAACACAAGGGTCTGGTTACTCGTCACAAGCTTGTTAGTTAAGAGGTTCTAAGAGTCATCTTTTAATGATTGACAGTCTGTCTGTAAAGAACATTTAACTGTCCACAACAGATTCCACCAGTCATGTACAACAGTTAACAGGTCTATTATAATACAGGCCAGGTCTATTATAAAACTGGTCATGTCTACAGGCCAGGTCTACAGGCCAGGTATTAATATAATACAGGCCAGGTCTATTATAATACAGACTGGGCTGATGATGTCATCTTTATTCTCTTGCAGCTGTCGCTGAAGAGGAGAGGAGGCAGGGATGTTCAGAAAGAGAAGAGGATTCCACAGACTCCAATAGAGGTACGGCACTATGTTCAACAATGTTTTTACATCATTGTTATTCGTCAAACTATAACGACGAGAGACAAGACCAAAACATATATATATTCTTCTTCTCTACTCAGGAGGACAACGAAGATCTGAAATGCCAGCTAGCCTTCATCAAGGAGGAAGCCGTTTTAATGAGGAAGAAGATGGCTAAAATTGACAAGGAGAAGGACCGTCTGGAACACGAGCTGCAGAAGTACCGCTCTTTCTACGGGGACGTGGACAGCCCTGGGCCCAAGGGAGAGGCTGGGGGACCAGCTACCACCAGGGAGTCAGAGCTGAAACTGAGACTGAGACTGGTGGAGGAGGAGGCCAACATCCTGGGGAGGAAGATCGTAGAGCTGGAGGTGGAGAATAGAGGACTGAAGGCTGAACTGGAGGACATGAGAGACAGGTAAGGGGAGAGAGGGAGGGAGGGAGGGAGGGAGGGAGGGAGGGAGGGAGGGAGGGAGGGAATAGAGGACTGAAGGCTGAACTGGAGGACATGAGAGACAGGTAGGTAGGTAGGTAGGTAGGTAGGTAGGGAGGGAGGGAGGGAGGGAGGGAGGGAGGGAGGGAGGGAGGGAGGGAGGGAGGGAGGGAGGGAGGTCGTAGAGCTGGAGGTGGAGAATAGAGGACTGAAGGCTGAACTGGAGGACATGAGAGGGAGGGAGGGAGGGAGGGAGGGAGGGAGGGAGGGAGGGAGGGAGGGAATAGAGGACTGAAGGCTGAACTGGAGGACATGAGAGACAGGTAGGTAGGGAGGGAGGGAGGGAGGGAGGGAGGGAGGGGTAGAGGTAGAGAATAGAGGACTGAGGCCTGAACTGGAGGAGAGAAGAGACAGATAGGCCCAATGGACCCCTAAACCCTAAACACTAAACCCTACGCCTTATAGACTGGATGTACTTGTGGAGATCTGACAGGATTTGACAGGTGTCAGCAATATGGTAGTAGCTCCACCCTGCTCTCTGTTAGGCTAAATAGAAGTTTCACCATATTGCTTATACCAATCAAATCCTCTCAGATCTCCACATGTCTTTGTAAATAAACAAGATACATTTGATTGATTGATGTATTGATTGGTTGATGTGTTGATTGATTTATGTATTGATTGATGTATTGATTTATGTATTGATTGATGTATTGATTGATGTATGTATTGATTGATGTATTGATTGATGCATTGATTGATTGATGTATTGATTGATTGATGTATTGATTGATATATTGATTTATGTATTGATTGAGTGATGCATTGATTGATGTATTGATTGATTTATGCATTGATTGATGTATTGATTGATTGACGTGTTGATTGATGCATTGCCAGGGATGAGGTGGCTGGAGGCTCGGCTGAGCATGGCTGCAGCAGGGAGCAGGGAGAGGAACTCAGGGAGCTGAGACAGCAGCTACAGCTGGTGGAGGACGAGGCAGAGCTACTTAGGAGGAACCTGCAGGACTCAGAGGAGGACAACAACAAGGTGGCTCCCAAATGGCACCCTATTCCCTATATAGTGCACTACTTAGGCCAGGACCCAATGGCACCCTATTCCCTATATAGTGCACTACTTTAGACCAGAGCCCTATGGCACCCTATTCCCTATATAGTGCACTACTTTAGACCAGGACCCAATGGTACCCTATTCCCTATATAGTGCACTACTTTAGACCAGGGACCAAAGGGCTCTGATTGAAACTAGTGTGCTATATAGGGAATAGGGTGCAATTTGGAAAGCAGCTGTTTACATTCTACGTGTGAGTCATATAGTAGAGTATTTGTTATTACTGATCACATTTAGCTCTCTCACAACACCCCCTCGTAGCAACGTATCATCAGGCCAAATGGCCCCTCATAAGGTTTACCATGTATCTCCTGGGGGAAGGACACCTGGTCTCATAAGGTTTACCGTGTATCTCCTGGGGGAAGGACACCTGGTCTCATAAGGTATCTCCTGGGGGAAGGACACCTGGTCTCATAAGGTTTACCATGTACCTCCTGGGGGAAGGACACCTGATCTCATAAGGTTTACCGTGTACCTCCTGGGGGAAGGACACCTGGTCTCATAAGGTTTACTGTGTACCTCCTGGGGGAAGGACACCTGGTCTCATAAGGTTTACTGTGTACCTCCTGGGGGAAGGACACCTGGTCTCATAAGGTTTACCGTGTATCTCCTGGGGGAAGGACACCTGGTCTCATAAGGTTTACTGTGTATCTCCTGGGGGAAGGACACCTGGTCTCATAAGGTTTACTGTGTATCTCCTGGGGGAAGGACACCTGGTCTCATAAGGTTTACTGTGTACCTCCTGGGGGAAGGACACCTGGTCTCATAAGGTTTACTGTGTACCTCCTGGGGGAAGGACACCTGGTCTCATAAGGTTTACCGTGTATTTCCTGGGGGAAGGACACCTGGTCACATAAGGTTTACCGTGTATCTCCTGGGGGAAGGACACCTGGTCTCATAAGGTATCACCTGGGGGAAGGACACCTGGTCTCATAAGATTTACCATGTACCTCCTGGGGGAAGGACACCTGGTCTCATAAGGTTTACCGTGTACCTCCTGGGGGAAGGACACCTGGTCACATAAGGTTTACCATGTACCTCCTGGGGGAAGGACACCTGGTCACATAAGGTTTACCATGTATCTCCTGGAGGAAGGACACCTGGTCTCATAAGGTTTACCATGTATCTCCTGGAGGAAGGACACCTGGTCTCATAAGGTTTACCATGTACCTCCTGGGGGAAGGACACCTGGTCTCATAAGGTTTACCGTGTACCTCCTGGGGGAAGGACACCTGGTCACATAAGGTTTACCATGTACCTCCTGGGGGAAGGACACCTGGTCACATAAGGTTTACCATGTACCTCCTGGGGGAAGGACACCTGGTCTCATCCTGGGGGAAGGACACCTGGTCACATAAGGTTTACCATGTACCTCCTGGGGGAAGGACACCTGGTCACATAAGGTTTACCATGTACCTCCTGGGGGAAGGACACCTGGTCACATAAGGTTTACCATGTACCTCCTGGGGGAAGGACACCTGGTCTCATAAGGTTTACCATGTATCTCCTGGGGGAAGGACACCTGGTCTCATAAGGTTTACCATGTATCTCCTGGGGGAAGGACACCTGGTCTCATAAGGTTTACCATGTACCTCCTGGGGGAAGGACACCTGGTCTCATAAGGTTTACCATGTATCTCCTGGGGGAAGGACACCTGGCCTCATAAGGTATCACCTGGGGGAAGGACACCTGGTCTCATAAGGTTTACCATGTACCTCCTGGGGGAAGGACACCTGGTCTCATAAGGTTTACCATGTATCTCCTGGGGGAAGGACACCTGGTCTCATAAGGTTTACCGTGTATCTCCTGGGGGAAGGACACAGGACACGTACCCCAGGTTGAGAACCACAGATTTAACAGACGTTCTTTAATCCAGAGCCATTTTACAGTCAATTTAAGCTTTAAGGATTCTACCTGTTGGACGTGTCGTCTAACTCTCTAGTTCGTTCTGTACTCGGCGTCGTTGAGGGCAGAACTTAGAGTTAAGAAAGGTTGCAGGACATAATGGGCTGTGCTACCATGAGGTCCGCTCTTGTTTGACAGAAGGTAGTTTTATAATTAAAGTACATCCTGTTTCAATCCCCCCCCCCCCCCCCCCGCTACTAAATCTTTCTTTTAGGTGACGGGAGAGCTGAACAAGCTGAAGTACAAGGAGGGCTCCAGGCACGGCGCTGGTGGAGGAGGAGGTGGTGCCGGGGCAGCTGCAGACCGGGCCAAGGTGGAGGTCCTGCAGGAGGAGCTAAAGGCTGCCAGGCTACAGATCAACGAGCTGAGTGGCAAGGTGAGGCAGCGTGATGGACTACACTACCCACGATGCTCTGTGTATTTTTTTTTCTTTTCTGGCAAGGTTGGGGTCACTTCCATTTTAATTCCTTCAATTCAGGTGGAATTCCAATTTCTCTCAATGCTTCTCTGTGAGAACATGTTGGAAGTGGAATTTCAGTTTACTTCCTGAATTGATTGAATTGAAATGAAGCTGACAGTTGAAGCGAACATAATGCTATCCATCTCTAACGCTAACATAATGCTATCCATCGCTAACATAATGCTATTCATCTCTGACGCTAACATAATGCTATCCATCTCTAACGCTAACATAATGCTATCCATCTCTAACATAATGCTATCCATCTCTGACGCTAACATAATGCTATCCATCTCTAACATAATGCTATCCATCTCTGATGCTAACATAATGCTATCCATCGCTGACGCTAAAATAATGCTATCCATCTCTGACGCTAACATAATGCTATCCATCTCTGACGCTAACATAATGCTATCCATCTCTGACGCTAACATAATGCTATCCATCTCTGACGCTAACATAATGCTATCCATCTCTGATGCTAACATAATGCTATCCATCTCTGATGCTAACATAATGCTATCCTGTCTCTGACGCTAACATAATGCTATCCATCTCTGACGCTAACATAATGCTATCCATCTCTGACGCTAACATAATGCTATCCATCTATGACGCTAACATAATGCTATCCATCTCTGACGCTAACATAATGCTATCCTGTCTCTGAAGCTAACATAATGCTATCCATCTCTGACGCTAACATAATGCTATCCATCTCTGACGCTAACATAATGCTATCCTGTCTCTGAAGCTAACATAATGCTATCCATCGCTGACGCTAACATAATGCTATCCATCTCTGACGCTAACATAATGCTATCCTGTCTCTGAAGCTAACATAATGCTATCCTGTCTCTGACGCTAACATAATGCTATCCATCTCTGACGCTAACATAATGCTATCTATCCATCTCTGACGCTAACATAATGCTATCCTGTCTCCTTACCTCTACAGGTGATGCAGATGCAGTATGAGAACCGAGTCCTCCTGTCCAACATGCAGCGCTACGACCTGGCATCACACCTGGGCATCAGGGCCAGCCCCCGGGAAAGTGACGCGGAGAGTGACGGAGGAGACGACGCCTCCACCTCGTCACGCTTCCCACCCCACCGTAAACGAGAAGGCCCCGTCGGAGGGGAGAGCGACTCGGACGAGGTGATACAGCATCATGTACCACAGTAACCCATAATGCTTTGTTGTATTGAATACGGTGAAAGCTGACAAGCTGACAAGCTAACCTAAGGTTATCCCGTCTCCCCTACCAATCCAGGTGCGTAACATCCGGTGCCTGACCCCCACCCGCTCCCTCTACTCCCCCGAGAGCCGCTTCCTCCCCCGCAGCCTGAAGGACCGGCAGCAGATGGTAGACATCCGTATAGAAGCAGAGCGGCTGGGCCGCACCATCGACAGGCTGATAGCAGACACCAGTACCATCATGGCTGAGGCACGGGTCTACATGGTCTCCAACGGGGAGCTTTACGAGGAGGAAGGGAGCACCGTCAGGGAGCACGAGTTGTTGTACAGGATCACCGCTCAGATGAAGGCCTTCAGGAAGGAGCTGCAGGGCTTTATAGACAGACTGGATGTCCCCAAGCCAGAGGACAAAGAGGAGGAGGAACCACTGTCTGTAAGTTGAACAGAGTTAGACACACACCAGGGTTTCCGTTGGCCTTTTGACACCCCCCCACCCGCTCTCTTAAATGTCCGGTAAATTAAAATGTCCGGCGCCACATTTCCTGACGGAAACCCTGGCACACACTTACACACACCCATTAGTGCACACACATGCACAGTACACACACACACACACATGCACAGTACACACACACACACACACACACACACACACACACACACACACACACACACACACACACACACACACACACACACACACACACACACACACACACACACACACACACACACACACACACTAGTGTCTGGAGAAACATGATTGCTACATTGTTTAGTAGATGTATGCATTGTAGACATGTCAGTATTACATCTACTGTAGGACAGGCCTCTATTTGGTCTGAATGTCAGTATTACATCTACTGCAGGACAGGCCTCTATTTGGTCTGAATGTCAGTATTACATCTACTGTAGGACAGGCCTCTATTTGGTCTGAATGTCAGTATTACATCTACTGTAGGACAGGCCTCTATTTGGTCTGAATGTCAGTATTACATCTACTGTAGGACAGGCCTCTATTTGGTCTGAATGTCAGTATTACATCTACTGTAGGACAGGCCTCTATTTGGTCTGAATGTCAGTATTACATCTACTGTAGGACAGGCCTCTATTTGGTCTGAATGTCAGTATTACATCTACTGTAGGACAGGCCTCTATTTGGTCTGAATGTCAGTATTACATCTACTGTAGGACAGGCCTCTATTTGGTCTGAATGTCAGTATTACATCTACTGTAGGACAGGCCTCTATTTGGTCTGAATGTCAGTATTACATCTACTGTAGGACAGGCCTCTATTTGGTCTGAATGTCAGTATTACATCTACTGTAGGACAGGCCTCTATTTGGTCTGAATGTCAGTATTACATCTACTGTAGGACAGGCCTCTATTTGGTCTGAATGTCAGTATTACATCTACTGCAGGACAGGCCTCTATTTGGTCTGAATGTCAGTATTACATCTACTGTAGGACAGGCCTCTATTTGGTCTGAATGTCAGTATTACATCTACTGTAGGACAGGCCTCTATTTGGTCTGAATGTCAGTATTACATCTACTGCAGGACAGTCCTCTATTTGGTCTGAATGTCAGTATTACATCTACTGTAGGACAGGCCTCTATTTGGTCTGAATGTCAGTATTACATCTACTGTAGGACAGGCCTCTATTTGGTCTGAATGTCAGTATTACATCTACTGTAGGACAGGCCTCTATTTGGTCTGAATGTCAGTATTACATCTACTGTAGGACAGGCCTCTATTTGGTCTGAATGTCAGTATTACATCTACTGCAGGACAGGCCTCTATTTGGTCTGAATGTCAGTATTACATCTACTGTAGGACAGGCCTCTATTTGGTCTGAATGTCAGTATTACATCTACTGCAGGACAGGCCTCTATTTGGTCTGAATGTCAGTATTACATCTACTGCAGGACAGGCCTCTATTTGGTCTGAATGTCAGTATTACATCTACTGCAGGACAGGCCTCTATTTGGTCTGAATGTCAGTATTACATCTACTGTAGGACAGGCCTCTATTTGGTCTGAATGTCAGTATTACATCTACTGTAGGACAGGCCTCTATTTGGTCTGAATGTCAGTATTACATCTACTGTAGGACAGGCCTCTATTTGGTCTGAATGTCAGTATTACATCTACTGTAGGACAGGCCTCTATTTGGTCTGAATGTCAGTATTACATCTACTGTAGGACAGGCCTCTATTTGGTCTGAATGTCAGTATTACATCTACTGTAGGAAAGGCCTCTATTTGGTCTGAATGTCAGTATTACATCTACTGTAGGACAGGCCTCTATTTGGTCTGAATGTCAGTATTACATCTACTGTAGGACAGGCCTCTATTTGGTCTGAATGTCAGTATTACATCTACTGTAGGACAGGCCTCTATTTGGTCTGAATGTCAGTATTACATCTACTGCAGGACAGGCTTCTATTTGGTCTGAATGTCAGTATTACATCTACTGTAGGACAGGCCTCTATTTGGTCTGAATGTCAGTATTACATCTACTGTAGGACAGGCCTCTATTTGGTCTGAATGTCAGTATTACATCTACTGCAGGACAGGCCTCTATTTGGTCTGAATGTCAGTATTACATCTACTGCAGGACAGGCTTCTATTTGGTCTGAATGTCAGTATTACATCTACTGCAGGACAGGCCTCTATTTGGTCTGAATGTCAGTATTACATCTACTGTAGGACAGGCCTCTATTTGGTCTGAATGTCAGTATTACATCTACTGTAGGACAGGCCTCTATTTGGTCTGAATGTCAGTATTACATCTACTGCAGGACAGGCCTCTATTTGGTCTGAATGTCAGTATTACATCTACTGTAGGACAGGCCTCTATTTGGTCTGAATGTCAGTATTACATCTACTGTAGGACAGGCCTCTATTTGGTCTGAATGTCAGTATTACATCTACTGTAGGACAGGCCTCTATTTGGTCTGAATGTCAGTATTACATCTACTGCAGGACAGGCTTCTATTTGGTCTGAATGTCAGTATTACATCTACTGTAGGACAGGCCTCTATTTGGTCTGAATGTCAGTATTACATCTACTGTAGGACAGGCCTCTATTTGGTCTGAATGTCAGTATTACATCTACTGCAGGACAGGCCTCTATTTGGTCTGAATGTCAGTATTACATCTACTGCAGGACAGGCTTCTATTTGGTCTGAATGTCAGTATTACATCTACTGCAGGACAGGCCTCTATTTGGTCTGAATGTCAGTATTACATCTACTGTAGGACAGGCCTCTATTTGGTCTGAATGTCAGTATTACATCTACTGTAGGACAGGCCTCTATTTGGTCTGAATGTCAGTATTACATCTACTGCAGGACAGGCCTCTATTTGGTCTGAATGTCAGTATTACATCTACTGTAGGACAGGCCTCTATTTGGTCTGAATGTCAGTATTACATCTACTGTAGGACAGGCCTCTATTTGGTCTGAATGTCAGTATTACATCTACTGCAGGACAGGCCTCTATTTGGTCTGAATGTCAGTATTACATCTACTGTACGACAGGCTTCTATTTGGTCTGAATGTCAGTATTACATCTACTGTAGGACAGGCCTCTATTTGGTCTGAATGTCAGTATTACATCTACTGTAGGACAGGCCTCTATTTGGTCTGAATGTCAGTATTACATCTACTGTAGGACAGGCCTCTATTTGGTCTGAATGTCAGTATT
Organism: Salvelinus alpinus; assembly: GCF_045679555.1. Classification (NCBI taxonomy): domain Eukaryota; kingdom Metazoa; phylum Chordata; class Actinopteri; order Salmoniformes; family Salmonidae; genus Salvelinus; species Salvelinus alpinus. The sequence continues at coordinate 6,461,247 of NC_092089.1, read as the reverse complement.
ACATCTACTGTAGGACAGGCCTCTATTTGGTCTGAATGTCAGTATTACATCTACTGTAGGACAGGCTTCTATTTGGTCTGAATGTCAGTATTGTTTAACCTGCTTTTAATCTGTTCTCTCTTCCTGTCTTTCTACCATTCTGTTTTCCTGACTCGTCCTCCTTCTCTGTCCAATTAACCCACCTAGATGTTTCAACCCATCATTCTGCTCATCCTCATCCTCGTCCTGTTCTCTTCACTCTCCTATACCACCATCTTCAAACTCGTCTTCCTCTTTACTCTCTTCTTCGTCCTGTAACGTCCGTCTCACTTTGCATAGACACATATTTTTGTTTAGTCATATTTTTATTTGGTTTTGTATTTTTATTTTGGAACATTCCCGTCTAAGGTCACACGTGATACGGGACACTATTCCACGTTTCAGCAGTTACTATTTACAAGCTTTTAACACACACTGGAGAAGACCACACACCTCTGGGACTGATACACTGGAGAAGACCACTCACCTCTGGGGTTGAGACACTGGAGAAGACCACACACCTCTGGGGCTGAGACACTGGAGAAGACCACACACCTCTGGGGTTGAGACACTGGAGAAGACCACACACCTCTGGGACTGAGACACTGGAGAAGACCACACACCTCTGGGACTGAGACACTGGAGAAGACCACTCACCTCTGGGGTTGAGACACTGGAGAAGACCACACACCTCTGGGGCTGAGACACTGGAGAAGACCACACACCTCTGGGGTTGAGACACTGGAGAAGACCACACACCTCTGGGACTGAGACACTGGAGAAGACCACACACCTCTGGGACTGAGACACTGGAGAAGACCACTCACCTCTGGGGCTGAGACACTGGAGAAGACCACACACCTCTGGGACTGAGACACTGGAGAAGACCACTCACCTCTGGGGCTGAGACACTGGAGAAGACCACACACCTCTGGGGTTGAGACACTGGAGAAGACCACACACCTCTGAGGCTGAGACACTGGAGAAGACCACACACCTCTGGGGTTGAGACACTGGAGGAGACCACACACCTCTGGGACTGAGACACTGGAGAAGACCACACACCTCTGGGACTGAGACACTGGAGAAGACCACACACCTCTGGGGCTGAGACACTGGAGAAGACCACACACCTCTGGGACTGAGACACTGGAGAAGACCACACACCTCTGGGGCTGAGACACTGGAGAAGACCACACACCTCTGGGGCTGAGACACTGGAGAAGACCACACACCTCTGGGACTGAGACACTGGAGAAGACCACACACCTCTGGGGCTGAGACACTGGAGAAGACCACACACCTCTGGGGCTGAGACACCGTATATTATTAGGTGAGTAGACAAGGTTAACAGTGAATGGTCCCTCATCTAACCTTATTTTAGAGGTCCCCCAGAACTCTGATGCAAAAGGCAGGAAGGAACAACAGTGTGCTGTGGGTGTATAGGAGGCCCAGTCTGTAAACCCACACAGTACCTACCTATGTATAGTACCCATGCATGTACAGTATAGCAGTGTTAGGGACACCTAATCCATCAACAGAGTATTCACCTGGAGTATAGCAGTGTTAGGGACACCTAATCCATCAACAGAGCAGTGTTAGGGACACCTAATCCATAAACAGAGTATTCACCTGGAGTATAGCAGTGTTAGGGACACCTAATCCACCAACAGAGCATTCACCTGGAGTATAGCAGTGTTAGGGACACCTAATCCACCAACAGAGTATTCACCTGGAGTACTGTGAAATGCGTACTTACGAGCCCTTAACCAACAATGCAGAGTTTTAAACGGTAAGAAATATGTACTACATAAAATAAATGAAAAATAGTAACTGCTGCTCTATGTACATAGTCATTGAACACTGATCACTTTAAATATGTTTATATACTGTTTTACCCACTTTATATATATTTATATATATATACTGTATTCTGATCAAGGCTCATCCTATATAACTACTGCTGTACACTCCTTTTCTATTCCTATATTGTCATAATGTATATACACACCATCATATACATACATGCCATTGCTCGTTCTGATATTTTTTGGGGGTGTAATTGTTGTGTTTTTGTTAGGTATTACTGCACTGCTGGACCTAGAAAACATACGCCATTTCGCTACACCTGCGATAACGTCTGCATAAAATATGTGCACATGACCAATAACATTTGATTTTGGGTTTGTTTCGGATGTGGACTTGTTTATCCCGTAAGTTCTACTGGCCACTGAGAACCGGGGGCGGGGCGGGAACACACGGCGATTCTCATCCGGCGGTGGGGATATGACGTCATAAACGGTATTAAGACCAGCTGTGAGGGAGAAGTACGCGGGGCTTTCGCGACTCGTCTGGTCGAGTTGTCCAATGAAAATAAATATAATTCTGACCAAGACGGTTATTTCCGTTGGATTTAGGGACCACTCTGATTTTCATTAACAATTGACCAGAAAGACCCGTTTTTTGGATAGCTTATTTTGGGTGTTTTGGGGGTGTTTTTGGAGGCCTTTAATACACAGCTGGACATTGCATAACAGGTAAGATGTTTTCAGATGTCCCGAGTCTATTCAGAGATTTGAAGGCAATGAAAGGTCTTGTGAAATAACGGAGCACAGCCTTTTCTTATATCAAAACAGGCTGCAAACTAACTGCGAATACAGACACGTGGTACCAGTGTTTGGCTTGGCTACTGCGTGTGTGTGTGTGTGTGTGTGTGTGTGAAGCCAATAAACAACCACTAGGTTATAACCAGCGAGCTGAACACATTTATCGCTATGGTAACGGTCACAACCGTTTCGGATAGCCTTAGTCTACCACTTGATCCACATTCCGCAGTCACAACTTCTTCAGAGCCCGCGACATAATGGTCCCGGTAGTAAACAGACGTGATTAATTCATATTTATTCAACCGTGGCGGGGGGCTTCCGCGCGACCTACTCCCGGCTCCGTTACTTAGTAGTCTACGCTACCCAGTGGGGTTATTGAGTAAAATGATATACGTGGTTCCAGGGTGTAAAAATAGTTCCCCAGCTCTTACATCAGTGGGCTAGGTGTATTATTGGGTACTCGTCCTGTCCCACGTAACAGCAGCTTACTGGGTGTTCGTCACCCACACAGTGCACTGCACAGGGCAGTAGCCTGGGCGATAACGTAGCACTCACTGCACAGGGCAGTAGCCTGGGCGATAACGTAGCATTGTACTTTTCAATGTAGGAATAACGAATAGCCGACAGAAGTTTGGATAATAAATCCAGATAGCATCAGTAAAGTTCCGCCGCATAATGACCGATTGTTGACCTTGGCGCGGCGCGGTGACATGGAAGGAACAGACGCGCACATCGCTGCATGGCCTCGAACTGCTGCTGGTTCAGCGTTAAGAGAGACGGACGCGGCCGGGGAAATCGCCGGCTTCGGATAATTATGCTGCTGCTGCTGCTGCAACTACAAAACCGAAGGCACCGGTCAACCGAAGGCTGTCCTCACTTTGTGTTTGTTTGTCACTGCACGTTGAGAAATGTGGAATGCTGCGTTCGGAAATGGGTCAGATTTGCGTAGTGGAGGAGGCGGCGGCGGCGGCGGGTACGTGCCAGCGCAGGACTGGGAATTCGTTCCCTGCTCCCGTCTTGAAAGAGAAAGAGAGAGGGGCAGAGGGAAGAGTCGCAGCCCGTTCAGGACGTTCTCCTCCCCGCCAACAGTCACTCCGTTCTACGAACAGTCTCATCCTGGAACGGTTGGAACATCAGTGGAACTTCCTCCGGGACATGAGCCAGGGACTCATCACTCCCGCCTGAAAAAGAAGTTTGAGCACTTAAAGAAACGCCACGGACAGGACAAGGAAGAATGGATACGAGAGAAGGAGATACTGTTAAGACAAGTTGCTGAGATACAAGTAGACCGAATTGAAATCATTTCACACTTCAGCACAGGGAGATGTTGTATTCTACGTGTTAGATGATACATCTGGTTCACTACTTGTTGCACTACGAGTTAGTTTTTTGTTCTGAGTGTTTCTGAATGTCACCAACTACAGTTAACTCTGTGCTGCTGTATTGATGCTGTAGTGATGCTGCAGTGATGCTGTATTGATGCTGTATTGATGCTGTATTGATGCTGTAGTGATTCTCAGGGTTGGGAGAACAGAGGGATTAATGATGCTGTATTGATTCTTTAGGGTGGGGAGAACAGAGTGATGAATGATGCTGTAGTGATGCTGTAGTGATGCTGTATTGATGATGTAGTGAAGCTGTATTGATTCTCAGGGTTGGGAGAACAGAGGGATTGATGATGCTGTATTGATTCTCAGGGAGGGGAGAACAGAGGGATTAATGATGCTGTATTGATTCTCAGGGAGGGGAGAACAGAGTGATTCCTGATGCTGTATTGATTCTCAGGGTGGGGAGAACAGAGGGATTAATGATGCTGTATTGATGCTGTAGTGATGCTGTATTGATTCTCAGGGTGGGGAGAACAGAAGGATTTTGTTGGATCTGAAGACTGTAGTGGAGGAGGTGCAGCTAGAGGTGAAGAGAGAGGAGGCGAAGAGGAGCGAGCTACAGCTGCAGTACACTAAGGACACATGTGCATGGCAACTGGAGAGAGCTGAGCTGAAATGCAGAATCGCACAGGTAAGAATACACTACACTATACTATATGGTCCTACACAATATGATACTATACTATGTGATACAACACTATACTATACTATACTATGTGATACAACACTATACTATACTATATGATACAACACTACTATATGATACAACACTATACTATACTATACTATATGATACAACACTATACGATACTATATGATACAACACTATACTATACAATATGATACAATACTATACTATACTATACAATATGATACAACACTATACAATACAATATGATACAATACTATACCATACTATACTATATGATACAACACTATACTATACAATATGATACAACACTATACTATACAATATGATAAAACACTATACTATACTATACAATATGATACTGTACTATACTATACAATGTGATACAACACTATACTATACTATACTATACAATATTATACTGTACTATACTATACAATGTGATACAACACTATACTATACAATATGATACTATACTATACTATATGATACACCACTATACAATATGGTACAGCACTATGCTATACTATATGATACACCACTATGCTATACAATATGATACAACACTATACTATACAATATGATACAATACTATACTATACAATGTGATACTATATTATACAATATGATACAACACTATACTATACTATACAACATGCTACTATACTATACAGCGTGATACAACACTATACTATGCTATATGATACTATACAATATGATACTATACTATACAACATGATACTATATTATACTATACAATGTGATACAACACTATACTATACAATATGATACTATACAATATGATTCAACACTATACTATACAATATGATACAACACTATACTATACTATATGATACAACACTATACTATACAATATGTTACAACACTATACTATACAATATGATACAACACTATACTATACTATACAATATGTTACAACACTATACTATACAATGTGATACACCACTATACTATACAATATGATACAACACTATACTATACTATACAATATGATACAACACTATACTATACTATATGATACACCACTATACTATGCTATACAATATGATACAACACTATACTATACAATATGATACAACACTATACTATACTATATGATACAACACTATACTATACAATATGTTACAACACTATACTATATGATACAACACTATACTATATGATACACCACTATACTTTATGATACACCACTATACTATACTATATGATACACCACTATACTATATGATACAACACTATACTATACAATATGTTACAACACTATACTATACTATATGCTACAACACTATACTGCGCTATACTATGCTATACTATACGATACACCACTATACTACGTTATACTATACTATACTATATGATACAGCACAATAGAATAGAATGCCTACTTCATCAATTCAGTCATACTGCGTATCAACCTTCGTGGCATCAGTCTTTTCTCTTCATGCACGGCCCTTTGAAAACATATTATCACTGTCCACTAGACAGTATTCCATTAGTCTCTGTAGGACAGTCAGCCATCTCCCTCTATATCTCTCTCTGTGTTAGTACTGTAGGACACAGTCAGCCATCTCCCTCTATATCTCTCTGTGTTAGTATTGTAGGACACAGTCAGCCATCTCTCTCTATAATATCTCTCTCTGTCAGTACTGTAGGACACAGTCAGCCATCTCCCTCTATATATCTCTCTGTGTTAGTACTGTAGGACACAGTCAGCCATCTCCCTCTATATATCTCTCTGTGTTAGTACTGTAGGACACAGTCAGCCATCTCTCTCTATAATATCTCTCTCTGTCAGTACTGTAGGACACAGTCAGCCATCTCCCTCTATATATCTCTCTGTGTTAGTACTGTAGGACACAGTCAGCCATCTCCCTCTATATATCTCTCTGTGTTAGTACTGTAGGACACAGTCAGCCATCTCTCTCTATAATATCTCTCTCTGTCAGTACTGTAGGACACAGTCAGCCATCTCCCTCTATATATCTCTCTGTGTTAGTACTGTAGGACACAGTCAGCCATCTCCCTCTATATATCTCTCTGTGTTAGTACTGTAGGACACAGTCAGCCATCTCTCTCTATAATATCTCTCTCTGTCAGTACTGTAGGACACAGTCAGCCATCTCCCTCTATATATCTCTCTGTGTTAGTACTGTAGGACACAGTCAGCCATCTCCCTCTATATATCTCTCTGTGTTAGTACTGTAGGACACAGTCAGCCATCTCCCTCTATAATATCTCTCTCTGTGTCAGTACTGTAGGACACAGTCAGCCATCTCCCTCTATATATCTCTCTGTGTTAGTACTGTAGGACACAGTCAACCATCTCCCTCTATAATATCTCTCTGTGTCAGTACTGTAGGACACAGTCAGCCATCCCCCTCTATATCTCTCTGTGTCAGTACTGTAGGACACAGTCAGCCATCTCTCTCTATATCTCTCTCTGTGTTAGTACTGTAGGACACAGTCAGCCATCTCCCTCTATATATCTCTCTGTGTTAGTATTGTAGGACACAGTCAGCCATCTCCCTCTATATATCTCTCTCTGTGTCAGTACTGTAGGACACAGTCAGCCATCTCCCTCTATATATCTCTCTGTGTCAGTACTGTAGGACACAGTCAGCCATCTCCCTCTATATATCTCTCTGTGTTAGTACTGTAGGACACAGTCAGCCATCTCCCTCTATATCTCTCTCTGTGTTAGTACTGTAGGACACAGTCAGCCATCTCCCTCTATATATCTCTCTGTGTTAGTACTGTAGGACACAGTCAGCCATCTCCCTCTATATATCTCTCTGTGTCAGTACTGTAGGACACAGTCAGCCATCTCCCTCTATAATATCTATCTCTGTGTTAGTACTGTAGGACACAGTCAGCCATCTCCCTCTATAATATCTCTCTCTGTGTTAGTACTGTAGGACACAGTCAGCCATCCCCCTCTATATCTCTCTGTGTCAGTACTGTAGGACACAGTCAACCATCTCCCTCTATATCTCTCTCTGTGTTAGTACTGTAGGACACAGTCAGCCATCCCCCTCTATATCTCTCTGTGTCAGTACTGTAGGACACAGTCAGCCATCTCCCTCTATATATATCTCTGTGTTAGTACTGTAGGACACAGTCAGCCATCTTTCAGAGGCCTGTGATGTGGTTAGAAGAGTCATGCTGGCATCACATGGTGCCAGAGAGAATCAGTGGCTACACAGACTGGGATCTGTGAATGTGTGACCAATCAATTGGATGAGGGGATTCGGGGTCTGAAGAGAGACAGACAGAGGCCTACAGACAGACAGACAGACAGACAGACAGACAGACAGACAGACAGACAGACAGACAGACAGACAGACAGACATGCAAGACATGCAAGACAGACAGACAGACATGCAAGACAGACAGACAGACATGCAAGACAATGGACAGACTGTGTGGAAAACCAGAGTCTGGTTTCATGTAAACAGGGGATAGATATGGACTCATACTAAACAGGGGATAGATATGGACTCATACTAAACATGTAAACAGGGGATAGATATGGACTCATACTAAACATGTAAACAGGGGATAGATATGGACTCATACTAAACATGTAAACAGGGGATAGATATGGACTCATACTAAACAGGGGATAGATATGGACTCATACTAAACAGGGGATAGATATGGACTCATACTAAACATGTAAACAGGGGATAGATATGGACTCATACTAAACAGGGGATAGATATGGACTCATACTAAACATGTAAACAGGGGATCGATATGGACTCATACTAAACATGTAAACAGGGGATAGATATGGACTCATACTAAACAGGGGATAGATATGGACTCATACTAAACAGGGGATAGATATGGACTCATACTAAACAGGGGATAGATATGGACTCATACTAAACAGGGGATAGATATGGACTCATACTAAACATGTAAACAGGGGATAGATATGGACTCATACTAAACATGTAAACAGGGGATAGATATGGACTCATACTAAACAGGGGATAGATATGGACTCATACTAAACAGGGGATAGATATGGACTCATACTAAACAGGGGATAGATATGGACTCATACTAAACAGGGGATAGATATGGACTCATACTAAACATGGGATAGATATGGACTCATACTAAACAGGGGATAGATATGGACTCATACTAAACAGGGGATAGATATGGACTCATACTAAACAGGGGATAGATATGGACTCATACTAAACAGGGGATAGATATGGACTCATACTAAACATGGGATAGATATGGACTCATACTAAACAGGGGATAGATATGGACTCATACTAAACATGGGATAGATATGGACTCATACTAAACAGGGGATAGATATGGACTCATACTAAACAGGGGATAGATATGGACTCATACTAAACAGGGGATAGATATGGACTCATACTAAACAGGGGATAGATATGGACTCATACTAAACATGTAAACAGGGGATAGATATGGACTCATACTAAACAGGGGATAGATATGGACTCATACTAAACATGGGATAGATATGGACTCATACTAAACAGGGGATAGATATGGACTCATACTAAACAGGGGATAGATATGGACTCATACTAAACAGGGGATAGATATGGACTCATACTAAACAGGGGATAGATATGGACTCATACTAAACATGTAAACAGGGGATAGATATGGACTCATACTAAACAGGGGATAGATATGGACTCATACTAAACATGTAAACAGGGGATAGATATGGACTCATACTAAACAGGGGATAGATATGGACTCATACTAAACATGTAAACAGGGGATAGATATGGACTCATACTAAACAGGGGATAGATATGGACTCATACTAAACAGGGGATAGATATGGACTCATACTAAACATGTAAACAGGGGATAGATATGGACTCATACTAAACAGGGGATAGATATGGACTCATACTAAACATGTAAACAGGGGATAGATATGGACTCATACTAAACATGTAAACAGGGGATAGATATGGACTCATACTAAACATGTAAACAGGGGATAGATATGGACTCATACTAAACATGTAAACAGGGGATAGATATGGACTCATACTAAACAGGGGATAGATATGGACTCATACTAAACAGGGGATAGATATGGACTCATACTAAACAGGGGATAGATATGGACTCATACTAAACAGGGGATAGATATGGACTCATACTAAACATGGGATAGATATGGACTCATACTAAACAGGGGATAGATATGGACTCATACTAAACAGGGGATAGATATGGACTCATACTAAACAGGGGATAGATATGGACTCATACTAAACAGGGGATAGATATGGACTCATACTAAACATGGGATAGATATGGACTCATACTAAACATGGGATAGATATGGACTCATACTAAACAGGGGATAGATATGGACTCATACTAAACAGGGGATAGATATGGACTCATACTAAACATGGGATAGATATGGACTCATACTAAACAGGGGATAGATATGGACTCATACTAAACAGGGGATAGATATGGACTCATACTAAACAGGGGATAGATATGGACTCATACTAAACAGGGGATAGATATGGACTCATACTAAACAGGGGATAGATATGGACTCATACTAAACATGTAAACAGGGGATAGATATGGACTCATACTAAACAGGGGATAGATATGGACTCATACTAAACATGTAAACAGGGGATATATATGGACTCATACTAAACATGTAAACAGGGGATAGATATGGACTCATACTAAACATGTAAACAGGGGATAGATATGGACTCATACTAAACATGTAAACAGGGGATAGATATGGACTAAACAGACCTTTCATTTAACAGAGTAACACAACATCTCCTTACATAGGTCTGGAATTTAAGCATGACTGAAGCATAGAAACTGAATGTGTGTGTGTGTGTGTGTGTGTGTGTGTGTGTGTGTGTGTGTGTGTGTGTGTGTGTGTGTGTGTGTGTGTGTGTGTGTGTGTGTGTGTGTGTGTGTGTGTGTGTGTGTGTGTGTGTGTGTGTGTGTGTGTGTGTGTGTGTGTGTGTGTGTGTGTGTGTGTGTGTGTGCACATGCAGAGGGTGTGTGTGTGTGTGTGTGATAGTGATTGTGGGTGAAGCATGTACTGTACACCCCTGTGCTGTATGACCTAGTCATCTGTCAGGATTCCATATTGGTCCAGTACTACGAATATAAACAGTACAGTCTGTACACTAACTATTCATGAAGAAGAACTATGTCCAATGTCAAAACTATTACATGATCACAACACTACCAGCTTCTAGAACTCACTTGTTCTGATGGTTCTGTGTGAGTCCACAGTGTTCTATATTAATGATTGTCAGACCACATCAGCTTCTAGAATTCACTTGTTGTTCTGATGGTTCTGTGTGAGTCCACAGTGTTCTATATTAATGATTGTCAGACCACATCAGCTTCTAGAATTCACTTGTTGTTCTGATGGTTCTGTGTGAGTCCACAGTGTTCTATATTAATGATTGTCAGACCACATCAGCTTCTAGAATTCACTTGTTGTTCTGATGGTTCTGTGTGAGTCCACAGTGTTCTATATTAATGATTGTCAGACCACATCAGCTTCTAGAATTCACTTGTTGTTCTGATGGTTCTGTGTGAGTCCACAGTGTTCTATATTAATGATTGTCAGACCACATCAGCTTCTAGAACTCACTTGTTCTGATGGTTCTGTGTGAGTCCACAGTGTTCTATATGAATGATGGTTCTGATGGTTCTGTGTGAGTCGTCTACAGTGTTCTATATGAATGATTGGAATGTTGGTCTGGCATAGCCTGGTGATGTGCAGGGAGGGGTTAGCTCCATTGTAAAAGCTGTTTTCTCCTCTCAGCCACATCCTGCTGCTGCAGTTTACTTTATACACAGCCTGTGGTTGTCTCAAAGGGATCCCTATTTCCTACGGGTCCTGGTCAAAAGTAGTGCACTACTGTATGTAGGGAATAGGGTGCCAAGCATGCTGTGTCTTCAAGCTACCAGGGCTTACCACCAAGCATGCTGTGTCTTCCAGCTACCAGGGCTTACCACCAAGCATGCTGTGTCTTCCAGCTACCAGGGCTTACCACCAAGCATGCTGTGTCGTCCAGCTACCAGGGCTTACCACCAAGCATGCTGTGTCTTCGGGTTACCAGGGCTTACCACCAAGCATGCTGTGTCGTCCAGCTACCAGGGCTTACCACCAAGCATGCTGTGTCTTCCAGCTACCAGGGCTTACCACCAAGCATGCTGTGTCTTCAAGCTACCAGGGCTTACCACCAAGCATGCTGTGTCGTCCAGCTACCAGGGCTTACCACCAAGCATGCTGTGTCTTCGGGTTACCAGGGCTTACCACCAAGCATGCTGTGTCGTCCAGCTACCAGGGCTTACCACCAAGCATGCTGTGTCTTCCACCTACCAGGGCTTACCACCAAGCATGCTGTGTCGTCCAGCTACCAGGGCTTACCACCAAGCATGCTGTGTCTTCCAGCTACCAGGGCTTACCACCAAGCATGCTGTGTCTTCCAGCTACCAGGGCTTACCACCAAGCATGCTGTGTCTTCCAGCTACCAGGGTTTACCACCAAACATGCTGTGTCTTCGGGTTACCAGGGCTTACCACCAAGCATGCTGTGTCTTCAAGCTACCAGGGCTTACCACCAAGCATGCTGTGTCTTCAAGCTACCAGGGCTTACCACCAAGCATGCTGTGTCTTCGGGTTACCAGGGCTTACCACCAAGCATGCTGTGTCTTCCACCTACCAGGGCTTACCACCAAGCATGCTGTGTCTTCCAGCTACCAGGGCTTACCACCAAGCATGCTGTGTCTTCGAGCTACCAGGGCTTACCACCAAGCATGCTGTTTCTTCAAGCTACCAGGGCTTACCACCAAGCATGCTGTGTCTTCCAGCTACCAGGGCTTACCACCAAGCATGCTGTGTCTTCCAGCTACCAGGGTTTACCACCAAGCATGCTGTGTCTTCCAGCTACCAGGGCTTACCACCAAGCATGCTGTGTCTTCCAGCTACCAGGGTTTACCACCAAGCATGCTGGGTCTTCCAGCTACCAGGGTTTACCACCAAGCATGCTGTGTCTTCGAGCTACCAGGGCTTACCACCAAGCATGCTGTGTCTTCCAGCTACCAGGGTTTACCACCAAGCATGCTGTGTCTTCCAGCTACCAGGGCTTACCACCAAGCATGCTGTGTCTTCCAGCTACCAGGGTTTACCACCAAGCATGCTGTGTCTTCGGGTTACCAGGGTTTACCACCAAGCATGCTGTGTCTTCAAGCTACCAGGGCTTACCACCAAGCATGCTGTGTCTTCAAGCTACCAGGGCTTACCACCAAGCATGCTGTGTCTTCAAGCTACCAGGGCTTACCACCAAGCATGCTGTGTCTTCCAGCTACCAGGGCTTACCACCAAGCATGCTGTGTCTTCAAGCTACCAGGGCTTACCACCAAGCATGCTGTGTCTTCCAGCTACCGGGGCTTACCACCAAGCGTGCTGTGTCTTCCAGCTACCAGGGCTTACCACCAAGCATGCTGTGTCTTCAAGCTACCAGGGCTTACCACCAAGCATGCTGTGTCTTCAAGCTACCAGGGCTTACCACCAAGCATGCTGTGTCTTCGAGCTACCAGGGCTTACCACCAAGCATGCTGTGTCTTCAAGCTACCAGGGCTTACCACCAAGCATGCTGTGTCTTCAAGCTACCAGGGCTTACCACCAAGCATGCTGTGTCTTCAAGCTACCAGGGCTTACCACCAAGCATGCTGTGTCTTCAAGCTACCAGGGCTTACCACCAAGCATGCTGTGTCTTCAAGCTACCAGGGCTTACCACCAAGCATGCTGTGTCTTCAAGCTACCAGGGCTTACCACCAAGCATGCTGTGTCTTCCAGCTACCAGGGTTTACCACCAAGCATGCTGGGTCGTCCAGCTACCAGGGCTTACCACCAAGCATGCTGTGTCTTCCAGCTACCAGGGCTTACCACCAAGCATGCTGTGTCTTCCAGCTACCAGGGCTTACCACCAAGCATGCTGTGTCTTCCAGCTACCAGGGCTTACCACCAAGCATGCTGTGTCTTCCAGCTACCAGGGCTTACCACCAAGCATGCTGTGTCTTCCAGCTACCAGGGCTTACCACCAAGCATGCTGTGTCTTCCAGCTACCAGGGTTTACCACCAAGCATGCTGGGTCTTCCAGCTACCAGGGTTTACCACCAAGCATGCTGTGTCTTCCAGCTACCAGGGTTTACCACCAAGCATGCTGTGTCTTCCAGCTACCAGGGTTTACCACCAAGCATGCTGTGTCTTCCAGCTACCAGGGTTTACCACCAAGCATGCTGGGTCTTCCAGCTACCAGGGTTTACCACCAAGCATGCTGTGTCTTCCAGCTACCAGGGTTTACCACCAAGCATGCTGTGTCTTCCAGCTACCAGGGCTTACCACCAAGCATGCTGGGTCTTCCAGCTACCAGGGTTTACCACCAAGCATGCTGTGTCTTCCAGCTACCAGGGTTTACCACCAAGCATGCTGTGTCTTCCAGCTACCAGGGTTTACCACCAAGCATGCTGTGTCTTCCAGCTACCAGGGTTTACCACCAAGCATGCTGTGTCTTCCAGCTACCAGGGCTTACCACCAAGCATGCTGTGTCTTCCAGCTACCAGGGCTTACCACCAAGCATGCTGTGTCTTCCAGCTACCAGGGCTTACCACCAAGCATGCTGTGTCTTCCAGCTACCAGGGCTTACCACCAAGCATGCTGGGTCTTCCAGCTACCAGGGTTTACCACCAAGCATGCTGTGTCTTCAAGCTACCAGGGCTTACCACCAAGCATGCTGTGTCTTCCAGCTACCAGGGCTTACCACCAAGCATGCTGTGTCTTCCAGCTACCAGGGCTTACCACCAAGCATCCTGGGGCCGAGCTGGATATTTGCAGGCATATTTCTCCACATCCTTTAGCTGTTGGTCAAGCAGAAACATCTCACTCGTCCTTCCAGCCCCACCGCTCCCTGAGGAATGTATTTGACATTGTAACTCTGTACAGCATTGGCTGGTTGGTTGAGTCTCCTATTAATAGAGAGAGACCACGATGACACGGTCACATTTACACAAACACACAGACACAGACACAGACACACACACACACACACACACACACACACACACACACACACACACACACACACACACACACACACACACACACACACACACACACACACACACACACACACACACACTGTCCAGTCCTACAGTAGCAGGAGATGGCTGCTACTGTGTGTTTATTCTCTGTCTGCCAGCCTGTCTCCTCTGTGTTTTACTGTCTGTCTGCCAGCCTGTCTCCTCTGTGTTTTACTGTCTGTCTGCCAGCCTGTCTCCTCTGTGTTTTACTGTCTGTCTGCCAGCCTGTCTCCTCTGTGTTTTACTGTCTGTCTGCCAGCCTGTCTCCTCTGTGTTTTACTGTCTGTCTGCCAGCCTGTCTCCTCTGTGTTTTACTGTCTGTCTGCCAGCCTGTCTCCTCTGTGTTTTACTGTCTGTCTGCCAGCCTGTCTCCTCTGTGTTTTACTGTCTGTCTGCCAGCCTGTCTCCTCTGTGTTTTACTGTCTGTCTGCCAGCCTGTCTCCTCTGTGTTTTACTGTCTGTCTGCCAGCCTGCCAGCCAGCCTGTCTCCTCTGTGTTTTACTGTCTGTCTGCCAGCCTGCCAGCCGGTCTCCTCTGTGTTTTACTGTCTGTCTGCCAGCCTGTCTCCTCTGTGTTTTACTGTCTGTCTGCCAGCCTGTCTCCTCTGTGTTTTACTGTCTGTCTGCCAGCCTGTCTGGAGAACTGTAAGACTCTAGTCAACTATTGTTGATACAGGTCCTCCTGGAATATACATACCTCACTGATACAGGTCCTCCTGGAATATACATACCTCACTGATACAGGTCCTCCTGGAATATACATACCTCACTGATACAGGTCCTCCTGGAATATACATACCTCACTGATACAGGTCCTCCTGGAATATACATACCTCACTGATACAGGTCCTCCTGGAATATACATACCTCACTGATACAGGTCCTCCTGGAATATACATACCTCACTGATACAGGTCCTCCTGGAATACACATACCTCACTGATACAGGTCCTCCTGGAATATACATACCTCACTGATACAGGTCCTCCTGGAATATACATACCTCACTGATACAGGTCCTCCTGGAATACACATACCTCACTGATACAGGTCCTCCTGGAATATACATACCTCACTGATACAGGTCCTCCTGGAATATACATACCTCACTGATACAGGTCCTCCTGGAATATACATACCTCACTGATACAGGTCCTCCTGGAATATACATACCTCACTGATACAGGTCCTCCTGGAATATACATACCTCACTGATACAGGTCCTCCTGGAATATACATACCTCACTGATACAGGTCCTCCTGGAATATACATACCTCACTGATACAGGTCCTCCTGGAATATACATACCTCACTGATACAGGTCCTCCTGGAATATACATACCTCACTGATACAGGTCCTCCTGGAATATACATACCTCACTGATACAGGTCCTCCTGGAATATACATACCTCACTGATACAGGTCCTCCTGGAATATACATACCTCACTGATACAGGTCCTCCTGGAATACACATACCTCACTGATACAGGTCCTCCTGGAATACACATACCTCACTGATACAGGTCCTCCTGGAATATACATACCTCACTGATACAGGTCCTCCTGGAATATACATACCTCACTGATACAGGTCCTCCTGGAATATACATACCTCACTGATACAGGTCCTCCTGGAATATACATACCTCACTGATACAGGTCCTCCTGGAACATACATCTCTCACTGATACAGGTCCTCCTGGAATACACATACCTCACTGATACAGGTCCTCCTGGAATATACATACCTCACTGATACAGGTCCTCCTGGAATACACATACCTCACTGATATAGGTCCTCCTGGAATATACATACCTCACTGATACAGGTCCTCCTGGAATATACATACCTCACTGATACAGGTCCTCCTGGAATACACATACCTCACTGATACAGGTCCTCCTGGAATACACATACCTCACTGATACAGGTCCTCCTGGAATATACATACCTCACTGATACAGGTCCTCCTGGAATACACATACCTCACTGATACAGGTCCTCCTGGAATATACATACCACACTGCCAAGAAGAGCATCACCCTCCGTCTCAGTTTAACCTGTGAGTTACAGCAGTAGCCGTCTCTGTGTGTGTTCCTGTTCATGTTTGGTATGGAATAAACCGGACAGCTCCGGTCCATCCTGCCACTGCAATTACACAGAGCATTCAAAGACCTCACACAGACAGAGGATGCTTCCCAAATGGGACCCTAGTCCCTATATGGTGCACTATGGGCCCTGGTCAAAAGTAGTGCACTATATAGGGAATAGGATGCTATTTAGGACACGACCAGAGGGACCAGGGAGAAACAGTGTTCTCTTCGTACTCCATAACATCGTGACCCTTAGGTACGGGACCACCAGTACTCCATAACATCATGGCCCTTAGTTACAGGACCACCAGTACTCTATAACTTCATGGCCCTTAGTTACGGGACCACCAGTACTCCATAACTTCATGGTCCTTAGTTACAGGACCACCAGTACTCTATAACTTCATGGTCCTTAGTTACAGGACCACCAGTACTCTATAACTTCATGGCCCTTAGTTACGGGACCACCAGTACTCTATAACTTCATGGCCCTTAGTTACAGGACCACCAGTACTCTATAACTTCATGACCCTTAGTTACGGGACCACCAGTACTCTATAATGTCATGGCCCTTAGCTACGGGACCACCAGTACTCTATAACGTCATGGCCCTTAGTTACAGGACCACCAGTACTCCATAACTTCATGGCCCTTAGTTACGGGACCACCAGTACTCCATAACTTCATGGCCCTTAGTTACGGGACCACCAGTACTCTATAACGTCATGGCCCTTAGTTACAGGACCACCAGTACTCCATAACTTCATGGCCCTTAGTTACGGGACCACCAGTACTCTATAACTTCATGGCCCTTAGCTACGGGACCACCAGTACTCTTTAACTTCATGGCCCTTAGTTACGGGACCACCAGTACTCTATAACTTCATGGCCCTTAGTTACGGGACCACCAGTACTCTATAACTTCATGGCCCTTAGTTACGGGACCACCAGTACTCTATAACTTCATGGCCCTTAGTTACGGGACCACCAGTACTCTATAACTTCATGGCCCTTAGTTACGGGACCACCAGTACTCTATAACTTCATGGCCCTTAGCTACGGGACCACCAGTACTCTATAACATCATGGCCCTTAGGTACGGGACCACCAGTACTCTATAACTTCATGGCCCTTAGTTACGGGACCACCAGTACCCTATAACTTCATGGCCCTTAGTTACGGGACCACCAGTACTCTATAACTTCATGGCCCTTAGCTACGGGACCACCAGTACTCTATAACGTCATGGCCCTTAGTTACAGGACCACCAGTACTCTATAACTTGATGGCCCTTAGTTACGGGACCACCAGTACTCCATAACTTCATGGCCCTTAGTTACGGGACCACCAGTACTCCATAACTTCATGGCCCTTAGTTACGGGACCACCAGTACTCCATAACTTCATGGTCCTTAGTTACAGGACCACCAGTACTCTATAACTTCATGGTCCTTAGTTACAGGACCACCAGTACTCTATAACTTCATGGCCCTTAGTTACGGGACCACCTTTACTCTATAACTTCATGGCCCTTAGTTACAGGACCACCAGTACTCTATAACTTCATGGCCCTTAGCTACGGGACCACCAGTACTCTATAACTTCATGGCCCTTAGTTACGGGACCACCAGTACTCTATAACTTCATGGCCCTTAGTTACGGGACCACCAGTACTCTATAATGTCATGGCCCTTAGTTACAGGACCACCAGTACTCTATAACTTCATGGCCCTTAGTTACAGGAGCACCAGTACTCTATAACTTCATGGCCCTTAGTTACGGGACCACCAGTACTCTATAACTTCATGGCCCTTAGTTACAGGACCACCAGTACTCTATAACTTCATGGCCCTTAGTTACGGGACCACCAGTACTTCATGACCCTTAGTTACAGGACCACCAGTACTCTATAACTTCATGGCCCTTAGTTACGGGACCACCAGTACTCTATAACTTCATGGCCCTTAGTTACAGGACCACCTTTACTCTATAACTTAATGGCCCTTAGTTACAGGACCACCAGTACTCTATAACTTCATGGCCCTTAGTTACGGGACCACCAGTACTCTATAATGTCATGGCCCTTAGTTACGGGACCACCAGTACTCTATAATGTCATGGCCCTTAGTTACGGGACCACCAGTACTCTATAACTTCATGGCCCTTAGTTACAGGACCACCAGTACTCTATAACGTCATGGCCCTTAGTTACGGGACCACCAGTACTCTATAACTTCATGGCCCTTAGTTACGGCCCACCAGTTCTTCATGGCCCTTAGCTACGGGACCACCACGGGCCCTTGTCAAAAGTAGTTCACTTTATAGGTAATAGGATGCCATTTTGGATGCAAGTCTGTGTCTCCTTACAGAGAGAAGCATTGTCCTGGTCTCATTGTGTCTCCTTACTACAGAGAGAAGCATTGTCCTGGTCTCTTTCCAGCTCCACAGCCAGCATAGTTTCTCTAAGGGGTATATTGACCACAGAGAAAGAGAGGACTGATTCCCTTAACGCTGCCCTTCTTAACCCAAACCACTCACAGTCAACAGAGCTAAAGATCACTTCATGTGTTAGTATCCAAATACAAGATCTCCTGAATTGGCCTAAACAGCAGATGTGTGTGTCTGATTTATGGACACTAGGCAGGGTATTCTAGTGGTTAGAGCGTTGGACTAGTAACCGAAAGGTTGCTAGATTGAATCCCCCGAGCTGACAAGGTAAAAATCTGTCGTTCTGCCCCTGAACAAGGCAGTTAACCCACTGATCCCCGGTAGGCCGTCATTGTAAATAAGAATGTGTTCGTAACTGACTTGCCTAGTTAAATAAAGGCCTAGTTAAATAACGTTTTTTTTAAATGTATTCCCCTTTTCAACAACTACTCTGTAGATACGTCCAGAGACAGACAGGGAGATAGCTGTAGATAGGTCCAGAGAGAGACAGGGAGACAGGACCACGGACAGGAAAGGAACTGTGTAGAGGCAGCTGTGATATCCTGTCAGATGATGAGAGAGGGAGACAGAGGGAGGAGAGGTTGACCATAAACCCCTTTGAGTTATGATCTTTTAATCCCTTCCGTCCGTTCTCTGAATTCTCCCTTTCCTCTCCTCCCTCTGGTCCTTCTCTCCCTCCACCCCTCTTCCTGACACTCCCTGACATTCTCTCCCACCTAATTCTCTTGCCTGGTGTCTCTCCCTGCTTGCCTCTCTCTCTACTCCTCCTTCTCCATCTCCCTCTCTCCCTGCCTGCCTCTCTCTCTACTCCTCCTTCTCCATCTCCCTCTCTCCCTGCTTGCCTCTCTCTCTACTCCTCCTTCTCCATCTCCCTCTCTCCCTCCCTGCCTCTCTCTCTACTCCCCCTTCTCCATCTCCCCCTCTCCCCCTCCATCTCTCTCTTCCTGTCCAGTTGGAGGCTAGAGGAGGTCCTGTCGTTGAGGTGGGGCTGAGAACTCAGAGTCCAGAGCCCAGGGAGAGTACTCTACAGCGGGGGGACAGAGAGCAGCAGAGGAGGCTGCTGGTTGACACCCACACGGCCGCCATGGACGTGCGCTGCCGGCTGGAGCTCAGCGAGAAGGGCTGGGTCCGAGAGAAGTCTGAACTGCTGGAGAGATTCAACTCTGAGAGGAAGGAGTGGGAGAGCCAGCTGGGAGACATGCAGAGGAAGATAGAGGAGGTGAGATGGGTGAGAGGAGGTGAGAGGAGAGGAGGTGAGAGGAAGGAGTGGGAGAGCCAGCTGGGAGACATGCAGAGGAAGATAGAGGAGGGGAGAGGAAGGAGTGGGAGAGCCAGCTGGGATACATGCAGAGGAAGATAGAGGAGGTGAGATGGGTGAGAGGAGGTGAGATGAGAGGAGGTGAGAGGAGAGGAGGTGAGATAGAGGAGAGGAGGGGAGATGGAGGGGAGAGGAGGTGAGATGGGGGAGGAGGTGAGAGGAGGGGAGAGGAGGTGAGATGGGTGAGAGGGGGTGAGATGGAGGAGAGGTGTGATGGGTGAGATGAGTGAGATGAGTGAGAGGAGGTGAGAGGAGGTGAGAGGAGAGGAGAGAGGGTGAGATGGGTGAGAGGAGGTGAGATGGGTGAGAGGTGGGAGGAGAGGAGAGCTGGGAGGGGAGGTGGGAGGAGAGAGGAGAGGCGTAGAAAGGGAAGGAGATGAGGAGAGGTGTAGAAAGGGAAGAAGATGAGAGGAGAGGTGGAGAAAGGGAAGGAGATGAGGAGGTAGTGGGTAGCTAGTGAATGGAGGAGCCAAAGGGCACATCCAAAACAAAAGGCTCTAATCTGACACACTCAGGCTAGGAGAGGCTAGGAGATTAGCTTCCTAATGAGAAGAACAAAAGGCTCTAATCTGACACACTCAGGCTAGGAGAGGCTAGGAGATTAGCTTCCTAATGAGAAGAACAAAAGGCTCTAATCTGACACACTCGGGCTAGGAGAGGCTAGGAGATTAGCTTCCTAATGAGAAGAACAAAAGGCTCTAATCTGACACACTCAGGCTAGGAGAGGCTAGGAGATTAGCTTCCTAATGAGAAGAACAAAAGGCTCTAATCTGACACACTCAGGCTAGGAGAGGCTAGGAGATTAGCTTCCTAATGAGAAGAACAAAAGGCTCTAATCTGACACACTCAGGCTAGGAGAGGCTAGGAGATTAGCTTCCTAATGAGAAGAACAAAAGGCTCTAATCTGACACACTCAGGCTAGGAGAGGCTAGGAGATTAGCTTCCTAATGAGAAGAACAAAAGGCTCTAATCTGACACACTCAGGCTAGGAGAGGCTAGGAGATTAGCTTCCTAATGAGAAGAACAAAAGGCTCTAATCTGACACACTCAGGCTAGGAGAGGCTAGGAGATTAGCTTCCTAATGAGAAGAACAAAAGGCTCTAATCTGACACACTCAGGCTAGGAGAGGCTAGGAGATTAGCTTCCTAATGAGAAGAACAAAAGGCTCTAATCTGACACACTCAGGCTAGGAGAGGCTAGGAGATTAGCTTCCTAATGAGAAGAACAAAAGGCTCTAATCTGACACACTCAGGCTAGGAGAGGCTAGGAGATTAGCTTCCTAATGAGAAGAACAAAAGGCTCTAATCTGACACACTCAGGCGAGGAGAGGCTAGGAGATTAGCTTCCTAATGAGAAGAACAAAAGGCTCTAATCTGACACACTCAGGCTAGGAGAGGCTAGGAGATTAGCTTCCTAATGAGAAGAACAAAAGGCTCTAATCTGACACACTCAGGCTAGGAGAGGCTAGGAGATTAGCTTCCTAATGAGAAGAACAAAAGGCTCTAATCTGACACACTCAGGCTAGGAGAGGCTAGGAGATTAGCTTCCTAATGAGAAGAACAAAAGGCTCTAATCTGACACACTCAGGCTAGGAGAGGCTAGGAGATTAGCTTCCTAATGAGAAGAACAAAAGGCTCTAATCTGACACACTCAGGCGAGGAGAGGCTAGGAGATTAGCTTCCTAATGAGAAGAACAAAAGGCTCTAATCTGACACACTCAGGCTAGGAGAGGCTAGGAGATTAGCTTCCTAATGAGAAGAACAAAAGGCTCTAATCTGACACACTCAGGCTAGGAGAGGCTAGGAGATTAGCTTCCTAATGAGAAGAACAAAAGGCTCTAATCTGACACACTCAGGCGAGGAGAGGCTAGGAGATTAGCTTCCTAATGAGAAGAACAAAAGGCTCTAATCTGATACACTCAGGCTAGGAGAGGCTAGGAGATTAGCTTCCTAATGAGAAGAACAAAAGGCTCTAATCTGACACACTCAGGCGAGGAGAGGCTAGGAGATTAGCTTCCTAATGAGAAGAACAAAAGGCTCAAATCTGACACACTCAGGCTAGGAGAGGCTAGGAGATTAGCTTCCTAATGAGAAGAACAAAAGGCTCTAATCTGACACACTCAGGCTAGGAGAGGCTAGGAGATTAGCTTCCTAATGAGAAGAACAAAAGGCTCTAATCTGACACACTCAGGCTAGGAGAGGCTAGGAGATTAGCTTCCTAATGAGAAGAACAAAAGGCTCTAATCTGACACACTCAGGCTAGGAGAGGCTAGGAGATTAGCTTCCTAATGAGAAGAACAAAAGGCTCTAATCTGACACACTCAGGCGAGGAGAGGCTAGGAGATTAGCTTCCTAATGAGAAGAACAAAAGGCTCTAATCTGACACACTCAGGCTAGGAGAGGCTAGGAGATTAGCTTCCTAATGAGAAGAACAAAACAAAAGGAACAATCTGCTTTGAACCAACATGTGGCTCTCATTTGGCCTCCCGAGAAACACAGAGGAAAAACAGAGAGTCAGAGAGACATGTTTACCAAAGCATAGTCCTAACCTTACTACAGAGAGACATGTTTACCAAAGCATAGCCCTAACCTTACTACAGAGAGGCAGAGAGACAGAGAGACAGAGAGACAGAGAGACAGAGAGGCAGAGAGGAAGAGAGACAGAGAGACAGAGAGGCAGAGAGACAGAGAGACAGAGAGGCAGAGAGGCAGAGAGGCAGAGAGACAGAGAGACAGAGAGGCAGAGAGACAGAGAGGCAGAGAGACAGAGAGGCAGAGAGGCAGAGAGACAGAGAGGCAGAGAGACAGAGAGGCAGAGAGAGACAGAGAGACAGACAGACAGAGACAGAGAGACAGACAGAGGCAGAGAGACAGACAGAGAGGCAGAGACAGAGAGGCAGAGAGACAGAGAGGCAGAGAGACAGAGAGAGACCTATATAGGGAACAGAGGGACGTTAGGGAGGCATCCATTATGAAATAGTTCTCCAATAGTTCTCCTCCTACCACACAGACGGAGTGGTAGGAGGGGAAAGGTCATTCGTTCAGTTTAGCACTCTGAGTCTGTGGTCAGGTGTTTTCCTCTGGGTCCGTAGCCTGAGGAGTGAGTTGTGTTGTTCACTGAGTACCGTAGCCTGAGGAGTGAGTTGTGTTGTTCACTGAGTACCGTAGTGGGTTCCAGATGTCTGTTACGTATGGGATCGATGCCTTTATGACTATGGCTGTGTACGCCATACTTCTGTAACTCAAATGTCATCGAAAATGTGATCTACGTTAGCCCCAAAAGTCATTATATCACGAGAAGGCCAATAAACAGTAACTAGTAATGCTGTGTAACCCAAGAAAGGTAAAAAAAATCGTTATAAATTTCTGAGGTCTAGTCATTTTTTGAGGACACAAACTCAAGTAGACAGTACAAATATGATACAGTATTTTCAGTATTTTATACGACCTATTTCCTATTCAACAAAACTTTATATGAATAAGGCTTGAAATGACTTATATTTATTTTCAAAATATACTAGAATGGAGTTTATAAAATGACTAAGTGTATATAAGATTTTAAATCCTGTAACATATTTGTATGTTTAGATGTAGAGAAAATGTGCCGAATTTTCTAAAGGTCTCTCTTGATGGAAACGTCTCCCCCCCGTCGCTGTCAACGTCTCCCCCCCGTCGCTGTCAACGTCTCCCCCCCGTCGCTGTCAACGTCTCCCCCCCGTCGCTGTCAACGTCTCCCCCCGTCGCTGTCAACGTCTTCCCCCCCGTCGCTGTCAACGTCTCCCCCCCCCGTCGCTGTCAACGTCTCCCCCCCCCGTCGCTGTCAACGTCTCCCCCCCGTCGCTGTCAACGTCTCCCCCCCGTCGCTGTCAACGTCTCCCCCCCCCTTCGCTGTCAACGTCTCCCCCCCCCTTCGCTGTCAACGTCTCCCCCCCGTCGCTGTCAACGTCTCCCCCCCGTCGCTGTCAACGTCTCCCCCCCGTCGCTGTCAACGTCTCCCCCCCGTCGCTGTCGACGTCTCCCCCCGTCGCTGTCGACGTCTTCCCCCCGTCGCTGTCGACGTCTTCCCCCCGTCGCTGTCGACGTCTTCCCCCCGTCGCTGTCGACGTCTTCCCCCCGTCGCTGTCGACGTCTCCCCCCGTCGCTGTCGACGTCTCCCCCCGTCGCTGTCGACGTCTCCCCCCCGTCGCTGTCGACGTCGTCCCCCCGTCGCTGTCGACGTCGTCCCCCCGTCGCTGTCGACGTCGTCCCCCCGTCGCTGTCGACGTCTTCCCCCCGTCGCTGTCGACGTCTTCCCGCCGTCGCTGTCGACGTCTTCCCCCCGTCGCTGTCGACGTCTTCCCCCCGTCGCTGTCGACGTCTTCCCGCCGTCGCTGTCGACGTCTTCCCCCCGTCGCTGTCGACGTCTCCCCCCCGTCGCTGTCGACGTCTTCCCCCCGTCGCTGTCGACGTCTCCCCCCCGTCGCTGTCGACGTCTCCCCCCCGTCGCTGTCGACGTCTCCCCCCGTCGCTGTCGACGTCTCCCCCCCGTCGCTGTCGACGTCTCCCCCCCGTCGCTGTCGACGTCTCCCCCCCGTCGCTGTCGACGTCTTCCCCCCGTCGCTGTCGACGTCTTCCCCCCGTCGCTGTCGACGTCTTCCCCCCGTCGCTGTCGACGTCTTCCCCCCGTCGCTGTCGACGTCTCCCCCCCGTCGCTGTCGACGTCTCCCCCCGTCGCTGTCGACGTCTCCCCCCGTCGCTGTCGACGTCTCCCCCCGTCGCTGTCGACGTCTTCCCCCCGTCGCTGTCGACGTCTCCCCCCCGTCGCTGTCGACGTCTCCCCCCCGTCGCTGTCGACGTCTCCCCCCCGTCGCTGTCGACGTCTCCCCCCCGTCGCTGTCAACGTCTTCCCCCCCGTCGCTGTCAACGTCTCAGAGCGCTCGCTCGGCTTCCTGAACTCGTTAGGAAGTCGCCTTTTCATCTCATATTGATCTTGTCCGTCTACGACAAACAGAAAGTGAATTAAAAATCTATGAATTATTTTATGTTACTGGCTACTGGCGGCAGGTAGCCTAGTGGTTAGACCGTAGGACTAGTAACCGAAAGGTTGCTGGATCGAATCCCCGAGCTGACAAGGTAAAAATCTGTCGTTCTGCCCCTGAACAAGGCAGTTAACCCAATGTTCCCCGGTAGGCCGTCATTGTAAAATAAGAATTTGTTCTTAACTGACTTGCCTCGTTAAATAAAGGTTAAATAAAAAAATCTAAAATCTCTGAATGTGCTACAACGATGTAAGGATTCCAGGCATATGCTTTGTTAGTGTCTCAGCCAATAAGGTTCAGTCGGGACTTGATGGACAGTCGGAAGACCAAATGAAATGGTAGGAGGGACATTCAAGCTTCATACAGGCAGAAGAGACGTACTCCTGTGTTCGTGGTAACCACGGCCACCACTCCATCGCAAGTCTTTGTCATCTACGGTGTCCACAGATCGATTTTATACGTGAAAATGTCAGTCGGAAACCGGTACCAGAACTACGCAGGACTTTACATCGAAGAGTTTAAAACGTAAACATGTTATTAACACTCACAGACCTAGAATGAGATTATATTTCTGTCGTAACACTTTACGTCACGCCGACAGATATGAAACATTGTGATTCTGCCCTAATGCATCATGGGCAAGACCTGTGAAAGCATTTCCCACTGGCCACACACTGGTTGAATCCATGTTGTTTCTACGTCATTTCCCACTGGTCACACACTGGTTGAATCCACGTTGTTTCTACGTCATATAAATGATATGATATGACTCTCTCTCCTAGATGTACAACGAGGTGAAGGTGAGGCGTGAGGTATCTGGGGAGATGAGAGAACCTGTCGGAGAGATTACAGAGGAAGTTACCCTGAGAGTCAGCGTACATTCCACCAGCACAGGATCCAGCATGCTTAGCGACAACTCGACCTGCGACCCCAAAAGCAGCAGCAGCCAATCGGAGCCCGCCAACCAACACGGCTCCTACCCCCGTCGTCACGGCAACGACGACTTCGCCGCCCACAGAAACCGGGCGGATCACCGCGGCGACAGAGGAATCCCCCGTAACTATGACGACGGTGTTGGTAACCAGGAAGTGGACATGGCGGAACTGGAGACCATCCTGCGAGGGGTGATGGGGCGAGGGGTTGACAGAGACTCTCCCTCTAAAGGGGGTATGGTTAATGTCCAGCGCGCCTCCCACGGTGGACCTAGCGTAGGAGTAGCCCACAACACAGAGGTGAACTCTGGGACATGGAGTGACAAGAAGGAGAACACTACAGCCCTCAATGCCGTGAGTCACCACAGCGTTCCGTCCTCTATTGCTCCACCCTCTGAAGTCTATTTTTGTCTTTAGTAATGTACATCCCTCCTCTACTCCCTCCTCTCTCTCTCCCTCCCTCCTCTCCTCCCTCCTCTCTCTCTCCCTCCCTCCTCTACTGTCTCCTTCTCTCTCCCTCCCTCCTCTACTCCCTCCTCTTCTCTCTCCCTCCCTCCCTCCTCTCTCTCTCTCTCCTCTCTCTCTCCTCTCTCTCTCTCCTCTCTCTCTCTCCCTCCCTCTTCTCTCTCCCTCCCTCCTCTACTGTCTCCTTCTCTCTCCCTCCCTCCTCTACTCCCTCCTCCTCTTCTCTCTCCCTCCCTCCCTCCCTCCCTCCTCTCTCTCTCTCTCCTCTCTCTCTCCCTCCCTCCTCTACTCCCTCCCTCCTCTACTCTCTCCTTCTCTCTCCCTCTCTCCTTCTCTCTCCCTCCCTCCTCTACTCTCTCCTTCTCTCTCCCTCCCTCCTTTACTCCCTCTCTCCCTCCTCTACTCTCTCTCCCCTTCTCTCTCCTCTCTCTCTCGCCCTCCCTCCTCTCTCTCTCTCCCTCCCTCCTCTCTCTTCCTCTCCCTCTCTCCTTCTCTCTCTCTCCCTCCCTCCTCTCTCCCTCCCTCCCTCCCTCCTTCTCCCTCCTCTCTCTCTCTCCCTCTCCTCTCTCCCTCTCCTCCCTCCCTCCCTCCCTCCTCTCTCTAGGCCCTGAAGGAGATAGCCCGTGTGAGTGAAGAGCTGTGTAGCTACCAGGATGAGATCGGGAGGAAGTCCGTAGGGGACAAGAGGTAAGACTTTATCAACAAACTATTTCCTGTATAGTGCACTACTTTTGACCGTGGCCCATAGGGCTCTGTATAGGGAATAGGGTTCCTTTTGGGATACAGTCACTGTCTACCGATGGCTGGATCTAACCAGTACTCGGCTGGGAACACCATGGCACTTGGCTGGATCTAACCAGTACTCGGCTGGGAACACCCTGGCACTTGGCTGGATCTAACCAGTACTCGGCTGGGAACACCATGGCACTTGGCTGGATCTAACCAGTACTCGGCTGGGAATACCATGGCACTTGGCTGGATCTAACCAGTACTCGGCTGGGAACACCATGGCACTTGGCTGGATCTAACCAGTACTCGGCTGGGAACACCATGGCACTTGGCTGGATCTAACCAGTACTCGGCTGGGAACACCATGGCACTTGGTTGGATCTAACCAGTACTCGGCTGGGAACACCATGGCACTTGGCTGGATCTAACCAGTACTCGGCTGGGAACACCATGGCACTTGGCTGGATCTAACCAGTACTCGGCTGGGAACACCCTGGCACTTGGCTGGATCTAACCAGTACTCGGCTGGGAACACCATGGCACTTGGCTGGATCTAACCAGTACTCGGCTGGGAATACCATGGCACTTGGCTGGATCTAACCAGTACTCGGCTGGGAACACCCTGGCACTTGCCTGGATCTAACCAGTACTCGGCTGGGAACACCCTGGCACTTGGCTGGATCTAACCAGTACTCGGCTGGGAACACCATGGCACTTGGCTGGATCTAACCAGTACTCGGCTGGGAACATCCTGGCACTTGGCTGGATCTAACCAGTACTCGGCTGGGAACACCATGGCACTTGGCTGGATCTAACCAGTACTCGGCTGGGAACACCCTGGCACTTGGCTGGATCTAACCAGTACTCGGCTGGGAACACCCTGGCACTTGGCTGGATCTAACCAGTACTCGGCTGGGAACACCCTGGCACTTGGTTGGATCTAACCAGTACTCGGCTGGGAACACCCTGGCACTTGGTTGGATCTAACCAGTACTCGGCTGGGAACACCCTGGCACTTGGTTGGATCTAACCAGTACTCGGCTGGGAACACCCTGGCACTTGGCTGGATCTAACCCCTTCTCTGTGTTAAATACCTGGGATACTCGCTGTGCTCTTTAAACTCTACATCCAGAACTAAATGCTGCATTACGAACCACTGGTTCAAATACCAGGCATGCTTGGTCTGCTCCATTTGCCTTCGCAGCCACCAATCATTATATGACATACCTGGGAATCCTGGGATGCTGGCTGTGCTTTGTAACGGTATGGACTTCCTCTCTCTGTGTTCCGTCCTCTGCCCTAGGAGTCACTGTTTCAAATACCTGGGATGTTTTCTGTGCTTTGTAACGGTATGGACTTCCTCTCTCTGTGTTCCGTCCTCTGCCCTAGGAGTCACTGTTTCAAATACCTGGGATGTTTTCTGTGCTTTGTGAGCTTGCCCATTCTGCTTGATCTCTCCTAGAGTTGATTGTTTGAAATAGTTTAGATGCTTGCTGTACTTTGTAATGTAATGACCTTTTTGCTTTCCTTCTGTGTTTGATTCCCTCTGTCCTAAGGGGTCGAACCGAGTCCGTGTATTTCCCCGAGGTGGACCATGTTACGACCAGAGAGAGAATGGAGGATCCTGTCTTCAACCTGACGCAGCTGGTAGCTGACCTCCGGGCCCTGGAAGAGGAGAACTGGCTGTCCATCAGGAAGGACCCCACCAGGGGCCCCAGTCACCTCAAGGACCCCACATCCAAGCCTCCTGAGAGGGAGAGAGAAGCACCTCCGCTCCCCCCTCTGCTGGTTCCTCCTCCTATCCCTCCTCGGACAACATCGTGGTACCTCGCCAGCCCCTCCCCTGAACTACAACTACATGTCCCAGAATCCCTCAGTGGCTCAGGCAGGAAGTGCCACAGCCCCTGTCTCCTGTTAGACAGGAAGTGCAGCAGCAGCCCATCGATAGTGAGGAAGTTCGAGGCGATGCTGCAGGAGAACGAGGGCAAAGTTCTGACGGAGGCGGGGTTTACCACCTGCGCTGTTCCCGCTAACTCCCACTGCAACGTGGGCTGCTGCCACAACCGCTGGTCCTGCGACGGGAGCCGCTTCGGCAGCAGCAAGTCGTCCACCTACGTGCCTGTCCAGAAGAGCCTGTCTGAAGTCAACATAGTGAGTGCTGCTGGGAGAGACTTGATGCACGACTACAGGCCCGTGGAGAACCCTAGAAGCCCCGAGAGAGAGAGTCATATACAACCTGGAAACAAAGACCTAGCAGTTTCACACACCTTTCTTGACCTTATCTTAGAGTTACCCCCTCCAGGCTCCAACCCTCCAGGCTCCAACCCTCCAGGCTCCAACCTTCCAGGCTCCAACCCTCCAGGCGCCAACCCTCCAGGCGCCAACCCTCCAGGCTCCAACCCTCCAGGCTCCAACCCTCCAGGCTCCAACCTTCCAGGATCCAACCCTCCAGGCTCCAACCTTCCAGGCTCCAACCCTCCAGGCTCCAACCCTCCAGGCCACAGTAGGAATAAGATGCTGGAACAGGCCACTGCTGAGTTTAACAGGACTCTCTTCCAGGCTGAGATGGGTCGAGGGATGGAGGACGATGAGGTGGAGGACAGTTTTACATCAGCGTGTGTCTCTAAGGGGGGCATACCAGACGGTACGACGGTATGTGGCGAGGTCACGCACGGGGTCACCAGGGAGACGAACTTTGACCTCCCGCCATGGCACACCACAGAGGTCAGACAGAAGAAGGTGATCTGTGACATCACAGCTCAGAAGCTGAGTTCAGGGATCAAACTGAGCCAGGCCCTGCCCCCATCTGACCCTCATCCAGGGGTCACCGTCAGGACCTTTGACCCCCCTGCCACCTCTGACCTTTCACCCCAACGCCCAGAAGTTACGTTTAGGAACATGCCTTCTAACCCGGCAACACGCTGCCCTGAGGTCAAACACAAAGCTGGACCCCCCAACAGCCTATCTAAGCCCACACTGCACAGGTCCATCTCTGGTGAACACAAGCAGCCTGCCCAGGCTACACATCCAGCTCCAGGACCAGAGGTGAGCGCCAGTCCTAAGAGGGACAACAAGGCCCAAGGAGAGAGGCCTCATTCAGTTAAGTCATGGCCAGCGCCCCAGCCTCCTACAAACCCTAGGCCAAGGCAGGTTGGGCAACCTGGGGGTCGTCCAACCACAACGCAGGACACCCCTAAACCTGGATCTGTGGGGCCAGGACTCCGTGTGCCAGGTGTAATGAGCGACCAGCCCTGGAAGCCCCTGACCCTGGCTGCTTTGCGTCCGTCTGAGTCCAGGTCTAATTACGGCGCTGTGGAGAGGATCCTGAAGAGCTATGAGAACACTGCCTGGAGCCAGCGGTACCAGAACCATACCCAACCCGCTGAGTCCAGCCCTAACCCTAACCCTGGCTTCAGCCCCAGTCCTAACCCTAACCCTGACTTCAGGCCCAGTCCTAACCCTAACCCTGGCTTCAGGCCCAGTCTCAGCCCCAGACCCAGTCCTAACCCTTGCTTCAGCCCCAGTCTCAGCCCCAGTCCTAACCCTGGCTTCAGCCCCAGTCTCAGCCCCAGTCCTAACCCTTGCTTCAGCCCCATTCCTAACCCTGGCTTCAGCCCCAGTCCTAACCCTTGCTTCAGCCCCAGTCTCAGCCCCAGTCCTAACCCTGGCTTCAGCCCCAGTCCTAACCCTGGACCCAGCCCCAGTACTAACCCTGGCTTCAGCCCCAGTCTCAGCCCCAGTCCTAACCCTTGCTTCAGCCCCAGTCTCAGCCCTGGTCCTAGCCCCAGACAGGAAGAGGAACTCATGGATCTTCTGGCGGAGATGATGGACAAGGATAACTGGGATCAGCCAGGCCCTGCCTCTGGACGCTCCTCCCACACACACTCTCACCACAGCCAGCTGACCAGCTCCCTCAGAGAGACGAGGCTAACCATGCAGGCGAGTACGCAAACGCATGAATACACACACACACACACACACACACACCCCATTGTGTTCATTCTGTGGCATAGTTTGACTTGTTGATCAAACTACTTCAGGCTCTCTAACAAATTTACGTGGCATTCCAGAATTGTCCCCTAGTTCCTATGGGTCCTGGTTGAAGGTAGTACACTCCAAGGTTCCATTAGTGGTCCCCTAGTTCCTATGGGTCCTGGTTGAAGGTCGTACACTCCAAGGTTACATTAGTGGTCCCCTAGTTCCTATGGGTCCTGGTTGAAGGTCGTACACTCCAAGGTTCCATTTGTGGTCCCCTAGTCCCTATGGGTCCTGGTTGAAGGTCGTACACTCCAAGGTTACATTAGTGGTCCCCTAGTTCCTATGGGTCCTGGTTGAAGGTAGTACACTCCAAGGTTCCATTAGTGGTCCCCTAGTTCCTATGGGTCCTGGTTGAAGGTAGAACACTCCAAGGTTACATTAGTGGTCCCCTAGTTCCTATGGGGCCTGGTTGAAGGTAGTACACTCCAAGGTTCCATTAGTGGTCCCCTAGTTCCTATGGGTCCTGGTTGAAGGTAGTACACTCCAAGGTTCCATTAGTGGTCCCCTAGTCCCTATGGGTCCTGGTTGAAGGTAGTACACTCCAAGGTTACATTAGTGGTCCCCTAGTTCCTATGGGTCCTGGTTGAAGGTAGTACACTCCAAGGTTACATTAGTGGTCCCCTAGTTCCTATGGGTCCTGGTTGAAGGTAGTAGTGGTCCCCTAGTTCCTATGGGTCCTGGTTGAAGGTAGTACACTCCAGGGTTCTATTTGGGACAGACAAAGTAAAAAGGGGACCTCACACACATTCCGTTGTGAAATCCTTCCTGATTGTCCGAGGCTGAGGACAACACCACTGGGAATGGTGTTTATTTCTGCTATGTGCAGAAAGAAAGAGGCCAAAGCCTCCTGGTTAACTGCAATGTGGCCCATTTCACTTTTAACAGCCTTGTAACAAAGGAACCAAGAAGTTAACTTGGCAGGAAGAGACTCTACTCTAACCTCCCAAATCCAACCCTTTCATCTTAAGTCTCTCTCTCGCTCGCTCGCTCACTCTCACCCCCCCCTCTCTCTCTCTCTCGCCCCCCTCTCTCTCTCTCACCCCCTCTTTCGCTCCTCCCCTCTCTCTCTCTCCTCTCTCTCTCTCTCGCCCCCTCCCCTCTCTCACCCCCTCCTCTCTCTCTGGCACCCCCTCTCCCTCACCCCCCCTCTCCCCCCCCCTCCCCTCTCTCACCCCCTCCTCTCTCTCTGGCACCCCCTCTCCCTCACCCTCACTCTCAGTTGGAAGCGGTAGGTTTCTGGTCCTATGCTGTGTGTTGTGTAATTACAGAAATATCTCTAGTCAGCCAGCTGCCTCTGAGCCCCCCCCCCCCAGACCACAAGAATGAAACCTCCTTTTAGACTAAACTGCTTTAATGTCATGCAAATGTTTCTGAAAGCGTGAGAGTCAATCAGTGATTATCAAGAGAGAGAGAGAGAGAGAGAGAGAGAGAGAGAGAGAGAGAGAGAGAGAGAGAGAGAGAGAGAGAGAGAGAGAGAGAGAGAGAGAGAGAGAGAGAGAGAGAGAGAGAGAGAGAGAGAGAGAGAGAGAGAGAGAGAGAGAGAGAGAGAGAGAGAGAGAGAGAGAGAGAGAGAGAGAGAGAGAGAGAGAGAGAGAGAGAGAGAGAGAGAGAGAGAGAGAGAGAGAGAGAGAGAGAGAGAGAGAGAGAGAGAGAGAGAGAGAGAGAGAGAGAGAGAGAGAGAGAGAGAGAGAGAGAGAGAGAGCGAGAGAGAGAGAGAATGCAGTGGAACTAGAAGCTTGGAACGAAGCTCGGAATGAGAATGCAGTGGAACTAGAAGCTCGGAATGAGAATGCAGTGGAACTAGAAGCTCGGAATGAGAATGCAGTGGAACTAGAAGCTCGGAATGAGAATGCAGTGGAACTAGAAGCTCGGAATGAGAATGCAGTGGAACTAGAAGCTCGGAATGAGACGGTCATCGCTCTGACTGGAATATTTGTTCATGTCATCTTGATCGAGGACAGATTAGCTTTAGGGCTGTATGAGGCGCTGTCCTGCAGTCAAAGACCAAAAGCCTCATGGGTTGAATGGTATTCATATTTTTCATAATTTCATAAACATTATTTCAAAAAACCCGATGAAAATCTGGTGTTTCTATGTCAAACAGTTTAGTTATATTTCAGTCTTCTGTGATGTATAAACTACATTGCTGCCTGCCATACGATGAGGGACCGTGTCTGACAGACCAATCAACCTGCACATGTCCTCTATACTTATTGCTATTGTTGAATGTGTGGTTATTTTGACCCTTGGTTATTGTTGTTTACTGTTGTCCCGTGTGACAATATTGATTATTATTATCTTATTATTGTAAATATCCAAAGTAAGCTTTGACAATATGTACATTGTTACGTCATGCCTATAAAGCAACTTTAAATTGAATTGAATTTTATAAAGTGTAATATTGGGATGCAAACGGACACGGTACAGGCGTCTTCTTTCTGTCACGTCCTGACCGTAGATTGCTTTGTATGTTTCTATTTTTAGTTTGGTCAGGGCTGTGATGTGGGTGGTTTATTCTATGTCTGGGTATTCTATGTTGTAGGTCTAGGTTTTCTGTTTCTATGTTGTTTGGCCTGGTGTGGTTCCCAATCAGAGGCAGCTGTCTATCGTTGTCTCTGATTGGGAACCATATTTAGGTAGCTTGTTTTTCCCACTCTTGTTTGTGGGTGGTTGTTTCCTGTTTCCTGTTTAGTTTCACCTTTCAGGACTGTTCGTTTGTCGTTTTTGTTGTTTGTTTGTCAAGTGTTTTTGAATTTTATTTAAAAATATGACCACTTACCACGCTGCACCTTGGTCCTCCTCTCCTTCAGCCCGCAACGATCGTTACACTTTTGTTAAATCCATAACCGTGTGTGTGAGGTGGATACTTTTGTTTCAAAGTAGATTTGTTTTTAGACGACCCAGAAACACTCTGTCACCCTGATTTAGCCCCCTGCACTTAAAGGTTAACTATCTTAGGCCGGGATTCGATACAAGGTGCACTATAGTGCGGTGCACTATAACAGACTTTTGAAGGTCATTTACACTTGAATCGACATGCGCAGTGTTGACCATGTGTGTGATCTCCCTGCGAACATCTGGGAAAAGGTCTTTCAAAGACACATTAAATGCTGGTCTCCCGGAGTGGCGCAGCGGTCTAAGACACTGCATCTCAGTGCTAGAGGTGTCACTACAGACCCTGGTTCAGCGGTCTAAGACACTGCATCTCAGTGCTAGAGGTGTCACTACAGACCCTGGTTCAGCGGTCTAAGACACTGCATCTCAGTGCTAGAGGAGTCACTACAGACCCTGGTTCAGCGGTCTAAGACACTGCATCTCAGTGCTAGAGGTGTCACTACAGACCCTGGTTCAGCGGTCTAAGACACTGCATCTCAGTGCTAGAGGTGTCACTACAGACCCTGGTTCAGCGGTCTAAGGCACTGCATCTCAGTGCTAGAGGTGTCACTACAGATCCTGGTTCAGCGGTCTAAGACACTGCATCTCAGTGCTAGAGGTGTCACTACAGACCCTGGTTCAGCGGTCTAAGGCACTGCATCTCAGTGCTAGAGGAGTCACTACAGACCCTGGTTCAGCGGTCTAAGGCACTGCATCTCAGTGCTAGAGGAGTCACTACAGACCCTGGTTCAGCGGTCTAAGGCACTGCATCTCAGTGCTAGAGGTGTCACTACAGACCCTGGTTCAGCGGTCTAAGGCACTGCATCTCAGTGCTAGAGGTGTCACTACAGACCCTGGTTCAGCGGTCTAAGACACTGCATCTCAGTGCTAGAGGAGTCACTACAGACCCTGGTTCAGCGGTCTAAGACACTGCATCTCAGTGCTAGAGGTGTCACTACAGACCCTGGTTCAGCGGTCTAAGGCACTGCATCTCAGTGCTAGAGGAGTCACTACAGACCCTGGTTCAGCGGTCTAAGGCACTGCATCTCAGTGCTAGAGGTGTCACTACAGATCCTGGTTCAGCGGTCTAAGACACTGCATCTCAGTGCTAGAGGTGTCACTACAGATCCTGGTTCAGCGGTCTAAGACACTGCATCTCAGTGCTAGAGGTGTCACTACAGACCCTGGTTCAGCGGTCTAAGGCACTGCATCTCAGTGCTAGAGGTGTCACTACAGATCCTGGTTCGAAATCCAGGCTGTATCACAACCCGGCCGTGATTGGGAGTCACGTAGGGCGGCGCACAATTGGCCCCAGCGTCGGTCCGGGTTCGACCGGTGTAGGCCGTCATTATAAATAAGAATTTGTTCTTAACTGACTTGCCCTAGTTAAATAAAGGTTACATAATGCTTATTTATTTTTGAAGTATCACTTTCTCAGTATGCCGTCTCTATCCAACAGACTGACACTAGCCAAGAAGTAGAGTAGGTGCTCAAGAGGGCTACAGAGGACGAAGGTAGGAGATCATATGGAAAGTATTCCAACTCAAATGTTATTCTGAAGGGAAATGGAGTCGATGGGCTGCAGATGAACCTGGAGAAATGTAGCCTGCTGTTCCTGTGAGGAATAATGTTCTTATGACTGATTGGAGTGAGGAATTGGAATGTTTGTTAATTCTCTCTCTCACTCTCCCCCTCTCTCGTTCTCTCTCCCCCTTCTCTCTCTTTTTGTCTCTCCCCTTCTGTCTCTCCCCCCCCTCTCCCCCGCTCTGTCTCTCTCTCTTTCTCTGTCTCTCTCCCCCTCTCTCTTTTTGTCTCTCCCCTTCTGTCTCTCTCTCGCTCTGTCTCTCTCTCTCTCTCTCCCTCTCCCCCTCTCTCTCGCTCTCTCTCTCTCTGTCTCTCCCCTCTCCCCCGCTCTCTCTCCCTCTCTCTCTCTCCCTGTCTCTCCCTGTCTCTCCCCCTCTCTCTCCCTCTCTATTGCTCTCTGTCTCTCCCCCTCTCTTTCTCTCTCTCTGTGTCTCTGTCTCTCTGTCTCTTCCCTCAGGAGTGTAAAGTGTCTTCCAGCTCCTCATCAGTCCAGAAGAATTTCTCTCGTCCGGCCTGTCCAGCCAACCGCCGCCCACCGTCACGCTGGGCTAGTTGCTCCACCTCTTCCTCCTCCACCTCCTCCTCTTCCTCCACCCCTATCAACCAGCCCTCATCCGGCTCCGCCCACAAACACACCTCATTCTCCTACTCAGCCTATCACACGGAGACAGTCATCATCTGACCCCCAGCTGACCCTGTGTCTAAACCAATAAGATGCCTTTCGTTACTTTACCTCCTCTTTTCTCAATTCCATCCTTCCTTGATTCCTTCACATCGAAGGCCCGAGTCCGGGTGGGGTGGGGGGGAGGTGGGAACCTCGGACCTTCACCTCCAATATGGCTGTGAAGAACGTGACGATGAACTGAGATAGAACCCGACTCAAACCTGCCTCTTCCTCCATCACCTCTGTACCAACAACCAAGACTGTTATTTCTACGACCAACCAGACGATCAGGAGCTTTAGCTGTGGACCAATGGAGAGTTAGTTCCCCGATCATCTTTAGAATGTAATCTCATCGACCATGTGGGAGGAGACGTTTCATCTGTTCTATTCTACTAGAGGAACTCCAGGATCCCCAATGCTGACTGTACCTCTGTGGCTTAGGCTGCCTCCCCAATGCTGACTGTACCTCTGTGGTTTAGGCTGCCTCCCCAATGCTGACTGTACCTCTGTGGCTTAGGTTGCCTCCCCAATGCTGACTGTACCTCTGTGGCTTAGGCTGCATCCCCAATGCTGACTGGTACCTCTGTGGCTTAGGCTGCCTCCCCAATGCTGACTGTACCTCTGGTTTAGGCTGCCTCCCCAATGCTGACTGTACCTCTGTGGCTTAGGCTGCCTCCCCAATGCTGACTGTACCTCTGTGGCTTAGGCTGCCTCCCCAATGCTGACTGGTACCTCTGTGGCTTAGGCTGCCTCCCCAATGCTGACTGGTACCTCTGTGGCTTAGGCTGCCTCCCCAATGCTGACTGTACCTCTGTGGCTTAGGCTGCCTCCCCAATGCTGACTGTACCTCTGTGGCTTAGGCTGCCTCCCCAA
Organism: Salvelinus alpinus; assembly: GCF_045679555.1. Lineage (NCBI taxonomy): Eukaryota > Metazoa > Chordata > Actinopteri > Salmoniformes > Salmonidae > Salvelinus > Salvelinus alpinus. The sequence continues at coordinate 6,423,355 of NC_092089.1, read as the reverse complement.
TGCTGACTGGTACCTCTGTGGCTTAGGCTGCCTCCCCAATGCTGACTGTACCTCTGTGGCTTAGGCTGCCTCCCCAATGCTGACTGGTACCTCTGTGGCTTAGGCTGCCTCCCCAATGCTGACTGTACCTCTGTGGCTTAGGCTGCATCCCCAATGCTGACTGGTACCTCTGTGGCTTAGGTTGCCTCCCCAATGCTGACTGTACCTCTGTGGCTTAGGTTGCCTCCCCAATGCTGACTGTACCTCTGTGGCTTAGGCTGCATCCCCAATGCTGACTGGTACCTCTGTGGCTTAGGCTGCCTCCCCAATGCTGACTGTACCTCTGGTTTAGGCTGCCTCCCCAATGCTGACTGTACCTCTGTGGCTTAGGCTGCCTCCCCAATGCTGACTGTACCTCTGTGGCTTAGGCTGCCTCCCCAATGCTGACTGGTACCTCTGTGGCTTAGGCTGCCTCCCCAATGCTGACTGGTACCTCTGTGGCTTAGGCTGCCTCCCCAATGCTGACTGTACCTCTGTGGCTTAGGCTGCCTCCCCAATGCTGACTGTACCTCTGTGGCTTAGGCTGCCTCCCCAATGCTGACTGGTACCTCTGTGGCTTAGGCTGCCTCCCCAATGCTGACTGTACCTCTGTGGCTTAGGCTGCCTCCCCAATGCTGACTGGTACCTCTGTGGCTTAGGCTGCCTCCCCAATGCTGACTGTACCTCTGTGGCTTAGGCTGCCTCCCCAATGCTGACTGTACCTCTGTGGCTTAGGCTGCCTCCCCAATGCTGACTGTACCTCTGTGGCTTAGGCTGCATCCCCAATGCTGACTGTACCTCTGTGGCTTAGGCTGCATCCCCAATGCTGACTGTACCTCTGTGGCTTAGGCTGCCTCCCCAATGCTGACTGGTACCTCTGTGGCTTAGGCTGCCTCCCCAATGCTGACTGTACCTCTGTGGCTTAGGCTGCCTCCCCAATGCTGACTGGTACCTCTGTGGCTTAGGCTTGCCTCCTAAATGGCACCCTATTCCCTATATAGTGCGCACTACTTTAGACCAGAGCCCCCATAGTGCCATAGGGTGCTTTCGGGTCAAAAGTAGTGCACTAAATAGGGAATAGAGTGTCATTTAGGAGGCAAAATATATTCAACGCCATTCACTTCACGTACTCTTTAACTTTACGTGTTGCATAATAATTACAGTATTACAGAAATAAATGTTTGTTATTATTTACTTTATAATATCAGATGGATTACATTAAAACGGTCCTGTTTCTTCATATTTAACAAAAGGTGGTGTCTACAACTTCTCTTTAAAAAAGAAAAAAAAAAGGACTGACGAGTTTCGATGCTTTTTATTTTGATTGGACGTCGCTGGCCTGTTGTCGGGCAAGATAGCTGACTAGCTCCTTGTGTGTTTGTTGGGGGGGTGGGGCCATGCTTAAAGGGGCAATCTGCAGTTCAAACAAAAACACTTTACAAATAGCAGAATGCCCCTTTTTATTTGATTGGACATCGCTGGCTGTTGTCGGGCAAGATAGCTGACTAGCTCTTTGTGTGTTAGCACTTCCTGTTTGTTGGGGGGGTGGGGCCATACTTAAAGGGGCAATCTGCAATTCAAACAAAAACATTTTACTAATAGCAGAATGACCCTTTTTTTTTTTTTAAGTATTTGTTTTTGTTTTGTTTTAACATAATGAAATGGACAACGAGCCCTTTTCTACTGGTGGTCACTGTAACCGATGGTTACCTACCCGGCCCTGTTGAGTAATACTACAGTCTGTTGAATCAATGAGGTGGTGACCTCATGACACATGACTCTATCATGAACGTGATGCCTTTGCTGTTCTTAATTTGTGTAATAAATGTAGCTACATATTTACCGTCTACTTCTTTAATATGTCTGGATTACAATTTATAGTATAATAATAATAATAATAATAATGTGTATTCTTCTCATATTCAAAATCCCGTTTTTTTTTGTTTTTGGGGGGGGATTTTGCATGTTTTGTATTGTCAAGTATTAGGCTGGGAACATAATCACTTCTCTACACCCACCATAACATCTGATAAATATGTTTTGTATTAGGCTACTGAGCTGTTGGAGCTGGGAACATAAGCACTTCTCTACACCCACCATAACATCTGATAAATATGTTTTGTATTAGGCTACTGAGCTGTTGGAGCTGGGAACATAAGCACTTCTCTACACCCTCCATAACATCTGATAAATATGTTTTGTATTAGGCTACTGAGCTGTTGGAGCTGGGAACATAAGCACTTCTCTACACCCTCCATAACATCTGATAAATATGTTTTGTATTAGTCTACTGAGCTGTTGGAGCTGGGAACATAAGCACTTCTCTACACCCACCATAACATCTGATAAATAGGTGACCAATAACATTTGTTTTGATCCACTTTGACACCCACCCAATCATCTGCTTCCTTCCTGTTTGAGCGATTACCGCGGCGATGACAACTATCCGGCAGTTGCCGGCTGATCCATCATTCTGAAGGGGAGGGGGGGGTTGATTTCATCCGTCTTCTCCAGGGACTCAGGAGTTGACTGGGCTGATCTACGTCCCAAATAGCACCTTAGTCCCTTTGAAGTGCACTACTTTGGAACAAGACTTTTGGATTCCAGGGCCCTGGTCAAAAGAAGTGCACTATATAGGAAATAGGGAGCAGTTTGGGAGGCATTCCCTAGATTCCCTATTCCCTCCCCCCTCCTCCTCCAACCAGTTTATCAGCCTGTCACATTATAATACATCTCCCAGGAAGTTTTAGTATCCACGGCAGCAAGCCCGGTCGGCTGTCGAGCCAGACCCGGCTCCCTGGGAGGGTGGGACACCAGACCTGGGTTCAAATACTACTTAAAATCTTTCAAATACCCTTTGGAGTGTTTTCTCCAGCCTTCCTAGAGTCCCCGCTGTGTGGGGTTCATCGTTTTGGGACCTTTTCCTATCGGTCCGTTAAGCCAGGCAAACTGAATGAAATGATTTCGAATAGTATTTGAACCCAGGTGGTGGACTGACACCTGAGCCCTGGCTGTCTCAACCTGGCACCCTGCGCTGATAGAAATAGCATGAGTTTAACCACCATGTCTTGGCGCCTGAAATCCTACCGCTCCACTGGGTCTGGTGATAGAAGCTCTGACCTCTCCTTCCCTGGTTCCTGTTTCTGGGTCTGGTGATAGAAGCTCTGACCTCTCCTTCCCTGGTTCCTGTTTCTGGGTCTGGTGATAGAAGCTCTGACCTCTCCTTCCCTGGTTCCTGTTTCTGGGTCTGGTGATAGAAGCTCTGACCTCTCCTTCACTGGTTCCTGTTTCTGGGTCTGGTGATAGAAGCCCTGATCTCTCCTTCACTGGTTCCTGTTTCTGGGTCTGGTGATAGAAGCCCAGCCCTGAGCTCCACCAGGCAGACAGACATGGACCCAGGGGAGAGCTCCACCAGGCAGACAGACATAGACCCAGGGGAGAGCTCCACCAGGCAGACAGACATGGACCCAGGGGAGAGCTCCACCAGGCAGACAGACATGGACCCAGGGGAGAGCTCCACCAGGCAGACAGACATAGACCCAGAGGAGAGCTCCACCAGGCAGACAGACATGGGCTGTCTATCTTCATTCTGCAAAGTGACAGACACAGATAGATAGACATGGTAGAGAAATGGTAGGGCAGGTACACTTAGCTCCATACACTACCAGTCAGACAACAG